>NC_090924.1:498747575-499053879 GCF_040938575.1 Ambystoma mexicanum
TACCATGAACCCTTACTTGAACACACCAGCAGTACCCCTTGTTACAGGCACCTGGTGTTTCTACCTTTATTAATTACACCAATAGCACCACTTGATACAGGCACATGTTGCCACACAATGACATGGATTACATATAAGGCAAGCAAAATGAAACAAACACATGGGATATTTTCCCACCATGAAGAGCATGACACATGGCCCTATGGGCAAGCATTAGCTACAGTTACAAACGTAAAACATAGAACATACAACAGAGAGCATACACAACTCCTGTGTTGTTTCCTGTCACATCCCCAAGTATTCTAATTAACATCACTGATCCTCGAGTATAAACACATGCGGCGAGAGAAAACGTTTCCACTCTGAGCAGTTTTGCTAGTAACTGCTAGTACTCTGAGTTCACAAGAACACATTCAACAGTTTGGTTCCATTAGCGATTGCAACTTGATAGAAATATCACCAGCGTTTAGCCCGCACAACATTGCGATCAATAAAGCTCCTCCCGCACTTATCTTTCATCCGGGAAGCTCGCAAGCCTTCCCGGATGTAATCTTGTGGAGCCCTAGCAGCGGGCGTGTCCTCCTTCCACCGCTTCAAGGTTTCGTCTGCCCGCTCATGGAAAGACAAACACGAACGCGGGCGTCTTTCCTACTCCGGCATGACTTTGTCCCGAAAACAAAATAAGCCACACCTACCGTGCGCCGTTGGCTTCTAATAAACTGTTAGTAATTAGAGTCAGCTGGCCACACGTGCACACGGCAAATAACTACCAGGTGTCCCAAAGACGGCTGGGAATTGTAGTTTATGCCACGTATAGCAGTTTCTAGACTTTCCGCAATCCATGGAACCTTCTCCACCTATTCCACCCCATACTCCTGACACACGTGACCAGGAAGTTACGCATAAAAGAAGCCTCAATCCTTTACTCACTGCTTCTCAGCTATTCTGATGGCGCCAAACGACTCCTGCATCCTGATCCCTCCTGTTTTGACCATTGGATTTTCGAAACTTGGATTGTCGTTGGATACCCTTTGGACTTGTTGATATCGAACTGCCTTTTGGAACTATTCTAACTTTGGACTTTGTGTACACGGATTGCTCTTTCCTCACAATTTTGATACCAGGATACGTCCGGCAATGTAACCCTAGCTGGACCTCACCGCACTGTATGTAACGAAGCTTTGCAACCCTCTTGCTGCCTTTGCGCCTGGCTACCCTTGGGTTAGGTGCGCATTACAAATAAATAAAATACAAATACAAATACAAATACAAATACAGGAACCAAGTCTTCTGTCTCTTCTTGTTTGGACTCAAGTGGTGGACCCTGTGTATATTGAGGTATTCCATCCCCTCTATTCCTGCCTTTCTATCAGCCACAGGGGGAACATTTAGGTAAAACACAGTCACCGATCATCCTACGGGTAGGTGCTCTTGTCTCCTTATATTCCGTTATTTTCACTAAACCTTGTGCATTGCAACCTAACTTCATGCTTTCCTTTGCAGCTATCCGGGATCTGGTGTTCTATGTTCCAGCCACCACCTGTGGCCTCAATAACCGCTCAGCGAGTGGTTACTAATTCTCTGACCGGTGCTTGGGGACGGAGGTATACAAATCTACGTGGACCTCAGATCTCGTGACAGACTGAGAAGCCTTTCCATGGGATTATGGATACCTCCACCGGGGACCCGGTGGCTGCACTGGTACAAGCAATAACTGTCCTTAGTGCTGACATGGCTGCCGCCACAGCGGCCATTCACCAACGCCTAGATACCATACAAAGTGAAAGGCATGCGTTGCCACCTGATGAGGAATTCGGGGATGTCCCTGGCCAACCAGAAACACCTGCTGTGACGGCAACTCCAGCCCCAGTATATGTACCCACTCAGTTCCCTTTAGAGTCACCAGAGATGTTCCATGGTGACCCACGTAAATTTTGTACATTTTTAAATCAGTGTAAGTTACATTTCTTGTGTCGTCCACAGGCATTCCCTGATTCCACCACCAAGGCTGCCTTCACCTTATCTCATCTAAGTGGTATCGCAGCTACTTGGGCCAATCCATTGTTAGAGGGAGACAGTCCTGTTCTTTACGACTTTGATCAGCTGGTAGACGAGATGACTAAAGTCTTTGACACACGTCATAAGGCCCAAACCCGTGATTTAGAACTCCTCGAGTTAACACAAGGGAAAAACACGTTAATCGAATACATAACACGCTTTAATCGGTTGTCAGTTGAAACATCACTACCTAACCACATGCCCTTGCCGTTGTCCCATCACTACCTAACCAGTATCCTGAATTAGTGGATTTAGCACTCCAGGTCGATGCCAGACACACTGAATGAAAGACAGAAAACAAGAAAGTAACTCCCTTGTTTTCAACGGGTTCCTCATCCACTGCACCCAGCGAGCCCAGGCACATTGGGGGCATCCGCAGTACCATCTCACTCACAGAACGAGAAGGCAAAAAAATGCTTGTTTCTACTGTGGGATATCAGGTCACTTTGTTAAGGAATGTTCCAGAAGACCCAAGTTGAAGTCCCCAGGTTTTCAGAAGGCTCGTCCCTAGAACAGGCGGGACGGACGAGCCACTCTGCACATTCCCCTGATCCCCCCACATTACCTGAGATGGCCCGGCCTTTGTACTTACAAGCGCTCTTGTTTTCCAATGACAATTTTAAACACCAGGTACAACTCGTTATTGATTCCGGCGCAACAGGAAATTACATAGACATATATCTGGCCGCCTCTCTGAATTTACCAGTACAAAATAAGAGATGTCCCGAACTGGTACAGGCCGTGGATGGTTCACTGTTGGTCTCTGGTCCTATTAGACAACCAACTGCCCCTTTAACCATGATTCTCCAGGACGTGCATCATGAGTCTATCTCCTTCGATTTGATCATTACCCCTCAATATGGCCTTATCCTCGGCATCCCATGGTTACGAAGCCATAATCCAGTGGTAGATTGGGTTAAAGGATCAATCATCTTTGACTCGCTGTTTTGTCAGGAACATTGTCTTGTAGCCCCTGAAATAGCTAATACACCTGCTCAAGCTCTGGGGGCCTTGGCTCGGTTGTCAATACATGAACCATCAACCATGGACATAGACCGCCCCGGACATGTGGTGGGTCTCATTACTACTGAGTTACCCTTTCAATATCGCAACTTTGCGGAAGTCTTTGACAAGGGGTCTGCAGAGCACTTACCACCACACTGCCCCTACGATTGCCCCATTGATTTAATGTCATGATGCCTACACCCGGGCATCAGGACCAAGGCCCTCAGCTCCGGGAGCAGGCATCCAGACATTTGTTTAAACCTCAGCAGCCCCGGCTAGGGGCTGTCTGGGTTCAGTCCTGGCGCCTTTGGCGCCAGGCTCATCATAGAAATCAGTCCTGGCGCCATAGGCGCCAGGCTCATAGACTTTACTTGCCTGATGCAGACCATGCTGCAAAAGAGTCCAAGCCTACATGAGGCCTGGATGGGACTATTTTGTTACAGGGACTATTTTTTACTCAGGCGTGGCTCTAGGGAACTTCTTACCTGGAACTACTTTGGAGGCTATTTAAACCACACCCGAACAGCAGAACATGCTTTGCGTTATTCTGCATCCAGCAGCGTGACGGTCAGCGTGCCTGCAGCCAGCATCCAGTCTTCTGCCACGCCCGCGTGCCTGCAGCCAGCATCCAGTCTTCTGCCACGCCCGCCTCAAATCCGGAGCTTCTAGAATAAAGAAGAAGAAAAGGACAAGGTTAGAAAACAAACTTATTTCAAATTCCTCACCTAATTCCGGAACCATTTCATCTCCGGACCTGGAAAGTACATCAGTCCTGCATGCGTCGCTTCGCCAGCTCCAGCACGGCGCCATACTCACCAGTTCTCACAGCATCTTTCGATCTGGCACTGTCTCCATCATTTCTTCGCCGTAATCCGGCACCTAGGGGACACAAGAAAAAACAAGGTGAGCCAAGGGATCAACAAATACAACCTCTTACCACCATAGACTTACCACCGGCGGTATTATTCCATAACTCTCCACATTTTCATATGCCGCATGTGTAAAGAGGGAGAAAAACAACACGTTAATGCATGCAATAGTTACCGCACAGCGTTGGGTAACACAGATTCTTACCTGAACGCCAGCAGCAGCTACGAGACCTTCTTCTCACAAACTCAGTAGCAACTTAAGGAAGGAAGGGGACAAGAGTGAACATCGGGCACATTGAACTCTTTGAACTTGATACTTACCAATCCCACCAGGGACTTCAGAGTCAATACTTACCGGTACCGTCCCAACGCCTTCAAACCAGTGAAGTAACTGGTATCTACGCACCCCTGCAAGACACGCAGGATGGAGAGCTCATCTTTTACGAACATAAGAAAAATACTTCTTCGGGTCCAGCAGACAAGACGAGGCGGGCCAGTCCAGACAGTCATCTCTGCACAACGCATCACGTTCAAGGAGACCGCAGCTGTCTGGGTCCGATCGACACCCCTGTGGGGTCCACGTGAGCGTAACAGAACGCAAAGCCTCTCTACAAATACCCACCCGGGTGTTATGCAAACCTCGGAAACCGACCAACTGGCCCAATTATTGGGGGAATTCAGGGCAGAAGTACATGCCGCTCGCCAAGAGACTAATGCCCTCAGGAGAGAACTGATTGTCTCAAAGGAGCGCACGGATGATCTGACTAGGCAACTACTGCAAAATCAAGCTGGGCAAGCGCCCCTACCTGGATATGGGGGAAACCCAACCCCTGTTTCATCAAGCAATCCAGTGCAAGTGGTTTTACCAGGAAATATTCCGTTAGCTCCACCCGAACGCTTTGCTGGGGACCCCAAAAGGTTTGCCGTGTTTATTGCCCAATGTCGCTTGCACTTTTTATGCAGACCGAGAGCATTTCCAAACGACCATGCCAAAGTAGCCTTTGTATTGTCATATCTTAGTGGCAGCACAGCGGGTTGGTCCATTCCATTAGTCAACCAGGATGATCCTCTTCTCTGGGATTTTCAGGGTTTTCAAAGGAGCATGGAAAAACTATTCGCCAGACACTCACAGGGTCAAGCCCTGGACAACAAACTTTTATCCTTACGACAAGGTAACCAGGATCTGCTAACCTATATTGCAACTTTCAATAGGTTGGTGGTGGAAACCGGGTGGACGGAGGAAAAACGAATTACATTGTTTCATCGTGGACTTCGGGGAGAACTCAAAGATGTCTTGGCTCAAGTTGTGAACCCACCTCAGGATTGCACAGAATTTATAGACTTAGTGGTCCAGCTAGACCACCGACTTCAGAACTGAAAGACTGATCGAGCTAAGTTCGAGAACCGGGTATTGGTTAAACCCAACGTTGCCCCCAAAGGAACAGATGCATCTGAACCTATGCAGTTCGGGGGGGTTAAAGGATCCTTTACTCAAAAGGAAAGAGAAAGAAGACGACAGATGCAGTTGTGTCTGTACTGTGGAACCTCAGGACATGTTCTACGGGATTGCCCTACAAAACCACCCAAGAAGGTGGTAGGAGTTGCTGATAAAAGCCACATAGAGCCTGATTCGGGAAATGACCACGCCCGACAAGCGTAGAGGTCCGCTTGCCGAGCTTAAAGAAGGACACTCAGACCTCGCATCTGATCATCCCAATGGTCCTACTTGATCCCAGGCAGCCATCACGTATGCACGCAGTAAGGGAATACATAGATAGCGGGGCCGTAGGAAACTATATGGACCACAAATTGGTGTCAAAGATGAATCTACCTTTTTGCAAAAAGACCACTTTGGATGTCATCACCACAGTTGATGGAACTGAGATTGCCTTGGGCCTGTAACTCATTCCACTACAGAGATGACACTGTTGAGTCAAGATGGGCATCGAGAGACTAGTGTGTTTGATCTAATCAAAGCCCCACAGTTCCAGATAATACTGGGGATGCCATGGTTGAAAACACATAATCCTTGTATAGATTGGCAAGAGAAGAGAATAACCTTCCCGGATTGTGCACACACCGGTTACCCAGAGAAAACTTTGAACAAAGGCATGGCTACAGTCGTTAACCCAATCGTGCAGTTACCTCAGGAATACCAAGAATTTCAGGATGTTTTTCAAAAAGGACAGGCCAATACATTACCTCCTCACAGATCATACGATTGTCAAATCGACCTCGTACTGTCATGCCTGCGCCATGGGCGCATACATTGGCGATCAATATGGACAAATTGTTATTCATTTATCTACAGAAAACTCTTGGATCAACCGCTATTCACTATTTGGACTTTATTTCCCATTTGCAAGACTTTGGTGCTTTTTTATTTTTCCCAGAAAACTACACTTACCATAATGCACTTGGCTATAACCATCTATTCCTGGCTATTCCTATTTTTCTTCATCAGAACTACAATCCCCAGAAGCCCTAGGGATTTGCTCTGCTTCCTCCAGGTCAGGAACAGAGAGGGAGGTGGCCGATTGTCTGCAGGTGTGCTGAGCCAGGTGCAACCAATTAGCCTGCCTCTGTGCTGGGCTGGGCAGTATAAAGGCTGCTGCCTGTGAGAGCTCAGTCTCTTGCATTGAGAGTCCTTCCGGCACCTTTTTGCTTCGAGCTACAAACTTTGTATGTTGTTTCCTGCTTTCACCTGCGTTTTGTTCCAGTGCCCTGGTGGGCTCCTGCCTTGCAGTCTGCTACACCCTGCTGCCTACAGCCGTAGCCTTTTGGGCTCCCTGCCTCAGCCCTGCTCCTCTGGGCGTCCTGCCTTGCAGCCTGCTACACCCTGCTGCCTACAGCCTTAGCCTTTTGGGCTCCCTGCCTCAGCCCTGCTCTTCCAGGCTCCTGCCTTGCAGCTGATCAAGCTCTGCTGCCTTCCAGCCTCCGCCTTTGCCCTGTCGGGCTCTCTACATTGCAGCTGATCACGCTCTGCTGCTTTCTAGCCTCAGCCCTTGTCCTCTGGGCTCCTTGCTCTGCAGCCTGCCTCACTCCGGCTGCCTACAGCCCTTGTCCTCTGGGCTTCCTACTTTGCAGCTTATCACGCTCCGCTGCCTACTACCTACCTTTTTCCGCTGGGTTCTCGGCCTAGCAGCCCTCTACAGTCCTCTGCAACCTTCTACGGTCAGCGGCCCTGCCCCTCAGGGCTCACTCCTTGCTGCCCGGCCCTTCTGGGTTCCTTGCCGTGCAGCTTGCTTTACTCTGCTGCCCTAAGCCCTTTCCCTCTGGGCTCTCTACCCTACAGCCCTTCTCCTGTGGGCTTGCTCATTGCTTTCCTGCTCCTCTGAGCTCTCAACCTTGTTCCTTACTGTCCTCTGCTATCCAATCCTGTTACACGACTTTCCCTTCATTTCCTTCTGCTAGTTTGCTATCAACCTCCTTTTCCTGGATTTGTCTGTAAGTATCTTCTCTTGTACTGTTTGTAGACCCTTTTGTACAGAGCTTGTCTGTTGGTTCCCATCAGTCAACCTCTGCCCCTTCCCTTGTCTCGTTTCTACATTACAGACACCCATAGCTGCTGTTCCAAGCCATGAGCAAACAGCGTGGGCCTCTGTTATAGCAAACTGTGCAGAAGGCTAGAGTTTTTCCTAAGGTTCGTGGAATACTCTTTTCCTATATCTGCATACACCCCAAGAGGGAATTCATTCTGTACCTTTTTCCTTGCTACTCTTGCCTACTCTTCGTTCTCTTTCCTTTCAGCTGTGTGTGTACTTATCTGTCCACTTTATTTTGGCACAACCACCCAAACCCTTTCTGGGTGTCCTGTGCCACTCTTAATAGAGTGCCATCCCTGACACCTACCCAGTGCACAACTCCCATGCAGTAGAATCTACGCCCTCACGGAACCTGAAAATCATCACCTACGGCAATACTTGGACCAATACCTTGCTAATGGCTTTATTCTTCCTTCCAAGTCTCCTGCATCCTCAGCTTTATTCTTCATGCCAAAAAAGGAAGTTGACCTTAGAACGTGCATAGATTACCGCGCATTAAATCAGATTACGGTAAAAAACCGATACCCATTGCCTCTGATCCCCGAATTACTAGACCAAGTAAAGGATGCTTGTATCTACACTAAGTTAGATCTCCGAGGGGCATATCATCTGGTACATGTCAAGAAAGGCGACGAATGGAAGACTGCCTTTCGCACCAAGTACGGATTATTCGAATATCAGGTGATGCCCTTCGGGTTGTGCAATGCACCAGCAGCCTTCCAGTATTTTATGAACGATGTCCTTCGTGAACTCATTGACGTCTGTGTCGTCGTATACATAGATGATATTCTAGTGTACTCCTCCTCAGAATCAGACCATGTTAAGCACGTGCGTGCAGTCCTTGAGAAACTACGCCAGCACAAGTTATATGCAAAATTGGAAAAATGTGTTTTTCATGCTACGGAAGTTGAATTTCTTGGATTTATCCTGACTCCAAAAGGAGTCTGAATGGACTCTCGAAAGGTGGACGCAATTCTCAAGTGGCCATCACCCAGTTCAGTCAAAGGGGTACAAAGCATGCTCGGATTTGCTAATTTCTACCGCAGATTCATTCCAGACTTCTCCCATGGTGTACACCCCATCACAGCACTTTTGCGAAAAAACAAATGCTCCTTATGGACCGAAGAGGCTGAAAAGGCCTTCCAAGAGCTGTGTCATGCATGCTGGACGTGGTCCTACCTCCTATGCTCGTAGAACAGCTAGACCGTTCTATTCCAAATGGCGGTTGTTCGATACGTTGCCGGGAAAACGACGTTTGCACTTTTCACGTCGCTAACTTCACGTGTATTCTGCTTCGTCACCTGAACTACGGCATTACGTATTTAAGCAGCGTGGAAACTTCACTCGCTGCTTCTGATCGAATCATTTGGCGTTGTGTAGCTGAACCTCCGGTCTGCATCCTTGCAGGTTACTAAAGCTACTTTTTGGGCCTTCTATAGTGTGTTTTCCGCCACACGCTGATTCCTGGAGCTGTTTGGTCGCGTGTAAATCCACACGCGCACGTTGTCTTCAAACGCTGCTGGCCTGGACTGCGTGAATCCTGCTCGCGTGTAAATCCACACGCGCACGCTATCTTCAAGCGCTGCTGGTCTGGGCTGCGTGAATCCTGTTCGCGTGTAAATCCACACGCGCACGCTATCTTCAAGCGCTGCTGGTCTGGGCTGCGTGAATCCTGTTCGCGTGTAAATCCACACGCGCACGCTATCATCAAGCGCTGCTGGCCTGGACTGCGTGAATCCTGCTCGCGTGTAAATCCATACGCGCACGCTATCTTCAAGCGCTGCTGACCTGGGCTGCGTGAATCCTGTTCGCGTGTAAATCCACACGCGCACGCTATCTTCAAGCGCTGCTGGCCTGGACTGCGTGAATCCTGCTCGCGTGTAAATCCACACGCGCACAATATCTTCAAGCGCTGCGGGCCTGGACTGCGTGAATCCTGCTCGCGTGTAAATCCACACGCGCACGCTATCTTCAAGCGCTGCTGGCCTGGACTGCGTGAATCCTGCTCGCGTGTAAATCCACACGCGCACAATATCTTCAAACGCTGCTGGCCTGGACTGCGTGAATCCTGCTCGCGTGTAAATCCACACGCGCACAATATCTTCAAACGCTGCTGGCCTGGACTGCGTGAATCCTGCTCGCGTGTAAATCCACACGCGCACGCTATCTTCAAGCGCTGCTGGTCTGGGCTGCGTGAATCCTGTTCGCGTGTAAATCCACACGCGCACGCTATCTTCAAGCGCTGCTGGCCTGGACTGCGTGAATCCTGCTCGCGTGTAAATCCACATGCACACGCTCTTTTCTTCGCGGCTGTACAGAACCGCGTGTACTTGTTTATACCTTAAAGGGAGCGCTATTTCCAACTCCTGCACCTGTGATATTAACAGGGGGATTGATTCATTTCTATACTTTACTCTACGTGGGAAGGAAGCTTTTCAAGGATAACGGGAAGGTGACAGTGAACAGTACTTTGGACGCTATCCTGTGGTGCATCAACCCGGTATCTAGCGTGAGCCTCGTTCCGTTCGGGATAAGTCTCCCTTACTAATCTTCCCTTCCTTGTCGTTTGTTCTACCTTGGATTCCTCAAGAGACTCTGCTGGATTCATCTGCCCTAGACTCAAGGTCAGTGTGTGCATTCATGACATTCTCTATTCCATCGTACCCAGGTTGGGCAGTTATTCATGATACTTTATTTTGTTCTAGGTTGACTTCCTATACCTTACCCACGCCCTTTCCAGTGATCCATCACTCTGCCTGTTTTACCAGTCAGAGAGTTGTATCATTTGGAAGGTCTTAACTTGACTTCACAACTATCAAAATGCGTGAACAGGGATCCGGAAGACCCTACCACCTGTATCCTTTTAAGTACCGTATCCTTTTCAGTTAATACTGTGGTGCTCTCTGACAGAATCAGAAGCCATGGAGGGTACGGATCCTTTAGCTGTTTTGACTCAGTTGATCAGCGATTTGAGAAATGAAATGGTTACGGCACAGGACATGTTACGGCATCGTATGGACGTTATGCAAGACGCCATGCACGGTAGTCCTCAGGGAGCACAGGTTCCAATGGCCACTGCATCTGGATCTGGGACTATGACACCCCCACAGGAAACTATTAATGTGGTTATGCCCACTCAGTTTCCCTTGGCCCCTCCGGAACGGTTCACTGGTGATCCCAAAACCTATAGAACATTCGTTAATCAGTGCCGACTCCATTTTCTTTGCCGTCCTACATCTTTTCCTGACCTAACCACAAAAGCAGCATTCGTGCTTTCCCATTTAGTGGGTACAGCTGCTGCTTGGGCTAACCCTTTGTTGGAAACAAATAGCCCTTTGTTGTACGACTGTGACGATCTCTTGGCTGCTATGAGTAGTCTTTGACATGCGTTATGCTACTCAAGCCATGGATCTGGAGTTACTTAATCTACAACAAGGCAATCAGCCTCTTTTGCCTTACATTGCCCGGTTCAATCAACTAACAGCCGAAACTCAATGGCCTGATGGCAAGAAAACGGCTGTTTTCTACAAGGGTCTTTCAGAAGAACTGAAAGATGCCTTATCTACAGTTCCGGTGGTTCCTACGGGATTCACAGAGTTGCTCGATTTGGTTTTACAAATCGATGCCTGAAGGAATGCTCTGAAAGGAGAGAAAAAGCCTTTCATGCAAGCCTCGGGGCGTTCAGAGACACCAGCAGTCCTCTCGAACGACCCCGAACCCATGCAGATTGGCGTTGTGAGAGGCCGGTTGTCCAATGCAGAACAAGAGAACCGAAGAAAGAACCATTTATGTATGTATTGCGGTTCATCCGAGCATTTATCGGCGACATGTCCTAAAAGACCTATCAAGCGTTCGGGAAACGCCAAAACTCGACAATAGCAGGAGTCCCTATGTCGAGTGTTTCATCGGACTCCAGTACCATTCCTAAACACGCACCCGTAATTGTTGAGGTGACGTTACGTTGTGGTGAACGAGAATTGGTTTCCAAGGCCATGGTTGATTCCGGAGCCACCAACAATTACATAGACATCACATATGCCAAGAATTGTTCCATACCCCTTGTAAACAAAAACAAACCTGAAACGGTTAATACAGTGGACGGATCTGTTTTGACTTCTGGTATGGTAACCCAGGAGACGGTATCTGTTCAGATGACATTATCGAATAATCATTCGGAAGAAATCATCTTCGATGTCATAGCTGCTCCGCAGTACGAGATCATACTTGGTCTTGCATGGTTAACCCTTCATAATCCCGCCGTTGACTGGGTTTCGGGATTGCTCCAGTATCCTTCGATTCATTGCAATGAACATTGCTTTACCAGTCAGGAGGTGTCAAACAAGCAACACATATTGGCCTCTATGGTAGTAGCTTCAACTATCAGCGTGGTACATCAAAGCAAAACTACCATACCATGCGAATACAATGAGTATGCTGATGTCTTTGACAAGGGCCAGGCAGAACGATTGCCTCCCCATCGACAGTACGACTGTCCTATTGAATTGATTCCTGGTGCCAAAATCCCTACAGGGCGTTTATATTCACTAACCCCAAAAGAAGACGTTGTGTTGAAAGAATACATTGACAAAGCTTTAGCGATGGGTTTCATACGGCCATCACAATCACCTGCTGCGTCTCCTCTATTCTTTGTTCCGAAGAAAGAGGGAGATCTAAGGCCTTGTATTGATTACAGGGCACTTAACGACATCACCATAAAAAACCAATACCCTTTACCACTGATAAACGTTCTATTGGATCAATTAGGTACTTCCAGTTACTTCACCAAATTGGACTTGCGAGGAGCATACAATTTAGTTCGCATTCGTGAAGGCGACGAATGGAAGACCGCTTTCAAGACACGGTTTGGTCTTTACGAGTATTTGGTGATGCCTTTTGGTCTGTGCAACGCTCCCGCCACTTTTCAATTCTTCATGAATGATATATTCAGGGACATAATGGACCAGTTTGTGGTGATTTATCTGGATGACTTTCTGATCTATTCATCATCTTTTTCGGAACACGTCAAACACGTTTCTACAGTCCTACAAAGACTCAGGGAGAACCTTCTTTATGTGAAAGCCGAGAAATGCGTCTTTCATTCACAGGAAGTGGAATTCCTGGGCTATGACATTACCAATCTAGGTGCTCGAATGAGCCGTTCCAAGGTGAAGGCCATATTGAATTGGCCGATTCCGCACAATGTCAAGTCATTACAGTCTTTCTTAGGCTTTGCGAATTTTTATCGCAGATTTATTCATTCCTTCTCCAAAACAGTAGCTCCTTTGACGGCCTTAACTAGTTCTAAAGTTCCTTTCTGTTGGAACCCAAATGCCCAAGCATCATTCGAAAAGTTGAAAGAAGCATTTACCACTGCACCCGTGCTTCAACATCCAGATCCAGATCGCCAGTTTATCGTTGAAGCGGATGCATCCAGTGTCGCTACTGGAGCGGTACTCTCACAAGTTTGCACAGAAACCAAGGAGGAGCACCCAGTGGATTTCTTCTCTCGCAAACTCACCCCATATGAACGTAACTACACCGTCACTGAGCGGGAACTGCTAGCTATCAAGGATGCCTTCCGAGAATGGCGTCATCATCTTCTTGGGGCCAAACATCAGGTGTTAGTGTACTCTGACCATAGAAATCTTCAAGCATTCAAATCCATGAAATGCCTTACGGCCCGACAGGCCAGATGGCATGTCTTTTTTGCCCAATACGATTTCCGGGTCACATACCGTCCTGCCAGAGAACACGTTAAGTCGGACGCGTTGTCCCGTATGAGTGAAGAGGCGAAGGAAGAAGCACAAGTACAGAATCAGTTGTTGGCAGATCATGCAATATGTAGTTGTTCTGTTCAACCATCCTTAAAAACCGAAGTACAAGAGTGGGTGAAAAATCATCCACAAGCTATCCAGGATATGAATCTGGACGGACATAACGGTTTACCATTCACACAAGGAGTGCTCTACCTACCGACGTCTTCAACGCGGAATAAAGCCCTCAAGTGGAATCACGATTCCTTGATCGCAGCCCATCCTGGACGGAAGAAAACACTAGAACTACTCAAAAGATGGTGCTGGTGGCCGTCCATGTCAAAAGATGTCATAGATCATGTATCAACTTGTTCTGTATGCATCCAATGTAAAAACACCCCTGGTAAACCAGTGAGCTTACTCCAGTCCCTACCTGTCCCTAACAAACCATGGGACATGATATCTATGGACTTTGTGGTAGAACTCCCACCAAACCAGGAGTACGATACCATATGGGTTGTAGTGGATTATTTCACTAAATTGGCTCTTTATATTCCCTGTATCGGTTTACCAACCGCTGCTGTTCTGGCCGACCTATTCATCCACCATGTATTTCGTTTCTTTGGTCTACCGTCAGAAATCATTACGGACAGGGGCTCACAGTTTGCGTCACGCTTTTGGAGAGCACTGACCTCTGCATTACTGATTGATGATAGAATGTCCAGTGCTTACCACCCTCAAACTGATGGACAGACCGAAAGAGTCAACTGCACTATGGAACAATATCTGCGGTGTCTGTGTCTGCAGTACCAATCGGATTGGCTCACGGTCCTGTCGGCAGCTGAATTCGCCTATAACAACTCCTATCATAGTGCCATAGGCACTTCACCGTTCTATGCACTTTAGGGACAGCACCCCCGGACTATACCTTTGGATTCCAGCTTGTCTTTGGATACTCCTGCCGCAGGCCGTACCTTTCGTGATCTGAAGAAATTACAGAGGAAAGTGAAGCAGCAATTAGAGCAGGCTAAAAGACGCGACAAGTTCTATGCTGATGCTCATAGAACACCCGCACCCGTCTACAAGGCTGGTATGAAAGTATGGCTGTCCACTAAGAACTTGAGAATTCCAGGCAAAAAGAAATTATTGCCTAAATACATTGGTCCGTATGTAGTGCTCCAAGTAATTAATCCGGCTGCTGTCCGTCTGGCTTTGCCACAACGATGGCGAGTGCATCCCGTATTCCACGTGTCACTCATTAAGCCATGTTCTGAAGCTACTAGATTGCCTGTACGGCCTGTTGCTATTTCTGTGCGGGGTTCAGATGAATACGAGGTACAGGACATACTGGATATGAGACTACGTTCTGGTAGGCCATTTTATCTGGTGGACTGGAAGGGTTATGGGCCCGAAGATAGGTCCTGGGAACCTCTTTCTAATATTCATGCTCCTGCCTTTGGGGGATGGCACTGTCATGCATGCTGGACGTGGTCCTACCTCCTACGCTCGTAGAACAGCTAGACCGTTCTATTCCAAATGGCGGTTGTTCGATACGTTGCCGGGAAAACGACGTTTGCACTTTTCACGTCGCTAACTTCACATGTATTCTGCTTCGTCACGTGAACTACGGCATTACGTATTTAAGCAGCGTGGAAACTTCACTCGCTGCTTCTGATCGAATCATTTGGCGTTGTGTAGCTGAACCTCCGGTCTGCATCCTTGCAGGTTACTAAAGCTACTTTTTGGGCCTTCTATAGCGTGTTTTCCGCCACACGCTGATTCCTGGAGCTGTTTGGTCGCGTGTAAATCCACACGCGCACGTTGTCTTCAAACGCTGCTGGCCTGGACTGCGTGAATCCTGCTCGCGTGTAAATCCACACGCGCACGCTATCTTCAAGCGCTGCTGGTCTGGGCTGCGTGAATCCTGTTCACGTGTAAATCCACACGCGCACGCTATCTTCAAGCGCTGCTGGTCTGGGCTGCGTGAATCCTGTTCGCGTGTAAATCCACACGCGCATGCTATCTTCAAGCGCTGCTGGCCTGGACTGCGTGAATCCTGCTCGCGTGTAAATCCACACGCGCACGCTATCTTCAAGCGCTGCTGGCCTGGACTGCGTGAATCCTGCTCGCGTGTAAATCCACACGCGCACAATATCTTCAAGCGCTGCTGGCCTGGACTGCGTGAATCCTGCTCGCGTGTAAATCCACACGCGCACGCTATCTTCAAGCGCTGCTGGCCTGGACTGCGTGAATCCTGCTCGCGTGTAAATCCACACGCGCACAATATCTTCAAACGCTGCTGGCCTGGACTGCGTGAATCCTGCTCACGTGTAAATCCACACGCGCACAATATCTTCAAACGCTGCTGGCCTGGACTGCGTGAATCCTGCTCGCGTGTAAATCCACACGCGCACGCTATCTTCAAGCGCTGCTGGTCTGGGCTGCGTGAATCCTGTTCGCGTGTAAATCCACACGCGCACGCTATCTTCAAGCGCTGCTGGCCTGGACTGCGTGAATCCTGCTCGCGTGTAAATCCACACGCACACGCTCTTTTCTTCGCGGCTGTACAGAACCGCGTGCACTTGTTTATACCTTAAAGGGAGCGCTATTTCCAACTCCTGCACCTGTGATATTAACAGGGGGATTGATTCATTTCTATACTTTACTCTACGTGGGAAGGAAGCTTTTCAAGGATAACGGGAAGGTGACAGTGAACAGTACTTTGGACGCTATCCTGTGGTGCATCAACCCGGTATCTAGCGTGAGCCTCGTTCCGTTCGGGATAAGTCTCCCTTACTAATCTTCCCTTCCTTGTCGTTTGTTCTACCTTGGATTCCTCAAGAGACTCTGCTGGATTCATCTGCCCTAGACTCAAGGTCAGTGTGTGCATTCATGACATTCTCTATTCCATCATACCCAGGTTGGGGCAGTTATTCATGATACTTTATTTTGTTCTAGGTTGACTTCCTATACCTTACCCACGCCCTTTCCAGTGATCCATCACTCTGCCTGTTTTACCAGTCAGAGAGTTGTATCATTTGGAAGGTCTTAACTTGACTTCACAACTATCAAACGCGTGAACAGGGATCCGGAAGACCCTACCACCACTATCCTTTTAAGTACTGTATCCTTTTCAGTTAATACTGTGGTGCTCTCTGACAAGCTGAAAGCGAAATTCACATCAGTACCTGTCTTAAAGCATCCACGCCCTGAGCTTCCATACATAGTAGAAACTGATGCATCCAGTTTAGCCATGGGAGCTGTTCTGTCCCAGAAGGATCCTGAAACCGGTCAACTTCACCCAGTAGCGTTTTGGTCCAGAAAGTTCTCAGCACCTGAGTTAAACTATGCGGTTACCGATAAAGAGCTATTCGCCATCAAATCCGCCTTTAAGGCTTGGCGGCACTATCTTCTTGGTGCCAGGTATACTATTACCGTAATCACCGATCACCGGAACCTGCAGTATTTAAAAACAGCCAAAGCCCAATCATCGCGACAACTTCGATGGGCATTGTTCTTTGCCGAATTCGATTTTGTGATCACTTATCGACCAGGCTGCAAAAATGGCAAAGCAGATGCCTTATCCCGAATAGGGATGGGAGAAGCATATGCAAACCCGGAATCTGTGCCAATAATTCCCGAGCAAAGAATTCTTGGCATAACTACTCTACAGACACTAGAAGAAATTCATTCAAAAATCCAACAACTCTTCGATCCAGCAACCCTGCAGGACTGGGTGAAGAAAGGCCCGGACTACTCAGTCGTCAATGACCTACCTTACTATCAAGGATGACTATTTCTACCACACAAGGAAATACAAGAACTAGTCATCTCCAATTACCATGACACCCTGATGGAAGGGCACCCAGGTATCACAAAAACTGAAGCGAAAGTTAAGAGACAGTTCTGGTGGCCCAGTTGGCGAAAAGATGTAAAGTAATTTGTGATGTCTTGTGGCATTTGCGCCCAAAACAAAAGCCAGAAAAAAAAACCTGCTGGCCTTTTACAACCTTTGGATATTCCACCTACACCATGGCACACCTTGTCTTTAGACTTTATTACAGATATATCTCCATGTAATGGATTGAACACCATCCTAGTTATTGTGGATCTTTTTTCAAAGATGGCCCACTTTAATCCTTTAAAGGGGTTACCTTCTGCTTCAATACTGGCCAAGGAGTTCCTCGAAAACATTGTTCGATTACACGGATTCCCTTCTGTATTGGTTTCTGACCGAGGTAGTCAATTTATCTCGCATTTTTGGAAGAAATGTTGTCAACTGGCACAAATCGACTTGAGGCTATCAACAAGTCACCATCCCCAGACCGATGGTCCGACGGAAAGGACCAACCAGACCCTTGAACAGTACCTACGCTGCATGCTACACCAGACCGAAAGCAATTGGAAAGATATTTTATGGATTTCCGAGTACGCATACAATAACTCTGTACATTCAGGAACCGGACAAAGGCCTTTTTATACCATATATGGACATCAACCTCGAACCTCAGAACTCGATTCACCTCAGCACTTAGAAATGCCTGCAGTTAGTATTACACAAGTCTTTAAGGAAGCCACAGAACATTTGAAACAAGCAAAAGAGAAATGCAAGAAAAATGCTGATCAACATAGAAGTGAAACGCCACAATACCAGATTGGGGATCAAGTTTGGCTGGCTACAAAACATATACCTCTGAAAGGAACTCAGACTTTTAATCCTAGATATTTGAGACCTTACACCATTAAGGCCATTATCAACCCAGTGGCCGTCAAATTGGAATTACCCTCTAATATGCGAATTCATCCTGTCTTTCATGTTTCACTTCTAAAACCAGTTCAACCAGGGACAAGATTAACCAAACCACCTGACCCCATCTTGATAAATGGAGAACCTGAATTTGAGGTAAAAAATATCCTGGACTCCAAGATGATTAAATCAAAACTTTTTTATTTGATCGATTGGAAGGGCTATGGACCACAAGAAAGATCATGGGAGCCTAGCGACCACGTTCATGCACCTCGGTTGGTGAAAAGATTCCATCGGAACTTCCCAGACAAACCGGGGCCAGGGGGAAGAACAACTTTAGGAGGGGCTTTGGGGGGGAGTGCTGTCATGATGGTTACCCCCGGGCTTCAGGACCAAGGCCCTCAGCTCCGGGTGCAGGCCTCCAGACATTTGTTTAAACCTCAGCAGCCCCAGCTAGGGGCTGTCTGGGTTCAGTCCTGGCGCCTTAGGCGCCAGGCACATCATAGAAATCAGTCCTGGCGCCATAGGCGCCAGGCTCATAGACTTTACTTACCTGATGCAGACCATGCTGCAAAAGAGTCCAAGCCTACATGAGGCCTGGATGGGACTATTTTGTTACAGGGTCTATTTTTTACTCAGGCGTGGCTCTAGGGAACTTCTTACCTGGAACTACTTTGGAGGCAATTTAAACCACACCCGAACAGCAGCACATGCTTCGCGTTATTCTGCATCCAGCAGCGTGACGCTCACCGTGCCTGCAGTCAGCATCCAGTCTTCTGCCACGCCCGCGTGCCTGCAGCCAGCATCCAGTCTTCTGCCACGCCTGCCTCGAATCCGGAGCTCCTAGAATGAAGAAGAAGAAAAGGACAAGGTTAGAAAACAAACTTATTTCAAATTCCTCACCTAATTCCGGAACCGTTTCATCTCCGGACCTGGAAAGTACATCAGTCCTGCACGCGTCGCTTCGCCAGCTCCAGCACAGCGCCATACTCAGCAGTTCTCACAGCATCTTTCGATCTGGCACTGTCTCCATCATTTCTGCGCCGTAATCCGGCACCTACGGGGCACAAGAAAAAACAAGGTGAGCCAAGAGAATCAACAAATACAACCTCTTACCACCATAGACTTACCACCGGCGGTATTATTCCATAACTCTCCACATTTTAATATGCCGCATCTGTAAAGAGGGAGAAAAACAAAACGTTAACGCATGCAATACTTACCGGACAGCGTTGGGTAACACAGACTCTTACCTGAACGCCAGCAGCAGCTACGAGACCTTCTTCTCACAAACTCAGTAGCAACTTAAGGAAGGAAGGGGACAAGAGTGAACATCGGGCACATTGAACTCTTTGAACTTGATACTTACCAATCCCGCCAGGGACTTCAGAGTCAATACTTACCGGAACTCTCCCAACGCCTTCAAACCAGTGAAGTAACTGGTATCTACGCGCCCCTGCAAGACATGCATAATGGAGAGCTCATCTTTTACGAACATAAGGAAAATACTTCTTCGGGGCCAGCAGACAAGACTAGGCGGGCCAGTCCAGACAGTCATCTCTGCACTACGCATCACGTTGAATGAGACCGCAGCTGTCCGGGTCCGATCGACACCCCTGTGGGGTCCAGGTGAGCGTAACATTTAATCCCAGGGGCTGAAATACCATGCGGGCGCATATACTCTTTATCCCCATCGGAAGACTTGATATTAAAAGAATACCTGAAACACTCTCTCCAGCTGGGTCACATAAGATCATCTCAATCCCCTGCTGCCAGTCCAATATTTTTTGTGCCTAAGAGGGAAGGGGATCTCCGTCCTTGCATAGACTACCGTCGGCTCAATCAGGTTACAATCAAGACCCGTTACCCTATTCCACTCATCATGCCTTTACTGGATCGCCTAACTCATGCCACGATATTCACTAAACTTGATTTAAGAGGTGCGTATAATTTGATTCGCATTCGAAAGGGTGATGAGTGGAAAACAGCCTTTTGTACCAGTTACGGCCTCTATGAATATACCGTCATACCATTCGGCTTATGCAACGCCCCGGCTACTTTCCAAAGGTTCATGAATGACATCTTGGTATTCTCGCAAACGCTACAGGAACATATCATGCATGTGCGAGAGGTTTTACTCGGCTTCATGCTCATCATCTTTTCGCTAAGCCCGAGAAGTGTCTGTTTCATACCCAGGAAGTAGACTTCCTAGGGTTTCATATCACTTCTGGGGGTCAAACGATGAATAAAACCAAGTTACGTGCCATTTTAGATTGGCCTGTTCCCAAAACCATCAAAGAACTACAATCCTTTTTGGGATTCGCCAATTTCTACAGGCGATTTATAGCTGGGTTTTCTACCATAACAGCACCCTTGACACAATTTACGAGTCCCCATGTTCCGTTTGTCTGGACACCGTCACAACAAGAAGCCTTTGTGGCTCTCAAGACGGCATTCACCACTGCCCCAATCTTGCAACACCCAAATCCTGACCTTCCCTATGTGGTAGAGGCTGATGCGTCGTTGTACACTCTAAGGGACGTTTTGTCACAGTCTTGTCCATCTACGGGTTTGTTGCATCCGGTTGCTTTTCATTCATGTAAATTCACTTCAACAGAGTCACATTACACTGTCACTGAAAAGGAGCTCAGGGCGGTGAAGGACACCTTTCAGGTGTGGAGGCATCATTTACTGTGGGCTAAACATCAAGTGGTAGTGTATACAGACCATCGTAACCTTCAAGATTTGGCTACATTTAAATGTACCAACAGCTGACAGGTTCGATGACACCTGTTTTTTTCGGCCTACGACCTTGTCATAAAGCATCGTTCGGGCATCACACACGGAAAAGCAGACGCCCTTTCCCTTATGCCCGGGGGGGGGTATTCCTACCTGTCTATCCTGAAACTATACTGGGGAACAAACATGTGATCTGTTTATGTACGCCATCTCTTGACCTCCTGTCCCTGTTACGCCAATGGGTCACCACTCACTCCGAACAATTAAGGGAGTGGGACATAAATATACACCATGGTTTACCCTTCATACATAACAAGCTCTATCTGCCCACACCCGATACATGTGCCATAGAACTAGATTGGTCCCATGATGCATTAGTCAACGGGCATCCCGGTCAGGCTCGGACTGTAGCTCTACTTCGTCCCTGGTGCTGGAGGCCTTCCATGTATAAGGATACAACATCTTATGTTGCTTATTGCTCCGTGTGTGCACAGTGCAAGAACAGGAAAGGCCGACCCCTTGGTTTACTGCAACCCCTGCCGCTCCCAACCAGACCAATGCACACCATATTTATGGATTTTGTAACAGATATGCCCAGGGTAAAGGGGTTTGATACTATCTGGGTAGTGGTGGACTCTTTCACTAAGATGGCACGTTTTGTCCCTTGTACCGGTATCCCCACCGTAACTGTATTGGCGGATCTGTTTTTACGCCATGTGTTCTGTCTTTTCGGAGTGCCCTCTATTGTGGTTTCCGATCGGGGGGTCACAGTTTACATCTCGTTTCTAGCAGTCACTCACTAAGGTGTTAGGCATTGACTCCCACTATTCCTCATCATATCATCCTGAAACAGACGGGCAGACCGAATGGGTCAATCAGACCATGGAACAGTATCTGCGCTGTCTCTTTTTGCAACATCAACAGTCATGGCACCAAGTATTACACCTAGCTGAGTTTGCTTATAACAATGGTCCTCATACCTCCACGGGTTCTTCACCATTCTACTCCCTATATAGTCAACATCCCTGTGTCCTACACTTTCCGGAAAACACACCCAACCATCTGCCCGCCCTTACCGCTTGTATCAAGAACATGAAAGAAATCCACAATCAGACGTTAATGCACCTTAGAGAGGCTCAAGAAACCATGCGCCAGAAGGCGGACAAGAAACGTACTGCAGCCCCTGTATACACTGTGGGACATAGAGTATGGCTCTCTAGAAGACACTTACCAATATCAGGCTGCCGAAAACTATTACCTCGCTTTGTTGGTCCGTATCGAGTAACAAAGCTCATCAATCCGGTGACCTATGGTGTCTCCCTACCTAATGCATGGCGCATCCATCCTGTCTTCCACACTTCCCTCTTGAAACCTTGCCCTCCCTCCATGCGTATCGTCTACCCCCCACACCTGTGATGAAGGGTTCCTCTGTGGAATACGAAGTTAGTGGGATAATGGGGTCCCGTGCCTATAAGGAACGTCGGTACTACCTAGTGGACTGGTTGGGATACGGTCCGGAAGAGAGGTCCTGGGAGCCAGCTAGCGAGGTTCATGCTCCACTCTTGATATCTCGATTTCACAGGGAAAATCCTCACAGCCCACGTGGACATGGGCCCTTAAGGAGGGGCTCTGTCATACACCATGTCACGCATTCCCCTACCTCTCTTGTGGTCCAGCGTCCTACTGGGGATTCGGCTCGGCAGCCACAGAGGACACTGCCATTGGGCCCCGCGTTGGCCCGCTGTACGTGCTTGCCCATACTCACCGCGCCTCTGCGGCGCTTCATGGGTTCTCGCATTTGGCAGCGTCCCTGGCTTCTCTGTTCTCGTGCATCCTGGGGCAGCCATGGCGCTTATTGGCAAGGTGGCATTTCGGGCACTCACGTGACCGTTCGCGCAGCATACTACAGAGGAGAAAGCGCTGGCGCGTTGGTCACATGATGCAAGTAGGCCGATCACGTGACCCGAAACAACAATCACGTGACCAGGAAGTTATGTATAAAAGAAGCCTGAATCCTTTACTCGCTGTTCTCAGCTGTTCTGACGGCGCCAAGCAACTCCTTATATTCTGTTATTGTCACTAAACCTTGTGCATTGCAACCTAACCTCGTGCTTTTCTTTGCAGCTATCCAGGATCCGGTGTTGTATGTTCCAGCCACCACCTATGGCCTCAATAACCGGTCAGCGAGTGGTTACTAATTCTCGGACTGGTGCTTGGGGACAGAGGTATATTAATCTACGTGGACCTCAGATCTCGCGACACCGATCCAGTGTCTGTGGAGTCATAAACTTCCCCTCGGGAAATAGATCTGTCAGTGCTTGGTATCCCAGTTCAAGCCAGTGCCGGGAGAGGAGTTCATCATGAGTGGGCGCAATGGAGTGATGTAATTCCACTGCACCATAATAAATGGGGCGATTCCCTTGCCTGCGCTGGTGCACGCCCGAACGAAGAGCGTTGCATAGCTCTCAACTCACACGCTTTTGGCGGGTGTCACCCGCCTTGGCTCCTGCATGCCCATTCATTCCAATGGGCGTCTCACCCGCCAAAAACAAAATCGGGTGATTTTACCCACCTTTGCAACACAAATGGTTGAAAGCTATGGCATTGTGTGTGTGTGTGCCTCTGTGGGGTGAGGGGTGTTCACGTGCCCAGGCCAGCACCAGCAGCATGCTAATATTGTGCTCAGGGCCTTCCAAGTTCTAAATTCCTCCACCTTTAGATTTTTTTATTTTAAAGTGCTGCTGTCAATAAACATAAGCAAAAAGAAATGTTTACCAAAATCCTGATTTTGCTAATATTTGGAACTTGGGTGACTACTATTTAGGTAAACTGCCGGTTGTCTAACCAAAACTCAAAAATAACAATTCAAGATGGCCGCTATTTTCCAGAAATGCTATCTTCGAAGTGCGCTTGTTCAGAAATGGTCCTGAAAACAGTTTAAACGTAAACGCCATTTTTGAACGTCTATATTTAACTTCAAGAAATACTCTTTGAACTTTCACAAAAACACCGTTTTATTTCAATCCTTAGACGTCAGAGTAATGTAAAATTACCTTATAGAAAGCACGAAGTAATGTTTAAATATGCTAAACACATATCTTTGTGTATTTTTCCAACTGGACATATACATTAAAGGATTACGTGAGAGAAAACATGCAGAATAGTCATTTCACAATTTTGAATGTACTTTTTTTAACATCTGGCTGTCAAATGATACAGAAGCACCATTTAAAGATGGCCGGTTTGCTAGGATGTAGCACGTGTATTGCTACTGTAGTCCTGTTCTCTTTATTTTGTACTGCTGCAGCCCGGGAAAGCTAATTGAGCAAAAGTTTTTCGGTAAAGCTGCGAACTGAACTTTTCGATGATGAGGAGCTGTGGACTTCTCTGTTACAGATTCGGTGACAGATCTGTTCGTTTTATCTGGTTCGCCGGAAAAGCAGTCTAGTGTCGGTGAATTTCCGGACGATAGGCTTTGATGTCTGAACCAGCGCATGTGCAGTAAGAGGAGGCTAGAGACGCGGGAGCTACTGTCTAATTCAGAAACTGCTATCTGAGTGCATCAGGAACCCGTGTGTGGGGAGACTGTAGTGGTGAGGCGGTGTTCCGTAATCTTAGGTATTGTCATCTCTTGTATTAAGTTCGTTTATTAAAACTGGAAAATTGTGTTGTCCTTTGGCTTCCCACAACTGTACGTGGAAATGGATCTTTAAAGCAACACCTTATTTTGAACCTGTAATCTCGCCGTGAATAGCCTGTGTTAGCCGCAACCCACATCTCTCCTCCCCAACCCCCCATACACTCGTACGCTTATTCTATCGCTCGCAGTGCCACTTCTGGAGGCTTCAGGCTTGTCCACTCCTCACCATTCAAAGCCTCAGGGATCTGCCTCTCCTTGCACACGAGCTACCATTGCCCATGCATCCCGTATAGTTATATCTACCTCTGCGTTGGCGCAGTGTCCCATATGGAAACCTCAATGGTCTGTCGCTGCAGGCTCTGTTACCCCTGTTCACAGGGTCGGACTGGGGTATAAAACTGTCTCGGGCACCAATGAAAAAGTCTCCCACAGTTGCAAATGACAATTCATTCCTTTTGTGACAGACTGTTTGAGTTGTAACCAGCGGGGAGGTTTTTGATAAAATGTGATGGAAATTGTGCATTTTAAAGAATATTTATTCAGTAGCTCTGGTCAAAACTACTAGCTGTATGGCGAAGTAACTGATCAAACTGGTCCACATGTGGCAAATAAGTGGCACGCTTGGACCCAAAAAACTGGCCCCCACTAGCCCACAGTGTTTTTGGTTCGGTCAGCGGCACACCCTCCCTAATAATAGTTTATGGTTCAACCTCCCCTGCAGAAACGACCAATACTCTCTACCCCATGTTATGCTATCATTTCAGATCTCGCAGTGGGGAGATTTTGAGACAGAATGTGGGTGAATTGAATTTGCCTATTGTTTGGGCGAGGGACATTTTATGAGGCAGAAAATAAAAATCTATTGGGGAAGAGGGGGAGAAGCAACACGTTTGTCTGAAAATGCAGTTGTCTTCCTCCTAATTAAGTTTTGGCATGTCCCCTGTAGGATTACAACCCCCACACTATATGTGACAGAACGTCTTGAAATCCATGACTTTTTAATATATCTAAACAATGGGATAGCTCAGTGAGATGCATTCTATTGTTTTTGCACCCTGCCTCTTGCAAGCAGTATCCACTCCAAACATTAATTGCTGTAATTTAGTTAATTTTGAAACACGCACAATACTCTAAAATCAGTTTCAAGACATAGTACCTAAAATGGACGATGACAAACCTTCAATAATCGAAGTACAAAATAGCCATGTATTGAGATGGCAATTAATGCTCATTGGGTCAACACAACGGCAGCAAGACTCCTATCTAACGATGCTTAGATTTTCAACACCCTAATGAACAAAACTTGCTTTAGTTTTGAAAATGGTTTAGAGGGCACTGCCTGGCCACAGAGCCCGCCCCCGCCCCTGACGACATTTGCTGCAAACATTCAGTGTCAGATAAAAATTAATCTACCTTCATGTTTGACAATGTATGTCCAACCTATTTTTCCTACTATGGTGCTGCATGTTTTGCTAATTGGGGTACTGCTTGTGCAGTTCATTCTTTATACATTTGGTTTATCTGTATGATAGTTCGTTATTCGACCCGTTGTGACTCAAATTCATTGGTCTAAAACCTTTCGCTCTCAACATGTTTTGGACTACGTACACCATCAGCCTTAGACAGCATAGTGAATGGTGAGAGATGGGAGTCATAGTCTAAAACATCTGGTGAGCCACAGGTTGCAGACCCCTGCCGTTGTGTGCGTTGCTCAGGGTTAGGTAAGAATTTGTTGAGTCCAACTGGTGTGGGACTTTACAAGACTTATCTCTTGTTATTAGGTAACCCACCTTTTTAATATAGGCCTGTAGTACACAAGTTGGTAGAGTGACTGGGCAGCCAGGCTTATTTTAAGAGGGGTAATGTGAGCTGTAGAGCTGTCCAATGAAATTAGTAAATGCGGGTATCCAAGTAAACACTTGCACTTACACACTTAGTTATAATTATAGATATATTACACACACACACACACACACACAGATAATTAGACAATCTTTTAAAAAGCAGCAATAGTAACATTAATCCCAAAGTTGGGATTCAATTCAACGAGCAATAAAGCAGGTGAGTAAACTTTCCTATTTTATACATTTTCTAGCACATTGAGTGACGTTATTTGAGGTAAGTAATAACACTTATCTGTGATCACCATTGCAGTATTGAGTTATAAGGAGGGAAAATGTATAGTCAGAACATACTTTATACTTGGACAAACAGATTCTCCCAGAGGGATGTAGGCAGTCCTTTATCCCAGCAATAATTGTGTTCAACAATTAAAACCTGTAAGGGAACAAGCACTGCTGAAGCCAATAGGTTCAGAAGGGGGCCTTTAAGGAGCCAGGACAGCCAAAGCCAATGGACTAGTTAAAAGTTCTGATGCTCTTTTTTTAGAATATTTGTTGTAAATATCAGTAGTTCAAGAGGAGCCAACTTGAAGAAGCACGTGCTGGAAGGCCAGTGCAAGTGAGTTGAGGGCAACTCAAAAGGTTTTAATATAGTACTCCCCAAGCTAGGAAGCCGCCACAATTGGCAAAAGGTAAATGTACTTGTGAACTAAAGAATTAGTTCCAGCTGGATGCCTTCTTGTTGCAGTGTAGCAGACCTTTGTTCCTCGTCCGTGGTTGTGGTGATGAAAGGGAGGATGTCTGGCGGGCTTCTGCGGTAGCACTAGAGAGGGGCTCTGCAGCATGGCTTTTAGTGGTTTTGGCACCTTTTTCTCTGCGCCAAAGAAGAACAAACAGCTCTGGTTAGAAGTTACTTGATCCCTCGGTCCTGGAACCTGGTGAGGGGACTCTGGATGAAGTTTCCTGCTTCCGTAGTGTCCTTTTGGATGCCCACGAAGTTTTGGACGGATTTGCACTTCCAAAGGCAATGCACTCGATGATGGCCAAGGGTCCCCAGGAATTGGGATCCTGCAGCCTTGGAAAGTCGCAGCAAGTTGGGGGTTGCGCCAAAATGAATGTGGTCTTAAGGCTAGTTGGTGCCATCAGCCCAAGGGTAGGGAGTTGTCCAGTATGGGTCTTGCCAGTCGAAACGAAAACTGACTTGGCACAGCTGCAGGGCTTTAGCGGGCACTTTGCGGTCCAGGAGGGTGCTGCAGGCGTCTCTTCACATCGTCAGATGTTGACCTCCATGACCTCCAGTGGTCAACTCTGCCTCCAGTCCCAAAAACCTTGCCTTTTAGCAAGTTCCCATTAATTCACAGCCCTAGGCCATCAATCGCCCACCAGGGTGGCTGTCCTTCTGGACAGCCAACCGGCCAATCAGAACACCTAGAGACAAAAGACGGGGACGTTTCGGGATCCTTAGTCACTTCCTGCCTTTCCAGGCACTCTGGAGCCTGGGCAGGCTCCACGGCTGAAGCCTGCAAAGGCAAAATGCACTAAGGACTCAAACCCGATTCAAACAAAGTAAAGTCTCAGAAGGAACTAACTGACAAGAAATGGCAAAAACAGAAGATGGGGGCCATTCTGGGAAAATGGTCACCCTTTGGTACCGTACTGCTGCTGAGAAATCAGTCTGCAACTACATAGCACAAGGTAGTAATAAAGAAACCACTGCCACCAGCCATTCAAGTTAGTGTAACAGAATGCTACATGAGAAGTGGGATTAAGGAGTTACTATGTAACCCCCCAGCACTCCACATAGGGTGGTGTGTGCTGGACCCACGCACGGAAAAGTAAGTAAGACAGGAGTCACCTTACTATTCTTGGGAACAGTAGTTCACCAAAGAAAATGTAGTTAAACATAGAAGTCCAATGGACTTCAGTGGCACTGCACAAAAGGTGCTGTGTGTCACAATGCAAAAAGCGGATGCCTATGGAGTTTACCAGACTCCAGAAAACAGCAAGTCACCCACAAATCCTAGTCAGAAAAAACACATGAGTGAGAAAGTCCCACTCACTCGGGAGTTAAAAAGCCATGATTTGAGCAAAAGAGCTTGGGGTCTCTAAGGTTAAAGGGAATTGGCACAGAAATGAAAATTCTCCCTAACACGCAGGCTTCTTGCTATATTGCCATCATCTGTCCCATTGGGACCCTTGAAGATACTTGTTGTCATTGCATCTCTCCATACTCTGGGGTTTGTATGTTTCTACTACACTCAATACAGAAAAAAATGCAATAAATTTACTCGAGGACTATAACGAAGAAAGGTTTTATTGCTTCTTTGTTTTTGTCTATACAGTTTGTATTATACTTGTCTACTCCTTCATACATGAACTGTACTTAATTTCTCTGAGGGAGATTATATTTAATTATGCATTAACATTCATAGGGAAAAGATAATGGTTACAGACTGAAGTTTGCTTTACTATCGCATTGAAGTTTTCTCTCCGGTTAAGAAAGGAAACTAGTCTCATTGCAAACTTCTGGAGGGCTCTAAGCCAAACAGCTGTCAGTTACATTGGGAAAGTCTCGGCCGCATCTGGATTGCTGATGAGGAATCTGATGGGCTGGGATCGGGAACAGGCAGAGGGGATTTCACTTAAATCGTCCTTCTTTCTTACCTGGAATACACAGGATTTGTGTGGGGAATCCCTTTCTTTTTCTCCAACCAGCTCTCTCCTCTTATTTTCATGATCCTCCACTATACCCATCTTCTGGACCTCTTGGGACTGCTCTGCCTTCTAACTTTCTGAACAGTGTACCACATTCTCCAGGCTGTTACTAAAAGAATGATGTTATTGGTCCCACTTACTGCAGAAAGTGCATAGAGAACAGTTCCCATGGGTCTGCGAGCTGTTCCGACAACCCTTTTGGTGTCATCCACTGGTATTGATTACATCTGTAAAATATATACAGATGATACATGAACACAGTTGGTGTCCCTCAAAGTATTTATACATGCTGTTTAGGGGAAATATGGAATAATAATTTTGGTCAACAGATATTGGGAGTCCAGGTAAATTAAGATCCTTCAATAGAATGATACCTTCTGTCTAACCTAGTGAGGTCCACAAAAGAGTAACGACAGAAAATAGACTGGGTAAAACAGGTTTTATTATACACAAAATCGTTAACAATCTTGCTAATGTTTTAATATAAGTATATTGGGTGTGACTAACCTGTGTCTAGGTGGGAGGTGTAGTTTCCACGCGAGCATTGCCTATTTTCGGTGGTTTCAATGTGCTGCTCACTTGCAGTTATGTTTGTGTTTTTGTGATCTTTGTCGGTGGCTTTTCTATCGTTTCATCCTTTATTTGTTTCTTAGAGTTGTGGCTTTGTTTTTTTTGGCCTTTTTGGAGGTTGTGTGTAGGGCTGTGGTAGTGTTCTCATTCAGTTGTTGGTGGCACGACAGGTTACAGTTGGCAGTTGCTGCTCTGGTGTGTTCCATGATTTTGTGCTCGGGTGTGGCAGACCTGAAGCTGTAGTGTAGCAGACCCTGGCAGAAGGTGGATTTGTTTGTGATGGTTTTGGGTATAGTATGTTTCACTGCTTCCGTGCAAGCAGGTTGGTGTTCTCTTGTGAGCAGTTTGCGCTCGGGTGTGGCAGGCCTGAGGCCCTGTGGTGGCAGCCCAGTGCAGGAGGAGGTGGTGTTTTTTAAAATTTTTATTGCAAGTTTCCTGTTGTGCGTTTGTGTTTTGTAGGTATTGATTCTGAGTGGTTGGTTTTGTTTGGATGTCAGGTTTGATCTTTTGTTCCTTTAGGGAGGGAGGTATGTGTTGTCTTGCATACTTGCATGATACAAATGCACCTCTAGCTGTCAGTGGAATGGTGGGGGCTGGGGATTCTGTAGTGGACTGTTGGAAGGACTGGAGAGAGAACCCAGACTGGAAGGATGTTAATACCCTTATCTCCTGTATAACTTCCACCTTTTGATTTTAATAAAGTACATTTTCTGTTTGTACTTACCCGAGTCTGTGTGGTTCCCAATTGCATCACATTTTTACCACTTCAAAAGTGTGCAGTTTTAGTTTTGCGTAGAGTAGCTGGAGGATTCATTTGCTGCTTGCAGTCTGCTTGCTGTTTCTACCGCTTCGGAGGCATGACTATCTTTTAAACTTGCACCCGGTGTGGTACGCACGCTGTGTACCATTTTTGCAGTTCTACGGTGTGCCGTGGGAGAAGAATAACACACCGGGGAGCTTCTTTCCTTTGTTATCCACATTTTTCAACTCCATAAGTACTGCTGGACCAATTTTTGGATTCATTTGCATTTCGATCTTTTATGACTTGAGGAGTGGAGGGGGGGGTCTGCCCTGCTGACTGGTGTTAATTCGACCCCTATTTCAGACCAGGAAATGTTGTTAGCAGTTTCACTGCATGTACCTCCGTCACCACGGGAAGGTAGTAACGTAGCTAATGTACTGAAATGGTAAGTCCTGTCACAGCTTTTTCTAATTCTCCCTGCTTGTGTGGTGCAATGCCATCACTGTTCATGCCAGTGACCCAATCCCACATAGGATAAAAAGATGGCGATTTTTCCAATCTTGAGCAAAACAGCTAATTTCTGTGAGACGGCGGTGCAAGCGCTGCGCTGCTTCTGGACTATCTGTTTCTCTGGCAACGTCAGCTGTGGCATTTGAGGCGGATGACTCTATTTGTTTGCCCAATACTCCTCCGGAAACAGTCGGCAGACCCTTTAGACACTGATCCATTCTCATCCTATAACTCTTCTCCTGCATTTCTGCCACCAAGGAGACTTTCTGCGGCTCTTAAACAATGAAATCCATGCACATAGACATTGAATGCTGAGGTTTTGACTGAGATCAATTTGTGTGCTGGTTTCACGAAGGGATCAAGACCGAGACAAAGTCTCACTCGGCCCTGTTAGAATTATTATTTACGTTTCAGAATGTAAAGTTCCATAGTTTTGTAAAAGGTTTTTTCTTTTAATCAAAGGCCGGGTGGAGAGCTTTGAGGCAACGACTAAAAAGGTGGTAAATTGAAACCTTGGTGTGTTCATCCCCAAGCGTTTGTGAAGGTGACTCTATTCAATCTTCCCTCTGTTCCCATTCCGGCTTTTGCTGCTTTTGCTTTAGTGGATGATTGCATTGTTGAAATTATTTAGTAATACCATAAACCATTCTCCATCCTCTATGCCTGCCCCTGATCGAGTAGATTTGACTAGTGTGTATAGCCCCTCAAATGCCATTAATCTTGATGGTGCAACTCTTATGGTGATACATTCGCAAACAGAGGGTACAACTGTTGCTACCGTTCAGGCTCTTGGCAAAGGTGAACAACTTTTAACTGATGGAATTTTGAAGAGAAATTATTGCAAACCGACTAAGTAAACCTCCAAGCATATCAGGTTGCGGATGCTTTTTGCTTGAGCTCTAATGTAAAAACTGTTCAACCAGCTCAGACTAACACACAGCTGAGGATTGTCATTGCTTTCAAAGCAGCCACAACTTCGGCAGCCATCTGAACCCATTGATTAGTGCACCTTCTGTGGACGAGTGGGAAGCATGACACCCTGTAACAATTGCTTCTCGCAATCCTTTTTCTGATTTTGGTGCCACTTCTCTAATTAGCAAGAGAATTGAACCTAAAGTTGGTGATATGGACACTGCTCACACTTACAAATATGAATTCCACCATGGGCCTTTAATCACAATAGCTTATTTATGAATTAGAATTCATGGGTACAGGCATCCCTGCCGTATATACTGTGGAGTTCTCCAAGTCTGGTGATCTAAAGAACTGATAAATTGAGAAAAAAAGTAATTACTTCAAAGAAGTAAAAGAAGGACCGTTATTTATTTAGTCAAAAAAGAAATACAAATAGTGTATGTAATGTTTACAACATCTAACCAGACCATTTATAAATGAAAAACAGTTAATGTCTATATACAGCATATAGATTTTTTTTAGAACAATGCTTTGAATAAAATCGTAGTATTGCATAGAAATGGATAGTGTATCCACAAAGTGCAACACAAACGCAGTGAAAGAAAATACTTTTCGTAAGTTTAAAAAACAAATACGTAGATGAACAACTCAATCTGTGGTTGACGCTCAATGTAGGTCTGCTGATTAAATATTCGAAAGTTTGTTCGCCTATGGTAGAGTCTACCTAAACTGAAGACATCAAGGTCATGCACTCCAGTTTCTTAGGTTAAGGGACTGCTAACATGTTGCTAACATCGAAATAATCTTTTGCAGGGTAGTCTCGATTTGGTTCCGAGAAATCCCTGATCTGGCACGTTTCGGCGCAATTATTTTTATTCCGGCTCGCCTTGTCAGGGCATTTCTGTGGACCCTGTAGGGTAGACAATATACTTTTTATGTATTTAAAAAAAAAAAAAAAAACAAAAAAAAATATATATATTCTGTTCTACAAGAAAGCCACTTACCTGTGAGGATCGGATGGGTTCAAAACATGTTCCTTTCTGTGTGCACGGTAGGTGATGGCCTTTCACCCCTGGATCTCCCTCTTCCAGGCTCAGACCCTTCTTGAGTGTTAGCCTTCCTGTGTTGGGTTCACTACAACTTTTATTTCCGAAAGATTTCTCCTTTCGCATTCACAAGTCTTTTTAAACAATCCACTGTGGACATCCCTCTGTCGGGTCCACTCTTGTCAACACAATGTTCATTGGGGCAACATGCTTTGCCCCTTTCTGTCGGTATCCCTCTGTCTGGCTCACTCTTGCCAACCACACAGCTCCTTCTCCTTTCTCACTATGCAGGATTCATCTCCCTTAGCTTTCCAATTACGTGACGGTCAGACTTTCGACTGTACATGGGGTTTTGCCAGACCCCTGGATGACCATTTTGGCCTTTTTCTTGTGGCTCTCCTAGGGCCTTCTGGTATTGGTAGTTTCAACAATAGGGGTATCAACCAGAGCCGAGTGAGCACCCATGTGGTGCCAGACCCCTTTGCAGCTTGTTTTCCCCTTAATTTGCCATCTGCAACTTTCTTTCAACACAGTTCAGTTTCTTATCAGTCCTCACTTCCACTCACCTGCTGTGATGAACCGCTTGGCCTTTCTAGTCTCCGAAGTAAAGGACACAACAACGGTAGCAAGCGTTGCTCCCTGCCCTGATTATCAGTGTAGGAGGGGATCTGTGTACCGTTGACACCTTCTGCAACACACTCTGGCTATTCGCGGTCTTAGGATTCCTTTCTCAGAGGCCTCATAGGTCTGGGTCGAAAAGGACAAGCTGCTTTCTCTCCTTACGCCCCTTCGGCTCTCGCTGCTTTTCTCCTCCTCTTGAACTGCCACCTTGGGATAGTTGTCTTGCCGTGCAGTGTGCTCTTGTGCTCCACCATTTATCCCTGTGGGGAAGGGAAAGGGCCACCAGGTGTGTGTGTGGTTCTGGTCAATTGCCTGACTTTGCCTGACCCTTGTGTTGGGACATGTCGGGTAAACGTCTTTAGTGTTAGTCTGTTGTCTTTCGTGGTGTAAGAAGGTGTTTGTCGGAAAAGGGGGAGTAGAGTAGAGTGTCTGAGTATCCTATGTGGTGGGAAGGGGAAAAGGTGTTATAAGAAGGAATATACCGCATCTCACATGGTGGTGTCCCACCTCCACTCCCCAAGGACTCCTCATCCACTCCCGCACCGGTCCACCCCCAGGAAATGGATCCAATGGCGATGGCCGTGTCCTGGCCACCTGGATGACGTATCTCCGGGGACTAGTAAGTGAGACACCTTCAGGTTTCTCACAGAGATTACTGAGATTGACACCCCCGCGCCCCCAATACAGCGACCAAAATGATCTACTTGGAATTTGACTTGGCGCCTATACATGTAAAGATACCCCTTGGCTGTTTGACTTTATTTTGGAAACTGGTAAAGACTCCAGCTGATACCTTGATGGGCTTACTATACGAAGTAATCCGGCCCAAAGCTAAAAGTATGCCATCAAGCAACATAGTGAAAATCTGGTCAATAGCTGCTAAATGGCTTCCCATGGCACCAGAGCATGCATTGGGTTGGCCGCTTAATAAATAAGAAAATATATTAGTTGAGTAGAGCCAGGAACAACTAATTGTTAATCTAGCAACAAAAAAAACATGTAGCGCAATTTATGGAATACATGTAGGCTCGGGAAGCAGAATATATTCAAAGCTTTGTGTGAAATAGTCTTGCTTGGGATTAAACTAGACTAAAGATAGTGGGGGCCTGGACTAATATACAGAGGGAGAGCAGGCAATGTTGATTATGTGGGGATGGGTGTTTGGCGTTTGTTGGGCACCTCTTGCCTAATTGCCTTTCTCTTCAGAACCTATGGGCCACTGCTTTAAAAGCAACGGGCCTACTGGGGATGTCTTTGGCGGATGCCATGCGGACCATGTTTATGAGGGGAGATCGGGAAGCGTGCGTTTTATTTTTCACCATCCTTTGGCATAAGATCGTGATCATATTGGATATATTGACCTTACTATTTACTGTCACTCCCTACTGACCTTGGATGCCCTCTTCCGTACACCAGTTTCAGAATTAACGCCCTCAAATGGCTTCCCTTGAATGACCTATAACATCTCTTTCCTGACTTGCACAACCCAAACTCTTATGACACACTTTCCTGCTCTCCCAAGTGCAACCATAGGCCACCCATCTTGTATTTCACTTCATTTTCTGTAGTATACGCTATCATTAAGAATAGCTGCCACTAATCTTGCACTGTATTTGTCTCCCATACTGCAATGTAATCTACGTAATCTATGTAATTTATGCACGTACCAACTATGTAACACTGTAACTAAGCTCCGAGTATTCTTGTGCCCTTGGTACGCATTATCAAATAAATAAATAAACAAACAAACATTGCCATGAACAGATGGTGTTGGTTATCGCTCAAACTATCCTGTACATGTATAGTGACTCCTACTTGAGATTACATGTCATTTGCCCACAGTTTATTTTCTTGCTGAAGTGTTATACGTGGATTTTACTTTGGAATTTGATTTTGTGTGTGATTTTGTTGTATTACAAGCTGGCTTCTGCCAACTGTTTAATACTAATTATAAGATTGTATCCCTAGTAAATGAGTTTAGCGTCTTTGCTGATTTAAATGCAATACTGTGTGTCAGGGCAACACATTTTGCATACTTCAGATTTCTGTAATGTGATCCTTTCCAGTATTGAGCTGTCAATCAATGACTTGGTCAGTAATTTGGCAAACGTATAAAAGGCCCTGTTTTAATCATGATTGGTCATCCACAATTAACTTCCTTCATTCGTATGTGTGCCTAAAACATCTAAAATTTGATTATAAACCAGGGGGTGTACTTGCTTCATATTTTTCGATTTATCCAGACTGGATTGTCTGACATTTTGCAATATTTAGGTGGAACTTAGCCCCAACCAGAGATGTGTTGGTATGATATGGCAAAACATCTAATAACCTAGCCACATGTTTCTGTAATTTTGACAATACGGTTGACTCTTGAGCACCTTGTTATCGTAGGCCCTGCCTTTCCTGGGAAGCAAGAACTATACTTTAACCTTTTAGATTTGGGTGTTCATGAATCTTTGTGGTATTTCTGTCTTGCTGGCAGCACCACCTCTCTTCTGCTGGCAGTCGCAAGTTTTTTAAATTAATTGAAATTGGAGTGATAACAGGGGGATTGTTGGTAAAGCTAATTTTATGATAAATTTGAAAATTTTAATATAATATTTTTAAAATGTTTAGATGAACTAATTGACATTGCATATTGAGACTTTTTGTGTTAATGGATGATGAATGTTTCTTTTTGGTTTAAGGTTCTTGTATAACCATATAACTGTTTAATTAAAAAAAAGTCTCCTACTCGAGTTCTCAAAAATCCTGAGAATCTCATTGACTCAGTCTCTGTGACTGTTCCTCCCAAAAGACCTTTTGCTGATCCTTCTCCGATTCCTACTGTAGAAACCGCTAGCGCTTTGCTTTTTCTGGTAGACAGAGCCAGCTGTGTTTGCGTATTGCAGTTCCTATATGGAGCATCACCCCATTCTGTGGGGCTCCTGATTTCTAACTTGGGTACCTCCTCTCCGCTCTTATTCTGGTGCATGACCTTCTCTATGTCGGTCCACATGCTGGTTCCTCATCCCAAAGTGGGTTCCAGTCCTTCTGATTGGGGTCTCTCCATGCCCCATCCCTTGGATGATGTTTGAACTCTGTCTTCCTGCTTTCACTGTATAGTAGCTCCCCAGCACTGGATGCTCAGCCTACTCCTACCACGTCCTGATGTTCTTTCTCCCCCTAGTGTCTCAAGGTGCCTTCTTCTTCTTCTTCACCAGCTACCTTCTTTGACTTTGCCTGAATCGTCAACTCTGCTCGTGAATACCTTCAAATGTCAACGCCGCTCTAATGCCGCTACCCTGATTACTGTGAGGGGTCGGAAATGTGAAGCGGACAACTTTGTAAAATGTTCAACTTTTGCCCGTTTTATTAAATAAACTGGTTGGATAAAAGCCTCACTATGCCTACCCTGACAAGGATTTCCTTGCCCAACATAAACTAAAGGAAAAACAAAAGTCCCTCACAGTTTTACAACAAATAAAGCACTTCTGGAATAAGAACTGTCTCACATTTGTCTCCTTCAAGTAAGCAAAAACAATTGACTTCGCCAGGATAATTTGCCACAACTTTGGTTTCAGAAAGAAAGTCTATTTCAATTCCTCCTGGAGCAGGAACAGGCTTCGCCTCTATAGTCTTTAAATGAACAACAGTCTTTTTCAGGATGGTTGGCCAGAATTGTAACTTTTCCTCAAGTTTTCAGAATTCTTCAAATCTGACAAGTTAACATGAGTTGTTTCTGTTAGAACCACAGTTGTGCACTTGCATCAACTACTACCTGCTTTATCCTTTTGCCAGGTCTTTTTAGGCAACAACTTCTTGCCATATGGGGAAACTTGCCTGCCCGTCTAGTTCTTCACCAAAAAGAACAGAAAAGTGCTTCAGTGGTGCTCCCAACTTAGAATAACAACATAAAAGAGTTATTTAGCATCAAACTTTACACAAGTTTCGGGAAAGCAAGGAACCCCATTAGTGCTCTTTAAGACTCCTTAGAAGTTATGCTTCACTCCCGCTGGATAACCTTCACCAGAAGGGCAGTTTGTTTCCCGCCTTTCTTTTCCCCTCTGACCCAACAACCCAAATAGGGTTCAAAAGACAGTCTAATTTTTCTTTTCTATCACCTGATTATCTGTGTCATAGCAAATAAGCAGCAAGTCTTAAAACCATCAAGCCTCCCAATATTCCCCTCTTGACTTCCCCTCTGGGTTTTCGGGCTTTCCCAATCTTGTATGCTTATTTGCACAGTCACTTTGATTCAACAGATATAACTTTTGTTGGTTTCGTATAGTTCGGTATTAAAATACCGTTGCTGCTGTTGTCATTGGCATGCGAGTGAAACTGCTTGCCATGAACGCGTGGACAGCGTTATAGTGCTCTGGAGTCACTTCCAAGCTGTGAATTCAACAGGTAAGTCGATCGATTGCGCTCTGCTGGGTGTTTTCAGGTCTTGCCTTGTGGTCTGCGGACAGCCTACTCTGGCCCTCCTCCGCTCACGCCACTGTGAAATGGCGTTTCTTCTGCTCTGCAGAAGGTCGGGTGCAACCCAGACACACTTCCCTTGCTATTGTTGCTTCCCGCTGCACCAACTCTGCAAAAGGGAGAGGTCAAGGAAAAGACTCTCAGAACCTGCAACCGCTTCAGGCATTAGTGGTCCTGGTGTCTTCTCTCACCTCCAACTTGCCTGTCAGCGGCAACCACGGCCCACGCTGCTTCTTCCTCTTGCGCTGCTTTACTCCTTCTCCTCATGGCTACACCTGAGGGGGCTTATGAAGCCTCTCGCTCCCCTTCAGGTGTAGGTAATCTACATTAATTCATCGCTCCCACGGTAGTGTTTCTCTGCATCCCTTTTCCTCATCACAGTACTGAGGGAATTATGGGACTTGCCCGGGCAACAGAGTAAGTTTTTCTATTTCTTTCTGCTTTACTGATTTGCCTTCTATTTTCTACAACATTCATTAAAGGAATATCCTACAAATCAGTTACCAGTCTTGTTTGAAAAGGGGAATACGGCTTTCTAGATTTTTTGGCGGTTCCAGACTTCTTTCCATTGTCCCTTTTTGAGTTGGGTAAGCGTTTAGCTCTATGGGCTTGAGAATGGGTTTTATACCACAGGAGCGTTGGCTGATTTTACCCACATTTAGGTGTTCAACAAGTGGACAGTTGGATTATTATGGCAACAAGCGATTAGGTGTTTTGGCTTTTGTAATATCTCTTCTTTAGGGGAAGTTAAATACAGTGTCTCACCCCATTGATTCCTCTCACCTCCCTGAGTCTTTTCTCCTCCGAGGTGATCCTCCTGCAGAGCACACCCCCTCAAGGTCAGGATCGGGAAGCATCTGCCTTTCCCTTGCCACCTGGGAGGAGACTTTAGGTAAGGATTTGGTGAGGGATCCATGGCTTGAAAATACCCCCAGTCCCCTGGCTGGGAAGTGTCTGATTGTGCAGGATTTGGATTCTCTGTCATTAATTGTAATGGGGACAGTGTGTGTTTTTGGTTCTGTGTGCTAAGCTGTGTCTGCTTCTTTAAGCACGTAAGTGTTGGCGCAGAACTCTTTGCATGAAAGATGCTGTCCTGAAACTTGTCTTTCTCCATCTGTGGCCGTGTGACGGGATGTTAACAGACTACAATGGGATGGGGAGGGGCTTCCTGACCTTTCAGAAACGGATGCCCACCTCTTTAATGGCCAGTACTGTTAAACTACATGTGGCCTTCCCCTGTCCACTGTCAGACTGAAAGAGCTGTGAGCCGGGGATCCTCCCCATAGCAACCCCAGGCTCATAATCCACTAGCTCGGGGAGGGTACTGGCTTCTGTAACACCCCACACGATGTCTCAAAATAAGGCAGGGTACTTCGTCGTATTTCATTTATATTGTTTCTCCCACTTTAGCTCCACTCAGCTTCTTCTTCCAGAGTGCAGTGTAATTGCATTTTGTAGCCCACTGAACAAGCCAAATGTACCTCTACTGGATTGTGTGGCACCTCGTTTGACAGGCCCATATGTCTTCTGTTAAAACACTAACCCTGAGAGAAGGTGCCAAAGCCTGATGTTCAGAGTTAACCATTGGAGGATAAGCAGCCGAGAATCGAACCTATCACTCGCGCTTTGCAAACGCATTTCTCCATCAAGCGCCCTAACCCACTGCACCTTTTCTCTGTCCAAAACGATTATCGAAGCAAGATGAATTACCTGTTTTTTTGATGAACATGCTGTTTGCATGTCTCAATCCCTTGTTTGTGTGAACGTGATAGATTTCAGATCTATGGCTAATAGCCTTCTAACACACGATTAGCATTAGCCCCATAACATTCACTTTTGTGAATTTGTCCTTAATCTTGCCCTGTTAGGACTCCGCCCCACCACCCACATAAGTGCTGTTTGTGTTGTAACTGAAAATGTATTCTCATCCTCCTTGTTCTTTCACATGCCTATACATTTGGTAATTGGAAAAAACAGATCCTTTTCCATGGTCTGCTCCACCATGTGCAGGGTTCGAAATTGCTGGGAGCTATAGCTTGTAGACTAGAAGAGCCAGGTCGGCTTGACATCAACAGCTACTTTTGGCTCCAAAGGACAACTGGTGCCCTATACAAATACCATGATATACCAGCTCAGTGTGTTTGGAAAGGTGTGTGAAGGCAAGGCGTTAGATCTAAAATATAATGGCTCGTATAACAATGACAAAATGTTAGCCGTGGCATTTTATGTTTACATTAGACTTTATCTTTCTGTGTACTAGCTCATTGGTCCCCAGAGATGGTTCCTGTTTCCTTGGTGATGTCTGGTACCTTGGATCTGCTTTTAGTCCCTGTCTATGAAGCCATAGTTTACTCCTTCAATATATTTGTTGTGTTATTAACTTTTCATTGTCCCCAGATGGTATTCCCCTTTACTTTGCCTAGAAAACGTCTCTTAAACATATTGAGTCTACCTTCACTTGGCCAGACATTTACTTTGTCATACATTTGCTTCTTCGTGCATTTACTTAATCTTTACATTTCTTCTCGACTCGTTCATCCAGCAAAAGAGGCGTTTCGATGCTTATTAAAAAAAATAAAATCTGCCTATATGAATCATCGCAAGCAAAGGAGATAACTAAGGAAGAGTTATTTGTGTATTGGTAAAAATTCAAGATGTGGACATTCTCCTGTGCAATATATGCACCAAATTTGGATGAGCCTATATTCTTTCACGAGGTGGCACAGTTACTTCATCGTGGACTCAATTGTGGTAGGAGGTGATTTCAATCAGGTGATGGACTCGGCTTTGCACCAATCAAATGGGGATTATACTAGAACTCCAAAAAAAATGTAAACGATTTTTGGAGAGTCAGACATCTGGCGACTGGAACATCCGTCAGACAGTGATTATAGTTTTCATTCTCAGTGTCATGATACATATTCTCGGATTGATTTCTTCTCGACTTCTGGACGATTAACGTCAAGTTGCTGTGATACAGCCATTGGGCTCATTGCCCTGTCAGATCATCCACCTGTGTCATTGCGCTTATCAATACAGCACTCTCTGGTTAAGTCCTTAAGGTGGAGAATGAACTCTATATTCTAAAAAATGACCAAATCAGGAAAGAGGTGGTAGAGGAAATTGAAAGCTTCATCCAAATCAATAAAACTGCTGACGTCAAAATCTCGACAGTTTGGGAAGCACTGAAATGCTTTGTTCGTGGAGTGCTTATTTCAAAAACTGGAAAAGAGAGAACTGAGAGCCAAAGAAATGCAAAAACTCTTCTGAAGCAAAGCACCTAGATAATCTATTTGTGACAAGCAAAGGTGACAAAGTCTGAGCTGAGAAAAGCTAAATATGAACTTAACAAACTCATTTCCAGCCAGGCTGACTATGCCCTATTCAGGCAAAAAAACTAATCACTTCGAGAGTGGTGAGAAAGCAGGAAAATTGCGAGCACATAGGCTAAAGATAACTGAAAGCGATCGCTTTATTACTGCAGTCAGAGATTTGAATAACGCGGGAGGATGGCTCAGCGACAATGTGCTCGCCTTGGAAGCAAGACGACACGAAGCAACACAGGTTCGATCCCCGGGTCTGCGCTTAGAAACCTCCTGGGTATTTAAGCGCGTTATAAATGCGCAACTAAGATGAAAGACCAATTGCGCAACTAAATAAAAAAAAAAAAAAAACACAATTCCTGTAACGGCGCCTCGATGCCCGCTGTGTCAACCTGGGGCAAAATAAACTGTATAAAAATGAATCTGGCACCATGGATACATTACATCTTATCCAAGCTCCCAAAAGGTACCAAGAAACATTTTTTTAAAGAGATCAATGGAATTATGCAAAACTTTATTTGGAATGGGAAACCTCCAAGGCTCGCAATTTGGAAACTTCAACTCCCATTAAAACCTGGGGGGAATGAACTTGCCTAACTTCTTAGACTACCATTTATCATTCTCCACTCGCCGCCTGTGCAGGGTTGCTGACTACAACAATGAACAAACTGAATTCTTATCATGGGAGTGTGGTGCGTTTCCCAACTGGACCCTAAAGCCCTGCTGACTACTAAGAAAAGTAAATCAAGAAGGACCAGCCCACTAATTTCATTCTTGCAAGACTGCTGGTGTGAACTCTCAAGTCGTATGAGTGCTGATTCCCCCCCCCCCCCCCCATTTGCACCCAGATACATCCATATGGAATAACCCAGCATTGAAATACCAAGGAAGGACCCTCTTTTGGACAGAATGGTTTGTGGTTGGTATAAAATACATTAAAGATTTGTTTGAGGGGAGGCAATTGGATACCGTACACTCAACTTGGCCAGATATGAGATGGCAGACTGTTGATTTGTTGAATACAGGAAACTGAAGATTATTATTTCTGCTTGTGTTGATGTGCCGCAGTTGGCTATTCAGAGTACAGCCTGGGCAGCTTTAGAGATATGGTTGAGTGCATCACACCGTGCATCTACCATGTACGGAATCGTAAAAGCTCATTGAAAAGGAGATCTAAGGTTGCCAGCAATTTGGGCAGAGGAGATGGGGGGGGGGGGGGGACTTTGCCATGAGATGTTGGCGGAGGTGCTGTGAAAACACTCGTCTGGTGAGTTTGGATTGGGGCCTTAGAGCTTTTCAAACTAAATTACTATGTAGAGCCTATTGGACACCTGAAAAGTTGTTCAGAAGGCAACATTTGGACTGCGATCTCTGCTGGACGTGTAAGTGCTCAATAGGTTCCCTCAGTCACTTGATTTGGTCTTGTCCAAAAACAATGCAGTTCTGGGAAAGAGTATGTGAAAGATTAAGTTTAGTCTTAAACATTGTGATCCCCATGAATGCTTCTTTGTTGGTTATAGGTGATCTATCTTTGCTGGATGAAATCGCCTTTGGCAGGAAAGTATGGTTGCTGCGTGCATGCATGATTGCTAAAAAATTGATAATGAGGTCCTGGAAATCTATCAAGTAATTCTTTTAATAGCTTCTTACTGTTTCAACATATGAAAAAGCCATCTACAAAACACAGATGAAATTTACATATGGAGCAGTTTTCCTGATGTCTATGGATGAAACAGGAATTTAATTTGGTAAAATACGTCTCTACTTTGAAAATTACTGTTGGGTATAATTATCATTTTATACAATGGTTTTGTGATATTTTTGTGTCTGCTGCAAAATTAATTTCAAATGTAATATTTTAGTCCTTGGCTTCAATGCTTTCTTTTCTTTTTCCTCCCTAATACACTTCTATTCTTTTTCTTCTATTAGTTATTTAGAACTAGTTTGTGATGAATTATTTAATGTTTTGACTTTGAGTGGCTAAGTGTATATTTAATTGATTAACACTGTTATGTTCTTACTTGTTATTATGAAAATAAGAATATTGAGTACATTGTCAAGGTGGTAATGAATGTGGTTGAGGTTAGCTAAAGGTTGGGGTGAAAGGGGTTGAATATGGGGTTAAAAAAGGGTAGTACAGGGGCTTTTCCCTGTAATGATGAAGTAAATGCCAGGGCCAGTGAAACGCAGGAGAGGTAAAGGTATGGAGATGTAAATGTGACTAGGTGAATGTATGGCGAAGGGAAGAAAGGACCTACATTGTTGCCAGATGGCCCCAGAAAGGTATACACGTAATATTGGAATGGTCTATATCAATGACGTGTGCAGCAGGCTTACTGCCCCCATTTGTACATATCAAACTGGAACTCTGATGCGCAGTAATCGTGGAGCATTTTGTGTTTCAGGTCTGAGAGACCAGACAACACCATGGACGATCTGGATGAAAACACCACTGTCTTTTCCACCCTGCGATCTTTCAATAACTTCCTTTCTCAGAGGTCGGAGGAATCCCCCACAAGTCTGGTCGGTGGCAGTTCCTTTGGCTTTCTGCAGCTGCAGTATGAACAGAGTACTCGGGTTGGTTCTCGATTGAACTTTTTAAATGGTCTGTAATGTAAAATCTTAGAAATGTTTTTATTATGTTGGCATTTTTGCAAGGATATACACTTAATTGGTAGTAGGAAGTATTATATTGAAGCATGTACATCACCTTTTAATAGTTTATCGAACCTCAAATGTGACTTTCCTGTAAGAAGAGTTATTATTATATATATTTTTTTTTTTTTACCCATGTACATATTTTGAGCGCAAACTTCTGGAATGCGAATCCTAGAGTCTAGTAGCCACGTTTGGTACCAAAGAAACTGGTCTGAAAAGTGGCTGAAGCAATCCTTTAAGTGAGAAAGGAGCCTCTGACAAGAGTTGGATCAGCAGAGCCTGGAAAAGCTGTGACAGGTTGACAACACGCAATACGTACATCTTTGGGAATAACGGAGTGTATGAACAACCTTGATGGCACCTGGGACTTGCAGCCTTTTTTCCACACTTGCCTAATGTGTTCTTTGTGCATGCTTTGGGGAATAGCGCCCATGTGGTATGTATGCACTGGTGCTGGCAAGATGGTGTCTTCGACTCACAGCAGCTGAGTGGGTTTGGCCACAGCAGCATTTTCTTCGCTGAAAGGACCTGGTATGGCAGCACTGATGGAAATTAAACAACTGGCCTCCTCCTGTGACTGGGGCACCCCGAGCAGCTGGTAACAAAAGGAGTCGAGGGGCCAACAGTTCTGACGTAGGAGAGATGAGTGCTGGAATGTAAGAATATACTCAAAAAGCAGTGCTTTATTGAAGACCTTGCAGAATATCTCTGTGGAACCCTGTTAAGATGGAGACCAAAAATTATTTCTGGAGAAGTGAGATAACCCCACTTAGAAAGTGTTCCTCTGTCGTTCCCTGTCTACACATTCAAGCATCGCTGAAAAGGAGTGTGGAAATCCTGCTGACCCAAAAAACGGGACAGCCCAATTCCCTGCTGGTACAGCAGATGGGTGATGGGCATTCAGTAGAATGAGCGAGAGCTTGCCAAGTCTTTGGCTGGGGCAGAATTCTGCACGGCAGATCAGATACATACACACTTCCTTTACATTCTCAGAAGTGTTTGACCATAGTACTATTATTACTCTGAAGTCACTCCCTTAGTTATTCTTATATCCCCAGTTACTAGAGCGCTCACAATTTTATTTTACATACAGACATCTGGCTTCTGTACATTCTCTCCTGTCCACATCACCACCCCACAGACTTGCTGGTTCCTGAGTCAGTTGTTCCATGCCAGAGGTGCACTTTGTGGTGGGCTGCACCGCGGCAGGGCTAGAAACCACAAATTGCTCAATCTTTGCTTTGCTGTGCAGCCTTTTTACTCTTCTCCGTTGCCATTTTGTGGTTTGGGGATGTCAGCCACATCAGAGCACTCGCCAGTCCACCTCGCACCACACAGTAGCAATCCCCATGGTGCCTGGCCTGCCCCTGAAGTTCCACTTCCATATCTTGACCCACGCTGAGTGACTTCCCCCCTCCCCCCCCTCACCCTCCTATAAGGGGTAGAGCTCTGAGCCTGCATCTCACCCCCACACTACCAGGCCCTTGCTTCCATGCTTCACTACTGTACCCCCAGTTTAAGCCAGGTGAGCAATTTGTGGCTCTCACACACCCCTCCTGTGGATATCCAGGGGTTCCCCTAGAATGTTTCCACAGATGTCTGCTCTGGCACCCACAGTCCTACACTTCCACGCCAAACGTGCCTGATGTCTTTAATTGATGAGGCTCCTGCCTCTATGCACAGGTTATGTGCCTGTTGGTATTCTGCCCTGACACCTGCTTCGGGGGAGTGATTCGAGGGCTCGCCACTCAACAGGGGATGCCGCTTCCTGCACTCTGGTCTTTCCCCGGCCTGGGCGACCCAATTCTTTCTGAGAGGGGAAGAATCCCCTAGGACAGCCCCGTTCCATATGCGGCAGAATTGCTTCTTGCTACATGTCTGCCGGATCTCCGGCTGTCACACCACTGCAGGGCTGAGCTGCAGGGCACTCCCTCCCCGCCGCTCCGTTCCGCTTCCAGCAGTTGACACTGTTTACCGCTGGCAAGCGGCCCGCAATCTCCTCCCCTGCTGTCAGCGCACCAGTGCTCTGAGGGGTGACAAAAGTGTCCAGCGGTCTCTCCTTGCTCTGTATGCAAACAATAGGGCGGCCGCACCAACACGGTCCCGGCCAGCCGGGATGGCGACTGCCTCTTTCCTTTGCTTCTCGGCTACCAGTCGTTCCCAGATTGCTGCAGGCTGTCGCCGGCACCTTCCGCCAAAACACTGCAGATTTTGGATCTTAAGCAAGTCAGGATTTTATGCAGGATGTATATGGCCTTGCGTAGCGCCGTAATTCTGCGTCTGCTGCTCAGCAGTCCCCGACACTCCCGACACCCCCACATCACCCACTCCCATCCCCTCACCCCCAACATATTTGCTGGGATCTGATAAATCTGGGCACATCAATGCTAATGACCCTGAGTTTCAAGTGAACATGATGGACTTCAAGCTGCATTGGAGAATGTGCTGGCCCAATCCTCTAGGTCTGTACTCGCGAACAGGTCAAAGGACCAATTCTGTGGTTGCATAGCTCGTGTCAATCCGTCTAAACCCTAACAAATACAACGATCATAATCAATGCATGAACATTGTCGGACATGGAGCCAGATTGGTAGATCCAGATCTTGCGTTCTGAAACAGACATTTTGTTGTTTCAAGAAACCTGGGCCATTGACAAAATTGACATAGAATGTTTTGAGGCATTTTGCGGAAGTGCACCACCAGCCAAGAGGGGCAGAAACTGTGGTGGCCTTGCAATATACGTTAGGTATCAAATGCTTTTAACATCAAAAAGAGATGATTATTTCAGAGCTCACCAACATTAATTATAGCTCTAGAATTGGGAAATGGTCACATGTGGCGTGTTGCACATTTTTGTAATTTACTTTCTGCCACAGGTAAAGGTGGGCCTCTTCTGGAGCTGGTTGACATGATGCATGCTGTCAGATTGTGCTGATACCTATTTTTTTTTGTGGGCAGAGATTTTAATTTAAAAATGGGAGCATATGATGGTGTCACAGATGATACAGTTGAAGAGGATTTATCTCCTTTTTTGATGGACCCTAGCACTGATTAAAAAAAAAAAAAAAAGGTGTGAGATGTGTGGATGTTCTCATTGAACTGGGGCTGAGAGCCACACATGGAAGACAAGTCTGATAATCCAGGCAAATGTACTTTTGTAAAAACTAGACTTCGCTTGATCGATTATTTCATACTAGCTGTAGAAGATTGGAATCTGATTATGAAGTAATCTCAAGCGTTGAAAGCTATCATGACCCCCCCTTGTCATCACACTAAGGGTCAATGAGGAACTGTTCAGTCAGGAAGAGATGGGGTTTATTGGGAAGCATATTTTTAAAAAAATATGCCGAGAATATGCAGACCAGGACTCAATAATGGCCAAGGTTATACATGTGATCATTAACAAGCTTGCTACATGCCTTCGTTTAGCTACTCCCATGAAGGTTAAATATACGGCCTGGGGAAAATAAGTCCCCTTCCAGGCTTACAGAAGAAAGGTCAAGAGACTAAACAAAAAAAATGGAGGGATCCTCATGGTTCGATACAAAATGTAGGCTGGCGAAGCGACCGCGCCGGTCTGTGTTGCGAGAGAAAACCCAGAAACGGGAGGCAATGGTGTCAGCGAGCACTCTGTATAAAATTAATTTAAAAATAAGGAAAATGGCACTAGCGGAGCATTCATGGCAAGAACTGGAAAGGACAGCATCTACGGGAGACTTGAGAGCATATTGGAGGATGATTGCAGCTGCTCTTAAAACAAGCAATTAATTATTGGACGACTGTAGTGATCAGGGTGGGTGAGCCCAGATGAATAAAGCACTTTTCACTCTGTATAATAGTGATTGGATGATAAAGAGTTGGATTCCCTTGGCCGATATTCCAGGCAGAGCTGCGGATCCAGCTTGTCGTTCTCCATGACAATGTTTTAAAGCCCTAATGGGGATGGCAAATGGTAAATCAGCGGGACCAAACTCAATTGAGTTTTTGAAACCTGAGATGGTGGTGTGGGTACATATAGTAACCTTAATATGTAATGTGATCTTATACCAAAAGGCAGTACTGGCCACATTGAAAGAGGCAATTATAGTTACCATTTTTAAAAGGGGACCCCACAGCTTACCACCCAATCTCCTTAATTGATACTACTACTAAATTCTTTGGACGGGTGCTCTGTAGAAAGATTATGGATTGGTAACTGGGAAATCCGATTCTTACAAAATATCAATATGGTTTCCTGGAAGGAATGGGCACCACAGACCAGCTGTTAAACCGAAGCCTAGTCCTAGACAAACCTGTCTGTGATTACTAAACCACTGTATATTTGGGGTTTATAGACATACATTAACCACAGGAAGCTTTGGGGAAACTCTACATGGGCTGGGCATGCCAAGTGAGATCCTACAGATGCTAGTCGAATTGCACTCAAAATTATTGTCCAGAGTAAGGATGGGGGAAGCAAGGTAAAATTGTACAAGCATTCCAGATTTCTCAAGCAAGGCAGGGGTGCGTAATAGCACTGCTACTCTTAAACCTCTATATTAATTCTCTGCCAACTACATTAGCTGCTCTGACAAGTGACGTCTCTAAAATGGCAGGCCAAAAGACGTATATACCTTTTTATTTGCCGATGACGCAGTCTTGTTAGCCAAAACAAAGCATGCTCTTCAAATACTAGTAACTGGATTCAAAGATTGCATGGAACAAAAAGATCTGAAAATGAACATTGGGAAGTCAAAAGTGATGGCAATAGTAAATCATTAGGGAATATAATAGTTAACGAGGAAAGATTGGCGTGGGTGAACATCTAACGACTTACAGTGGGTCACACACGCAACAGCCAACAGTAAAGGCTTCCCAAATTAATGGTTCCATTTTTAGATATGGCGGGAATCTAGGTGGCCTACCATTGGACCATATTCGGAAGATTTATTCTGCTAAATCAGCAGCCGTTCCAAAGTATGGAGCTGCATATGGTGGTGCAAAGACACGAATGTGGCCCAGGTTACTGAAAACTACGGGTGTCCACCACGTATTTGTTGCATGAGGAATGTGCATGACCCATATTGAAGATGCTATAGCTGTGCAACCATTAATATATTGGCTGTTTGTGGGGAGATCCCCATTTGCTGCTCACAAAAAGCTTGGTGGAGGATTTGTTGTATTCAAGTGTTCATCCTTATGGTTAAATTAGATTAATTGAGCTCTGCATACACTTGGCTACAACCAACTCCTCAGTAAAGAACTAGTGGTTGGCAATTTTGAAAGAGGGAAGCTGGTGAGCGACTTTCTGAAACCAAGGGCATACATCCGGTCGTAATAGAGGGTAAAAAGCAAAGTGATTGCAAGGGGTGAGGAGTTTGGTGTCTGGACAGCAAGGTCCCCTATGCAACTGATCGTCTGTGTTCAAGGTTAAGCCTGCAGCCTAGCACATGGTTTTGTCAGGGAACCAAACTCCATGGTTCCCGGAAAGGTTTTAAGGAGAAGTGGATGGGTTGACAAAACCTTGTTCGTTGGTGGCGCTGGCAAGGGGTTGGTGCTCCAGTACTGTTGGTAGTTATTTCACAATTCAGTCCTGAATTTAGGTTGTGCAGTGAGATTTGATTCAAGTGCAACATGACACATGAGGCACAATGTACCAGGTTGCTGAACCACAAAAACAAAAACTGGGACCACTCGGAAGCATACGGACCTCCTCTTCAGATCAGCTATCCAGCAACCGGCCAGTACCCTATACAGGGTTCTTCTCTACATGCTCTATCGTGAGCCCACACCCCAACCTAATTGCCTTGAGAAAGACTTTGGTTGAAACGCGTGTCGGCTGTGTTTTTGCAGTTCACCGACCTGGTACATTGTGCCTGATGTGTCATGTTGCACTTGAATCAATAAATTTCACTGCACAACCTAAACTAAGGACTGAATTGTGAAATAACTACCAACCCCTTGCCAGCGCCACCAACGAACAAGGTTTTGTCAACCCATCCACTTCTCCTTAAAAAGCGAAGTGTTCAATTTGACCACATAAATGTCACTGGCATCGCCAATATAACGTGTTAAGCACATTGGTTCACAGTGCCAAGGAAGAGAGCAATTGTTCTTTGCTTTAGAACAAACGTATTATTTGTAAATTACAGTGGGGGGTAATAGTGTGGAAAAGAAGATATGTTTATGTTCAAGGAATAAGGTAGATGATTTACAACAGTTTATGCTCTTTTGTTCTGCCTTTATGACTTTAAGGAAGAAAATCCTACCTTTTATTGAAGGCTCATGGAGTAACACATGTACAAACAGCTATTAGGTTTCTTATCAGTTCAAGATCAGTTTGCTGCGCAATGTGCTTATTTTTACGTTGACAATGCTCTTAAATTGCAAAGGCAATTGTCTGAAAATGACTTGTTTGGATGTAGCACTGCTGGACTAATGTTATATATTTTGACTGTTTATGCTGTTTTAATTTTACTGTTTTTGTTATGGATTTTAACTTTGCACATGTTCATGTTTTTTTTTTATTCCGAATAAGTACATTTTTACTACGTTTGCATCAATGTGTTTACAGAAGTACTGCTTAGAATAGTGCTAGACTGAACATATTACAGAGCAAGTGTGGAGACTATAAGTAAGGTTAAGTGAATACTCCCCAGTAGAGGACTTTAGAAAAAGGAAATTCTAGAAAGGAGTAGCAGGCTGAGAAGTCATTTAATGTGCTATTGCTAACAATTGTAACAGTGTGGATAATATGATGTCTTGGACTGTAACCGTCCTTTGCTTTGCTCCCATAGTCAGCAGCTGCCCACACACAGCAACCTAACACTATGTGAGCCGCAAACTGTGACAGCTGAACTGAACTTCGCTGTCGACTTTGCCATTTCTATGCCTATATGTGTAGGAAACTCACCAGAACTGATCCGTATAGCATTGATTCACTGCATCAATTGTTGACGAATAGTAGTCTTATTGGCTTGCCCGGCACCTTTACATACATACATACATGCATACATACATGCATACATACATTTAGCGCTAAATTACCTGTTAATATTGATATCTAGTTAAATTGCAAACTCAACAGTTAATTACATTGTTTTAAACATTATACAGAGGAAAACTGTCACCATTGCTTAGATCAATCTTTACCAGGACTACAATGACCACAGCAAAATAATCAAATCCATGAGCAAAAAAAAAAAACAAATTAAAAAAAAAAAACAAAAAAAAAGAAAGGCCGCCACCTGCAAAAACCAAAGTGACTGTGATGGAAGTCAGTCTACGATGTACTCTTTGAGGATGTCTAGACCACCTGAATGAATACTGAATCAATTCAAGCTGATGCTTCTGCCCTAAGTAAGGAATTATCACACTTATGCTTACGGGCAACTGATGTGGAAATTAACATATGCAGAGAGGGCTACAGACCGTTACTCCAGAGGTGGCACTTGCCAAACTGGAAAAATGCAACCTGCATCTATTTAACAGGATAGGAGGCAACGGACTGCAGACCACACATCACCCCAAATTAAAGATACCATTCCTGCCAGCTTTTTGAGGTGGACAAGTCACATAGAATTCCATCATTACCCAAATTCTATCCAAGCCACCTAACACATTATTTTTAACGTTCTCCAATACAATCGTCTTTTTCCACTTAGAAAAGTGCTCATAGAAATCCCCAAATAACAAATGGCTCTAAAGTCTTTATTAACAGAATTTTGTGAAGGGAACTGTTTAAGATGTATATGTTATTCCTGAACATACGCCCTCACCTCATCTTGAAACACAGACTGGACCCTCCGATCTTCAAGTTTCTTGTTCAAGACACCTCACGATTCTTCAACACCCCTGCAAGGCAGTGTAGCTATTTAGAAGAGATGCACCTGCAATACACGAAGTCCCACCACCGCGCTAACCTCACTCAAAGTAACCTCTTATTTCTTGATTGTCTTCAAGAACCCCATCAATTAAGCATGGTCTGACATCACCAAGTTTGACATGACCTAGTCTAGCTTGGAAGTTTTAAAATCCCAAGACATGTTTGGTAAACGATTGCTCCGGAATTATGTATTCAGATCTTCATAGATAAACTGTCCCATCCACAGCATTTAGGCCCACACCTCGCCTTCCATTGTGCAACATTAACTACCATATTGTATTTTATTACAAACCCGCTACATGCACCCACCTCATTGCAAGTCTATCAAGGGTCAGTCGCACCATTCACAATAGCCTCCTCCCCCAAACGAAACAACTACTAGGAACAGAGTGACCAGGCCTGTAAACCACACTTGGATCTGTTCCCCCTAATTGGTATTCACTTTTCATGCCTAAGCAGACTTCCTCCCCCATCATCAGAAATATTTTGCACAACAGTACAGCCCTGGGGTAGAAGTTGATTTCTCCAACCAAATAACAATGTTGAATCTTTTTGCCAATTACTTTTATACAGTTTGATGCTATATAAAATGTTAGATTGTTTCTGTTTATTGGCTTTCGATATGTGCACAGTTTATCTTAATGTTCACAACGTCCTCTAAAGGTAATTGTTAATACAGTAATCTATGATTAATGCTAACTATACTTTTATATTGTAAATATGGTTGGTCTGCTTTTGACTGTCCCACATCGTCCCAACTTTTCACATGTGTAACACAATGATTGTGACTGGCATGATGAATAGGACTGCCATGTTTCTAGTCATCTCATTGATTCAGCCCCACCTGCACAGAAATCGGCACGACCGCAAAAGTGTGATGACCTCTCAGTTATGTTCTGTTAATCAGAACTAGTTCATGATCATACTTGTAATGAGGCTGGAGTCTTTGCTATATATTTAATGCATCGCTGTTTTCTCATAATTCTCTAAATCATATTTAGGCATGTTTTAATCCCTGCCACTCATTACTATATAATGCTGACTATTACTCTTTGCATTCACATTACTGCCAGCATGTGTTACTACTCAATGGGCAGTTGGGACACAATGATGGCTCAGTCTTACTCAATATAAAGCACTCCTGATACAAACCTTAATGAGAAACATAGTCGTGATCACTTCCTCTCTGCCAGGAAGTCACAGGTGTTAGACCTGCCGCCACTGTTTGGATTATTACATTGATATTGGATGGCTGGCTAATCTAGATCCCATTGCAGCTGTAAACCCTTTTTTCTTCTTATGTCTGTTAATCTGATCTGTTAACAAACATCGGACCACCTCCTTTAGAACCATGTTCTTCTAATTCAGAAGCATAGTAAGGACCAACTCCCTGCAAAATTTGAATGTGGTTTCATAGCCAACTACGTGACCTAGCCCCGGTGCGGGAGAATCAAGGACCTTTGATCATACTATCGGCTCCTAGTCACTGTCTCCCGTTCAATGTTATTGATATCCTCAATTTATTTGACATCACTCTCCTTTGTTTTCAATTTCAGTTGGTAAGTCTCTTGCTCATCCCGCGCACCACCAACTTGAGAAAACTGTCTCACTAAGCATGGGCAGTAAAGCTGATTGCAAGCCAATCACAAGCCACACCGATGGCAGTAGTAGCCATAAACTAACCCTAACTCACTTTCACCTCTTTCTCTCCCACACTATCACATGCATTGGCCATGAACTCCAAAAAAGATCTTGGGATTGGCTCCTTAAATGCAAATATCCACAGACGCCTAGAAAAAGTAGATTATTGTAAGAGGCACAACACACGCATTATTTTATTTCAATAGACCCATTTTGGCGCACATGATATTACTAGACTCCAGGCCAAGTGGATTGATGTTAAACTGACCTCGCCGGCTATAAGCCGGAAGAATGGTAATAATATACGTCTTGCAAAAATGTTAAATACAAAATGTTTCTATTTTTCTCATGAAAACAAAGGAAGACGGTGTGAGGCTCTTCCACCCCCCCACGTCTATGAATTTCATATACCATGGATCCTATATGCTGATGATTTGGTGATTATAGGCCAAACTTCGGTGGGACTTCAACGTAGGTTGAATCATTTTCTTGCCTATCTCTAACAATTACCTGCAAGTGAATGCTAAAAAGTCCAAAGTTCTCACCCTGTCATCAGCATCTAGGAAGCACAAGGGGGTATACTCTTGGGTTGTGGGACAGGAAATACTGGCAATGGTTGACACAATTACCTATTTGGGACTACTGGTGAATAAGAATTTGGACGAAGGGGCTTGTTACATGATGTTCCGATCAAAGTCGAAGAGGCTGGAGTCCAACGGGACAGCCCTCAATAGTAATACAACATTACCCATTACATCCTTTTACAAGCAAAAAGTGGTCCAGAAACTGACACATGTGGCAGAATCGATGCTGGACTTATCCTAGAGAACATGGAAGTGATCTTGGAGGGTTATTTTTGGCAAAGAAATTTGAGGCTGCCCAATTCATTGCCAGTCTCCTCCATTAGATATGAACTGGGCCTGCAGTCTACGGAGTCAATTGTAGTGTGGAAAACATTTATTTAAAAAAAAATGTTTTTGAAAATGTATTGTATCTGACAATGTACCTCCTTTTGACTCGAATAAATCAGACTGGGTGTTGGATACTTGGGAAAGGAAATGTGTGGGCTATCTAGAGTCCTGCGATATAACAACTGATATGCTAATTGCTAACCCAGTGAGGGCCAAGGTAAGATTGCAGGTCCTAGATTGGATTGCCACACAGGAGTCAAGAAGTAAATACAAGTTGTCAAGGTTTGTTCAAGAAAGGAGAGCGATTCATCAATTGGCCTCTTCTCAAACAAAAATGTGTCGGCTCATTACCGTGATCTGTTCTTGAGATTCCGGCTAAATAGCTTTACGAACCAGAGAGGTACAACTCTCTTGGGGCCAGATATCCGAGATGGACTCTAACTGCAGATATTGTGGAGAAAAGGGCGTTACTGAATCATTCAATCATTTTGTGGTTGTTTGTAGAGCTTTAACAGAGGTCAGTACACGCTATTTAGATTTTTTTGTGAAGCAGACCCTGTCTGCCCACGAGTGGTGGGATATGCTTTTAATTGGAGATAAATTAAGTTTGGTCCTTGCAGTTATAAAATGTGTGTAATACATATTTAAGGGTTAAATGTAATTGAATGCTGCAATTTGGAGAAGTTTGTAGTATTGTCCTGCTTGGGCCAAGTGTTGATTTGTAATGTATTTTATGACCCTTTGATGGAAATGTAAAATTTAAAAGGTTTGCAATACAGTAGACCTCAATTTATCTCATTAGAACCAAGGAAGAGTTGCCAATGTAAAAGTAAACCTGCTGGGCTTGCAAATAAACCTTTTTAGTCCACGTATGTCCCCACTGCAGGTAACTTTACTCTCGGGAAGAATTTAAAGCCAGGAGCATAATAATTGGGTGGGGAAAAAGATTATCCTTGGGGCAGACCTAAACATCATAGTTGGCCCTCTTCTGGACTGGCTATCTCGCTTTAAATTAAGACACTCTGTCGCTATATTTTGAACGCAACCTATCGAGCTTTTTTTAAACTTGACAAAATGTGATTCACTGAGAATTTTCGATCCCTGCTAACAAAGAATTCACCCTTCACTCCTCCCTACATAGCTTACAATCTAGACTTGATTATTTAATCTCCAGGAATTTGGTTAAACATATTAACTATCAGGGTGCATCTCAGTTCAAGCAGCCATTTCACTGATCTTTACTGCAGCTGACAGTCACTAAGAATTGCTTATGGTGCCTCTATACTTTGCTTGTACTAGTTCAAGAAAGCCTTACACTGTACAGAAGCAATCTCTAATTTTTTCTATCTTAACAATCCGGTAGACCACTCGCTCAATAATAATTGGAATGGATTTAATGCCTGGATTTGATAACCCTCTCTCACCTTCTTAATCAATTAAACAAATGCATAATTACAACTTCTCAAAGAGATTACCATGACAGAGCACCTATTTATAAACTCTAAAATTAGTATATCAACAAATTTAAAGATGAACATAACACACTAGAAAAGCAGATATTGTGGTCCGAGATCGCAATGCAAAATGAAATGTGGAAATGAAAAAGGTGGGCAAAACATTTACTGGGTAACTTTTAAAACAAAGGCCGACAAAGTACAAATCCAAGTAATGAAGAGAATAGTAGGAGACCAACCACCATTAAACCTGAGTGTAAAGGGTTTCCTAGATTTTTCTAAATCTTTATAGGGCCGATCAACACCTGAACAAAATAGAAAAAAATACTTCGCAATTTCAAGCTCTCAAAGTTTGAATCTCCCCACACAGTGAAAAAGCATCTCTCTTCATAGATGCCCAATCTAGTTAAATGAACTCCAAATGCTATCCACTAAATTCAATTGTGCAAAGAACCAGGGCGTAATGGCATTGCCGCAGAATTTAAGCTACGTTCCAAGATTCTTAACCCCCCCTCCCCCAATTAACCTTTCCACCACATAACAAACTGTTTAAATTACTGGCATCCTTGGAGATGCTGTGACCATTGTTACTCCTAAACAAAGTCCCTATATTAGTATCAAATGATGGCCCCAATTTTTCTCATAAATCAAGACTGTAAAATATTTCCTTGAATTCTAGCATGTCTATCAACTTTTGTTGCCCATAACCCCTTGACTTAAACTGGTTAAATCTGGCTTGTTAAAGGACACCTTTCCCTCTGACATCACCAGGTTACTATGCAAACATTGATTAATAGTTCCAGTACCAACATTGCACAAGGGCTCATAACGCGTGAAGACGAGGAGGACTTAGATTGCCATTTCTGTTAAAAATGCTGGAGTCTCAGTGGTGCCCCTTTCTGGCAGTTGATAAGTAGACTATATATTTTAAACTTTGTATTTATTGAACTTATTGCATGAGGAACAGTTACAATAATAAGCATGTTGTCGGTATAGCATTTTGTTCCCATAACCTCCCTTCCCCTCCCCTGCCTCACGCCCCCTGCAAACCAACTTAAACAACACTCTGTTACAACATATGCTTCTTCAAGTTGACCTTTCTTACGGCATTAAAGCAGGAATTCAGGGCACCTTAATTGTGCAGTCATTTAGGCTCTCTAAGTTCCCCTTGCGTTCTTAAGGGGAGACTCGCCCCTGCGAGATCCTGGGCATGTGCTCATTGTTCTCAACCTGAGTGGCCAATCGAGCCTTGTGGATGGTTATGATGACATGGACTGATGTTACCCCAATGCGGTATGAGCATTCCCCACTACATGTGAGATTCCATCTTATTGTTTACCATTGCAGTGAGTTTTTCCAAACTAATATGTCCTGGAGTTTAAGGGACCAGTTCTCTTTAGAGGGGGTGGCTGAGCTCTTCCACTTTTGCACTATTGCTACCCGGGCCGCTCTCAGCATTGCCTCACATATTTGTGGAAGCCTGCTTTTGTCTCTGGCCCTCTCTGCTACCCCAGTAGCATTTGCCGTGGGTCAAGGGTGAAGGCTATGCCTGCCACCTCTTTCATCCAACTAAGGACTTCAGTCCCTTATACCTGGATTTTGGGACATGTCCACCACATGTGATATGATGTGCCCCGCTGTCCACATTCCCTGTGGGAGAGGGGTTAGACCCCGGCGAACATTTTAGAAATTTCCTGGGGGCTAGGTGCCAGCCATGTAAGTTATGCTCCATTGTCGGCGTGAACAGATGCCTGTAGAACATAATTCGATATACCTGGTTCCACGTTTCTTCGGCTATTTCCCCTCCCAGTCTTCACCTCCCACGCTTGAAATGTTGTCTCCCTTCCAGGCTTGCTGTAACCAGTACTCTATATTGTTTGGACACAATTCCCCCCTCGTGGTGGTAGTCTCACTGATGACTCGTTCAAAGACTATTAATGGACTGGAGAGTTTTGGTACGACCCTAGGGTCTATACAAATGCCCTTCAGCCTTAAATAATCGCACACTGACACCCCCTCTTCCCCCAACACCAGCCTCCGCATCTCAAGGTTGTTGGACCATCCCTCTTGGAAAAGTTGTCCTGCCCTCTGCAGACCCTTGTCTGACCACATATGAGCATTTTTAAATCCTCTTTTTTCTAACTCTGTTGGTGGACACCATATTGAGCTTGCAGGGCAAAGCCAGGAGGAAAGGGCCACATTCTTCCACAATGTCCATATTACCTCTAGCACTCTGTGCTCTCTGAGGCTCATTTGTGCTGACTTGGTCCTGGTCCACAGCAGGTCTCTAACTTTCCTGTGGGATGCATACCTGTCCTCCGGATAAGACAAGAAGTGCCCATCTCATCCCTTGTGTGTTCTAGGAAAATGCGCAGTTGAACTGCTTTGTAGTAGAAGTCCGGCAAGGCAAAGCCTCCAGTCTCTGGGGAGGGTAAGGGTGGTTTGTTTGATTCTGGGTCTCTTTCATTACCATATGAATCAGGAGATCATAGAGTTAAGTCTCTCAAACCGTGTCTGGGAGGTGAGTGGGGATCGCTATGAATAAATATAGTAGTCGCGGGAGGATTGTAATTTTGATTGGTCGTCCTGCCATACCATGAAAGAGTCAAGGGGGCCCAGCGAGAAAGGTCTGCACCAAATTGGGTCAGGGCGGTGGTAGTTCAATCAGGCGAGTCAGGTCGCAGGGTAGACATATTCCTAGGTATCTTATTTCTTTGTTTTCCAGCCTCATCCCTCTTAGTGTTTCCTGGGCTATCCGTTGAGTGTGTGCCAGCTATAGTGGCATGACACTAGACTTTGTTATTAATTTCTAGGCCCTAGAATGCCCCAAAGGTGTTAATTTGGTCTAGTAGGTTGGGGAGGAATTGATGCACATTCGATAGGTAGCATAGGATATTGTCTGCTATGCTGCACCCTATCCATCTGATGTCTGGATTGTTCCTAATCCCTATTGCCAGGGGTTCTGTGGAGAGAGCATATAAGAGGGGGGGACAAAGGATATCCCTGTCTAGTTCCCCCCCCTGGTTAAGAGAAGGGGTTGTGATATTGTACCATTAACGCCAGATCTGTGTATAGTGTGGTGATCCACATATACCCCCACTACACCTTATCGAAAGCTTTTTCAGAGTCGAGACCAGGAATCCGTCCAGATTCTGCTCTTGAGCAAGGTGCATTAAATCAATTGTTTTACGGATATTATCTGCGCCCTGCCATCCCATAATAAAGCAGAGTTGGTCTCCATGGACTAACGAGGGCATGAGCGATTCCAGTGTGACACTTAATGTTTTTGCAAAAATGTTTGCACCTGCATTTAACGGGGAGCTAGGCCTGTATGATTGCCATTAAGTTGGGTCCCTACTTTCTTTGGGGAGAACCACTATCCGAGCCCTTAATAGGGAGTCTAGAAAGAACCCTCATTCCAGTACCTTGTTCATCAGTTTAGCCAGGAAGGGTGCTAGAGCGGAGCCCAATGTCTTGAAGAAACAGACCGAGAAGCTATCCTGCCCTGGAGAAGCTCCTGATGTCATCTTCCCTATGGACGAGCTAATTCCGTCGGCTATGAATGGGGCCTCTAGTGTGTCTGCCTGTTCTAGGGGGAAGCCAGGTATCTGGAGAGCTTTGAGGAATTTCTCTATCCAAGCTCCTTCCCCCATGTATTCAGTCGAATAGGTCTCCTAGTATTTACAGAACTCCTCTATTTGTTGGTCTTTTATATAACCTTTTTGAGACTGTTTGGTGGATGGAACATATTCTCTTGGTCTTTCTCTGAGCACGCAGTTTCCAGTCTAGTATTTTGACTGCGCGGTCTCCCTTTTCCATATATATTTGCTTGAGAAAGGCTAGTTTTCTCTGTTTGATACAGCAAGAGATCCTTCACTGTGTTCTGTATTTTTGTACTTTTGCCAAGTTATCAGGGGATATTTGTGATTTTAGCATTCCCTTAGGTTTTAGTGCCTTTATTTGGGCTATAGGTTGAAATTAAGGAGCCCCTTGACTAATATATAGCGTCCTTCTGGGTCTCTAAGAGTGGAGAGTTCTGTGAAGCCCAGTCTATTCGCAATTCCCACCGCTACCCCTCTTTTTGGATTCACATGAGGCCTGATACATATTTTTCAATGACCCTTGCTTTCATGGCTGGTTCCTGTCCCCTCTTCCAATGGGTCTATTGTACGAACATAACATCCAGCTTCAAATGGTTAAATTCCCAGATCGCTATGGATCTCTTCATTGGGGAGTTAAGACCCCTAATGTTCAGCAAGCCTAAAGACCTCTCGGAGATCGGGTCATGCATGCGGTATGCCGTAGAGTCTCTGTATAAATCTCTGGCCCTGTGGGTTCCTGTATGCTGAACCACCTGGTATTTTCCCTATTCCTGATATTTGTATTTGGTGCACTCCCTGTGTTGCGTTACTTGTGCACCCCTCCCAAACCCCCACGCGAACAACCCCCAAAACTTAAACTCCCCCTCCACCCCCTCTTTTTATTTATTTATTTTATTATTTTTTTTTTTATCACGTCTGAGCCACGGATGAGATGTACGCCATCAATGGTCCAGACCATCGGACTCCCCTCCTTCTCCAGGCATGCTTTTTCCCACTATCGTTCCTTTCAGCCCCAGCCCTCAAAACTAGCTCATAGAACTTTTGCCTTTTACACACCCCCTTCTCCCCCGAGCGACTGACTGAGGCTTATTGTGTCAGATCTCAGTCATCTCCCTCAGGATCCAGCCTCTCACTCAGGGAGGTGGAACGATCTAGGAGTCTGTGTATAGTCCCCTGCCACCTTGAATTGATTGGATCTGTGTGTAGCAGGACTCCCACAGGGCCGACTTATTTTGGTTTCTCAGATTCCGTTTCAGGTCTGTGTTAAGGAAGGTGGATTAAAGTTCTTGATTTTACGGTATCCCCTGATTCGTCATCTGTCGTTGGATTTCCCAGTCCTTGGGTGTTTCCCCTGTATCTCCCTCGCTTCCAAGGAATTCTCGTTCTGATGGGATTGTCCCAGTAGTTCCTTTGAAAACCTGCCAATGTCATCTTCGGTTATCAAATTGTATTTGTAACCCTTCGAAGTTTAGGGAGAAGGGAAATCCCCATCTGTAACGGGTTCCTTTTGCATTGAGCCATTTCGTCAAGGGGCCACAGAGATGTTGCCTGGGCACAGTGAAGGAAGGCAGGTCCGGGTGAATGCTGACCCTATATTCTCCCCATTGTATTGGGCCAACCGCCTTGGCCTTTTCTAGAATTTGTTTTCTCTAAGTAGTGATGAAACCTCGCCAGTATGGAACAGGGGTTTTGGGTACCTCCTCCTGCTCTGAGCTCTGTCAAAGGTGGGTTCCATGGTGTTTTCATTGTTAAACAACTTTTTGATGGTGCCATTAATTGCCTGGACGATGTCTCTTTGCGCTACCTCTTCTTTTTCATGAAACCCAAAAAAAAGCAGAGATTGTTTCACCGCTCCCTGCTCTCAAAATCATCAATTTTTAGGGCACATTACTCTTCCCTTCTTTCCAACTCGGATTTCCAGGACATCTACTGACGATTGGTTGGACTCTAGTCCTTCATCAGTCATCCATATCAACCACTTTTTTGACTAGTCCAGGTGTGTTGTCGGATCTAAAACCTTTCAGTTCCTCCAAGATCGCTGCCATATCTTTGCTCATAGATGTTGCATCATCTGCCATAGCTGGATTTGGCGGGCGGCTGTTCTTATAGTTGAATTGCCACCCAGCTCATGTATGTGAAGATATTTTCCTCTGGGTTAGCTGGCTGTTGGCTGATCTACTGAGCATACAATCTCGGTCCCCGTGGACTTCTCCTCTTCTAGGTCCTCTTATCCTTGGATGAGTTTGGGGTGTTGGGGAACACTACCGCTCTCCCTCGTTGGGGTCTACCGTTCTGCTGCTGGAGTCCGAATTGTGTATAGGCACTTTATAAATGCCATATATATCACGGGTGCCACAGTGAGGTGGTTGTACCCTATGCGGGCCTCTTCACCATCCTGGGCCTTCTCTGCACTCTCTGGTTAGGGCCGATGCCCACCCGGAGATTTGCTGCTTAGCTGTACCTTCATAGGGGATGGGGGGGGGCAGCCTTGTGCTCTCCTCCTGGGAATGCCCTCTGGCTCCCAATATGGTCCGGCCCCACCTAGGGCAAGGTACAGGTGTCCTCCTTTGGCTGGGGCCTCCGGTCTGCGTAGAAGGTGGTGTGGGGCGGGCAGTGTTGGCCTCCCCACCAAGTGTCCGGGGGCGCGGACCGCTGGGTGCTGCACTTAATTATCCCCCGTCTCAGCCCGCCTAGATCTCTGAGCGGGTGTGTGGGACGCAGGCTATCTAAGCCATGCTCCGCGCCTTTGGCTGCACCAATGCGTTATTGGCAGGGGGAGTTGTGCTCACCCCTTTCACCGGCGATGTGGGTCCTGGGTGCCCTCTCCTCTGCTTCCCTCGTGCTTGCTGACTACTCCGGGTTGGGGGTTTCCGGCCAGCCTGTCGTGTGCCTTCCTCTGGGGTGCGGAGACTGGCTTAGTGTGTTTCACCTCCTTTGGCGCTGCCTGCACTCCTCGGGCTTTCGTCGAAATCGGCAGGAGCCGCAGGGCGGCTCGGAACTGTTGTCACTGCCTCCTCTTTACGGTGGCTTTTCTCAGCTAATCCGTGGTTGCATAGTCTGTTCTTTTACCCCATGGTGTTCTGGACCTTGGCTAGGTCGGGGGTCAGGGGGTTGGCACAACATTCTGTGGGCAACTTGATGGGTGGGGGGGAGCTCTACTTCCTGTTAATGCCTTGCTCTAGAGGGGAATGATGCAGATGTGCTAGCACATCTCTGCGCCCCCTGGGTGTTGATCGTAGATTATATTTTAATCATAGAACCTCCCTCTTCATCAGTGGAAAATGTCACACCTTTCTTCGGGCTCTGCAGGGGTACTGACCAGGAAGTCCCCTACCCCCTGGCCCCTTCCTGTTAGCAGTAACCCCTCCTTAATTGGCATTGCTGTTAATGAAGTGGCGCTAAGTCTCTACATGAGCTGAAGCCCTCTCCTATATATTCCATCTAGAACACTGTATGCTAAACATCCACAATAAAAGTCATGATTGTTCCGTAATCTAGGATAATTTCCTAAATGAAAACTATACTGAATTCTTTCCTCTAGTTCCTCAATGTTTCAGGTCTCCATGGAAAGGCAAAGATATCAAATACTAATGGATTCTGTCTATGAACAACATGCAAGACACAATAGCACTTAAAAGCAAAAAACCCTACACTTTGCAAGAATCAAACACTAGATGGTCTCCATTACACCTATTTATATCCATGTCGCTATTTCCAACCTAGCCTGTCTAGGGAACTACAACATTACTAATATGGAGGTGTTATTAAAAATAAAAAAGAACACGCAATACACATATATTGACAAAAGTAAGGCCCCTAGTACTTCAAACATCCTTCATTGCGAGGGTGAGTAGGCCTAGTGCCGTTAAGAGTCCCAAGAAGGAAACTGAACTTTAAGGAAGTCTGGAGCCTTTAGAAGTGTAGAAACGAACGAGTAGTTGCAAAGCTAACTGAGTGACATGTTTTACCGTTGAAAGAACAAAAGTAACCACAAAATATCAGTGGTCCACTCCCAGTCCCACCTCTAGGTTATGCCAGGGGGGGTTTGTGGGGGGGGGGATCCTTGGCCAGTAATTCATGGTTAACGACCAGTCATGGCAGAAGAGGGTGGTGGAAACGGCTATGCAGGCTTGTCTTTGTTGCTCTAATTCCACTAGCAACCACCCCTAGTGCTCCTACATTTGCTGGGCCAATGCCTATCATTGATCCATTAACTTACCCCAGTAGTCGTGGGTGCAGTGGTAGTTTTTGTCGTGTGAATTGGGTCTGACTAAGTTGCAGTTCCAAACTCTGATTACATGGTTCCTTGTTCTGGGCAGCTGGGCGTCCCAGGCCCCTTCATATTAACACCAAAGTTAGAGGCAGATGAACACATCGTCCATAGCTGCTGCCCTTCTCCCGGCCCAATATCCCACAGGTGAGAAGCGTTCATAAACCAACCATACCGTCCATATCCCAGGCAGGTATAGCAGGAGATGGACACATTTACATTGGAAAGTGGCACAAGCAAAACCAAGCTAACTTTCAACATTACATGTGCATGCATTGGATACAAAACAAATTTGCACGCACCATGAAGAAACTGCATACTAGGTCAAATATATGCATTTATGCATGAAGAATATTAACATGGCATCCATAAAGATATGAAGAATACTAACATAAGCGATTGTATAAGCTGAAAGCAACATGAACAACATGCGAATATAGCTCACTCACATAGAAACAAAACAGTAATGGGCAGCCATATTTTCCAAAATGGAAGCCACACCATAGTAGCTTGTAATCTGAGCCAAGGTTACTGAGAAATTGGGGAGTGTCAGAACGCTGCAGAAAAGGCATGAGTTAGTAGTTCCTAGGACATAAGAATACTCCGTGTCTAAAGTTTGTAAGATTACAACGGACCATTGTGAGTGATCAGAAACCTAAGACCACCCCATAATTAAGTGTCCCCAGTGGTAAAAGGACCCCTAACACTTGCACTCATTTTAGCTAAAATCAGAATAAATACAGGGTGTAAGGATTCAAAACGCAATCTCGTGGCACATGACCCATTATGGAAGACTTCTTCATTATCAACAAACACAGATGGGACACATGCCTCACTCCTCAAACATATTCGCAGGCACGAGGCGCTGCACAAGGCCAACTACTAATAAATTACTCTGGCTCATGGTCTAGTAATACGTGCTGGTATCTTATTTAATTGAAAGTAAAGAACTCTGTGGTGTAATTAGCTAAAGATAGTCAATCTGCACCAGAGACACTATTTGCATTTAGGCAAATCATGTTTTACTTCATCCCGAACAAGGCTCAATTGATATAGTTGGATTGTATGTATCTGTGATCGGTTCATTTCTGCCTCCTTTTCTGTGTAGCAACTAATGAATACCTTAGTTTCCATGTTTCCCCTGGGTTCGCAATACCTTTTTTATTTAGTATGGGGTTTACTGTCTAATGCGACAGCCACCATACATATTTGGCAAGCTCTTTGTGGTGGCATACTGTTTTTCAATGTAACTAAGTTTTGTGTTCAGTTTGCCAAGATTGCCCCTGAATGCACAAAATACTCAGGTTTACTACCCTGGTCTCACTCTCTTTACTGCCTTCATCCTTGGTAAAATGTTTTGGGAGTATAGAAACGCATACAACTTAAATTGGTGACATTTAACAATATACATTCATGTTTTTTGCTATTGTTCAATCAGTCTTGCTAGAAAGAAAAATGGAATGCTAGTCTAGTCCTTGTACCTGTTCGGTTAGTTACCACCAGAATGTGTAGTTAATGGCAGTAGGAATTTCTTTTTCATGAAGGCCGACTTGGAGACCAGCCCAGTCATTTGTTGAATAGCCATTGTATTGGAGGATGTCTTCTTTTATTTTTTTTATAATTTGATCCTTAATTATTCCAGTTCACAGCTTAATTTAAGGCGAAGGTGATATTAAAAGAAAATAAAACAAAAAAAATGGCATCGATAAAATTTAGGTGAAATAAATGAACCTTCAGATCGGCCATAGATGGGGAAACATCTGGAGATGAGGGAGTGTTTATATGTTGTGCACTACCTATGCGGTAGCATTCCCATTTTTAAAAAAAGATTCACAAACCTAAGCCCTCTCTGGGAGCCATCAAGAGATTCTTATGGGAGAATTCTACTTCATGCAAACGGTTTGAGACAGTAGATGGGTCTTCTTTCGTTTTGACCAGTAAGGACCAGAAATTGCAGCAATCCAGGAAAACAAAGAATGCTCCAGTTCTAAGGAGGCACCAGACCACTCAAATGAAACTACTAATTGCATATACCTGCATTCTGCTCAACTGCCACTCGCACCGGCTCACACACATGAAATCATTACTGCATACTCCAGAAAAATGGTTTAAACCCCACCACCCACCTATTATCCCAGACATGCTCCCCTCCACACTATCTCATACACCATAGGGACACCCACACAAGCAATGTGGTGGCCTTGCTCCTATATAGTAGTTGCACTCAGCAATCTCCCACTCCCCCTTCTCCCCCCCAACCCCAAATACCACATTTTTTGATGCCCTCTCTCACTTCCTCCCCTCCTTTATGCACCTCATTTAACACTGCCAACACACAATCCCAACTTCCACACTGACTAGACTGACGTCTCAACTAAAACGCACCGCTCCCCCTACATCAAGATCTAGCTTGGCGACTTCAAACAAGTTACTTCCCATCAAGACAGCCATCCTATACTATCCTGATTCCACTCCATCCCTCTGACAACATACAATTAGTCTACCCCACACACCCAGCTGGAAACACCATGGATCTTTTGATTTCTAGCAAAAATCATGACTGGAAAATCTAATGTGGGTGTAATTGGCAAACCTCTTTGCAATTTTGTGTGTGTATATATATATATATATATATATATATATATATTATTTTTTTGACTAGTTTGTGTACAATTGGTGGCAGATTTTAGTTCTTGGAGGCGCGGTTTTGTATTTGTTATAGCACTGTTTGACTGGTGTTCTGTTTGAGGGTCATATATAGAAAGCGCCTGCCAAAAGAACCATGCCCCTCAAACAGAACACCAGTCAAACAGTGCTATAACCAATACAAAACCGCGCCTCCAAGAACTAAAATCTGCCACCAATTGTGCACAAACTAGTCAACCTTGTCAAATCCCTCTCCAAACCACCACCCATACCTTCCAAACCATCATCTGCTGTGGAATCCAACTTCTCATGGACTACAACTTCAGAGTACATATCGGGCAAAACCTCCCCACTCCCAAACATACCATTGATTGAGCAGCTTCCGCTCCATTGATTGTCACTCTTCTCATCCTTACTGCCAAAACAAATCCTGCAAAATCCCTCTCCCTTTCCCTCTCCCTCTCCTTTCTTGATCAGTCTGTAACAAATTCGATAGTTTTGGCTCTTAACAATATAAAGAAATGGCAGGGATTGGACCTTTTTTCAAGAACTCCCCTTCGGAGTGGATTCCAAGAGGCGTCTGTGTCAGAGTTGTCGGAGAACCGATGCTATAGGAATCCCCCTGGAACTCCTCTCCCAGGCCGTGAGATCCTGCATTTCGTGAGTCGAACATCTAGACCTCTGCACGCAGACCGAGCCGCCATCTTGGGAGAAAAAAATGGAAGCTGCATAGCATTGAGTCCACCGATGCCAGAGGGACCAGCGCTTCCTAAGAGGCGTGACATAGTCACCCTTGCACTGCCTCCGGGCCTACCACACACTTGGGGAGTGTAACTTTAACCCTACAGTCCGTTGTTCTCCTTGCACTTATTCTGAGCATTGTTGCCCTGTTTTCCCTCCCCCACCCCTTTTCCCTTGCACTTCTCGCTCTCGCACGATTTGAATGACACAAGGCTTAGTAAGATAGTTTGTCTTGTTGTGCCTAGAAACACTTGTGTACAGGTGCGTTATAAATGACTTATCATATATCATTTCATATCATAACAGCAGGTAGTAATCTGGAGCTGATAACATAACAAAATAATTTGGTAGCCCTGAGGTGGTAATGCCGGGTGGTAACGCTAGGTGATAGGTTTGGGGTGTTAATATCTGGTGGTGAAGGAGGGGAACAAGAGGAGGAACCGGTAACCTCCGAAGAAGAGCATGTGGGGCTGTCAGTTGACAGAGGTAGGACTGTGGAGGAGATAAAGGGTCTTGGAGGCCATGTTGGTCCTAGGCAGGACCAAGCAAGGGATTGGAGGAAAACCGAGAGTTGGCCAGCAAGGATTAGAGGAAGAAACTGGAGGATGTTCTTTTTTTTTTGCCATTTTAAGATACCTTGTTCCTTCCTGGTCCTTCTGCCATGCAGGATGGGGGAGGTCCTCGTTTGACTCTTGTGAGTGTGAGGGCTACCTAACTTTGCTGTTCTTTGAATTCTGCTGTGCCTTCCCAAAACCAGCCACCACCCAGGGTTTGAATGGTGCATGGGTGCTGATTGGCTGGCCTCCTGCATAAGAGGCATGGATTTTGAGGTTGAAGGAAAGCTGACCACTGGAACTGAAGAAACGATGAAGAGGCACCTCTGCAGCCCTTTCAGTCTACCGCAGATCCTTCGGTCTAATCGCTGCTGATTGACTCTCCCCCTTCCCTCCTAACAATTTCCCCCCCCCCCCCTCCAAACTCCCCGCTCCTTCAAAGCATCAGGAGAACTCGGAGGACTCTCTCCTTTTAAACTGGTGAGACCAATCCGACTTCGGACAACCTGCAATTCGAGCCATCCCATGACGAACTGTGAACTTCATGTACTGCAAACCGCAATACCCTGGAACCTGTGGCCATTGTGCAGTGCATCGCCTTCTGAAGATTGAATCCTACCAAAACTTTGATGGACTCCTTCCGGGCCTCCAGGGGCAGGATTCCAGTCCTTGGAGTCCCCTCAAAACGCAGTGCTGTACCGAGAAAGTGAGATGAATCGACCAGGGGGTAACCATTCTTCAATGGTGCTTTGAAAAGGGGGCCAAAATCACAACCACTGAGAATCCTTTGCTGAGAGCCTCTTCACTCGACTGCTACTGTGACATGGATTCCAGTGTCACTTCTCTCTCTTCCTGACCGAGAATCTGGTGACTGGGTCTGCTGCTGTATTGTGGGGGCATCGTGCTGCATCCTCTTCATGTCCAAGGTACTGTGAGACTCTTGGCAAAACATACATGGAGTTGGTTTGCTGCTCCTGTGTTGCTGGAGTGCTGATTCATGTGTTTGGGAGTTCGCCCATACAAATTCGTCCAAGCTGAAGATCTGTGTGCGTACATGGATCCTTCACCGAAGTCCGACTCTTTTTCCCCAGCACAGTTTACGTACTTGCTTCTGAAGACTTGCTCTGAAACCTTTGCACTTTCTACAGCTTGTGCCTTAACCGTTTTGCTGTCCAGTCTGACTCTTGAGACAGGACTCTGTGAAATCCTTACAAGTATTTCCCTGCTTTTATTTTTTTATTTTATTTATTTTTTTCTTTTCTTCTCGTTTTTACCTGAAAAAGATATTGTGAAAGTTGTTACCAAAGTGTTACTTTTTGAATTGCATACTGCCATTCTACAAGTAGTACACAAGTGATTTACTTTGACTTTTGCATTGGTTTTTCTAAATTATTTGTGTGTTTATAGTACTTAACCTTTCTAAAGAATTTCATTTACCTTAGTGTATATGTACAAGAAACCATTATTTGTTTGTAACATTTAGTGTGTCAGTGTTTCTTTGGTCTATTTGTATGCTCTAGGTTCTGTGCACCTCCTACAGCACGTACTCCCTCCTGAGGTAAGCCTGGCTGCTCACCCATTACTAGCTACCAACATACTTGTGTGGTTCAGGCCTATGTTAAGAGTTGGGTGTCCCAAGTGGGAATCTTCTAAAGTCCTATCTAAGGTGGACTTTTGCGAAACTCCCTAACGCAAGGAGAAGAACCATTCTGACGGTTTGTATTTGGGAAGATCCTGTGTTTTTCTGCTCCTTTTCTTATTCCTGCTCCATTAAACTAGCGTGAACTTAAATCTATGGCCTTGGTGTGTGTCTTTGTTCCAGACAGCCATGGGTGTAATTTTAGGGGGGGACAGGGGTGTTTGTCCCACCCCCCATCTTTCTTGGCACACAATTTTGACCCCATTCATTTGAATGGGGCATTTTTTTTCAGATGACGTGCATCTTCCCCCCCCACCCCCCCTCAACATTTTCAGCAACGTTACTCCACTGCAGACAGCTGTGTGGCTGTAAACCTGTCAGTTAAAGTTGTAAGTGGGTGCATGCCTTTCAATCCTATAATGTGCCCTTGTGCTGCTAAAGACCTCTTTTAATTTTGATGGGAGGGTGTGCTTTGGCATGTGTCCCATAAAGTGCTTTTTTAAGTTTGAAGGACTGTGCCAGGATGTAATGATCCTTCTGGTTCCCTGCAGCAGGTTTTTGTGAGATTTGTGATGCCTTTTACGATGCTAATGTTTGACTTATTTTCTGTACTCCTACTTTCCCCTGTGCATCACTCTGATCTAGCTGGAGGAGCAAGCTGAGCAGATCCGTTCCCGGTCTTCTCTTTTACAAGTTGAAAGAGAGAAGCTGCAGATGGAACTAAGCCACAAACGTGCACGTATTGAGCTTGAGAAGGCTGCTACCAGCAGTGCCCGTGATTATGAGGTAAGTGCATATGCGCAGATATGCAACAGCAGACTCATTCTGGACCTTTCTTCTGTATTTCTAATCATTCTTCTCTGAAAACGGGCATGACCACTCGATCTGTTATGCATGGATTTATTTTGTTTTATTGTATTTTTGTAAGTAAAAGTATGTATGATAAAAGGCAGCCTTCCAGTCAATTGCATTTCAGCCTACTATGCCATCGGAGAAGGGGATAAAGTATATGCATATCCAGATTGGTCCCACCCCCAAAAGGGCGACTGCTCAGCATGAGCTGCTAGTTCACCGCGCTTTGGCACAAGAACCCAAGCAACCCCTGACAAGTTTTGTTCTCACTAGGCATAATGAGTAACATGTGACTTGGGACTACAGGCACAGTAAACCCTGGAGCCACATCTGGGCCAAGTCCTGCCACCAGAGTGCGTTTTGTGGAAATGTCACTTTTAGCTGTAATCTACAATCCTTCATCTTCCATCGAGGCCAGCACAAGTCCTAGGACTTATGGAGGACCTGACGGAAGTAGCCAGGAGTGCTGTTTGTGTAGCTCCTATTCCCCTAACTTGGTTGCAGACCACTACAGCCATAGTTCCTTCGTTCGAGTGTCCCTTTAGTTTTGCCACTCCTTTTGTACCACTGCCTCTAGTCACTCCCCACCTCTCCACCCCCAAGCACAATGCCTGAAAGTAAAGAGGAAATGTTTACTAAATTACTCTCCCTATATATTCAAAGGGAGCCGCTGCTTTATTGTTCTACTCTCTGGGATTGAATAGTTTTCCCAACTAATGGTCTTGGAAAAAGAGCATCTATTGGATTAAGGATGTTTTCGTCAAATGGTCGACTTGTTTAAACAATCTTATTATTGTTGCCTTAAGGAACAAGGAAACATTTTTTGCAGGCTCCCTGCATTTATTGGAAAAACTGCTCTGCCAAACTTCAAATACCCCTGTTTCTTCTATCCGGTTGGTTTTTGAATGCAGAGTTTATAAGCAACATATTCTGGGACCCAAAGGGAGAATTTGCAGCATAGTGAAAACAGGTGGATGGAAATTCCAAAGGAATCGCAGAGGATGGGGATTGTGAGAAACCTGAAGGTGTCTGTCATCCAGGTGGCCAGGACACGGCCATCACTATTGGATCCAGTTCCTGGGGGTGGAACAGTGAGGATCACCTGGATGGTGTGGGGGGTCCTCATGGGAGTGGGATACTGACGGGTGAGATGCGGTATCTCACTTCGTTCAACACCTTTTCCCCATCCTACCACATAGGACATTCAAAACCACTGCTGCCCCCCCCCCCCCTCCCCTTTCCGACACAAACACTTTTGCATGACACACCAGAGAAGGGACGAACGCCAGAGCCGTTTACCCGACATGTCCCAATACAACGGTCAGGCAAAGACCGGCAATTGATAAGAATCCCACACACCTGACGGCCCTCCAACCCTAACCCTCCCCCCCGGGATAAAAGGTGGAGCAAGAGAGCACAATACGCGCAAGGCAGACCACACCACGTGACGGCTATCTAGACCTGCAAGTTCAAGAGGAGAAAGGTGGCAAACCTAGAGAGGCTGACGAGGAGAGACACAACCTTGCCCCCGTCGACAAAACCCTGCGAACCCTCGGCTGAAAGAATCGTAAGGCCGAAAGACAATAGCCCAAGTGTGCTGCAGCAGATGTCAACGGTACAAGGAGCGTATCCACGCTGACGAGCCGGAGCCAGGGAGACTCCTGCTTCCGTGGTACCGGCCTTGACTTCAGTTGGGAGGAATGCCAAGTGGTTCATCACAGCCGATAAGAACCGGGCTGTGGTAAATGAGTGGCCAAGTGAGAAAAGCTTAAAGAACTGTAACCTTGTAAAGGGGAGACCAGCTGCAAATGAGGGCCGGCACCACGCTGGTGCTGCTCCTTGGAACTCTGGTTAATCCCTACCTGAATGAATTTACAGATACCAGAAGGCCATAGGAGAGCCGCCAAGATAGTTCAAAGTGGTCATACAGGCGGTCAAGCAAAATCCCGGTACAGTTGAAAGCCTTTGACCTAAGAACTGTGAGAAAACAAGGTAAGTGAATTCTGCAAGCATTGAAAACAAGTGTGAGCCCGGAAGAGGGATGTACGCTGGAACTGTTTAAAAAGACATTTAGATTTGTGAAGGAAGGAAAAGCCATAGTGAACCTGGTGAAAAGGAGCCAGGGGTTAGGGGGGGTGTCAGCACCCGTAAGAGGGGGATCCAGGGGCCAAGAATCCTCAACCTGGAAACAAACTTTCATTTTTGTTTAAGGAACTTTTGTTTTTCTTATTTGAATACGTAAGGTCTTTGAAGGCAAGATACTTTCAAGAGAAACGAGAGTTGGCCATCGAAGGCCCCGATAGCAGCAAGTGGAACTGCTGTCACGTGCTGGGGAATCTTGAGAGTGTACTGTGCTCCAGGATTCCACCTTGTCCCGTGCTCAAAATGTGGGGGAGACCCAAGCTGCCGTATCCTGACTTATTATTTGTGAACACTTCTTTCTTTTCTTGAAAACTATCCTACACCCCTATTTCTATTAGTTGTTTGGTTTGGCAATAGGTTTCTTAGTATAGCCTGTTTTTATTTGACATGACACCACTAGGACTGCCTTATTTTCATTTGATGGTCCACGCTTGCACTCGTCTTAGATTTAAGTTTAGATGAGGTGTTTTTTCAACCAGCATTCAGTTAATAAACACCCTTGAACTGTGATCACTTGTGTCTGTCTTTATTGTTGCCATGAGTTCTGTACTGGGTGGAGCATTAATTCATTTGGGTGGGTTGTTTTTAAGTTCAGAGAAAGCGGTGGTGAAGGTAGACTTAAATAGATTATAACATTAATGATTACAGGGGGTAAACTCTCCCACCTAGGGCATACCAGGTGTGTAGGAGCCAGTGACCAACCTTGTCTAGGGTTCTCTTCCGTGAGAGTGTTGTTGAACAAATGCCAGGTCTAATCAATATGTAACCTTGTCAGGGAAGAACATATACACTGATCTAGGAGTGGAACAAAAAATAATTTTTAACGCAAAGCATCTTGCAACTGTGGGGACTCATCTCTAACCTAGTTGCAAGTGACAGATTGGTGGGTAAGCTCTGATCTCGATGTAGGAGTAGAAAAATGAGCACTGGCCCATGATGTGCTTCACCCAAAATCTGCAAGAGTTAGAGCTAGAAATCACTAAACCATAACTCCAAGACAGGAAAGTTTTTGCCCCAATGACGAGCGAAGTTTGGGTGCCGACCAAAATCTTCACTTGAGCGATAGAACAAATAGGAATACGAGCATTATAAGGAAAACCAGCATGGTTAGAACAGCCAAAAGGACATGGTAGGGGCAGCAGAGATTGTGAACGGAGACAAATCGTATGGGCAGGAGACGTCATTTCTTGTGAAATAGTCAAGAAGTGCTAGTGGAAGAATAATGCATGAGTCTGGGAAGACGATTTGGCTCCCATCAGGCGCCTTTTCACTTTGCAGAGGAAAGAGTGCTACACATACTGCTTGATAAAAATGCACATACTGGCCAATGTACAGCTTTTTTACAAGGATCAAAAACACACTAGCCTCTGATAATATAAGTTCCTTGACTAGATGAATGTACGCGCTTGTAAAACAGAAACACACACAGACACTTGCCATCTGGTTTCAGCGAAAGATGATCAGCTTCCCTTTCTAGCATGGAAACCCAACCACAAGTGGCCACTTTGGGTTTGTAGCAAATTCAAGAGATGCGTTTCGCACCAGTCATATCTGATGAGAAGCCAAGGACGGGAAGCGTGACACCAAAATTACACGCGGACAGTTGTGTGGAGGCAAGTGATGTGCTTTACCTCTGCAGAAGCCCACTTAGTATAATGGAGTTGAAGCAGTGTGGAAGCAATTCACATGCTTTGCCTTGTCAATAAACGGAAGCCCAATTACTATGGTAGAGACGGACAATGCCTGTCTCTTGAGTTTGCGTATAGGTATATCGTGTGTTCAAAACAAAGCGAAGTAACAGTCTTAAGCTCTAGGTTAACCTTCCAGGTGGCAGAAATGACGCACACATGATAGGCAGACCAAGTTCCGTCTTAATATAAAAAGCACAGGCTGACTGGGCAGAAGGGGTCGTGGTTCGCAGCGCAACCAGGAGAATTTGAGCCGTGGGAGCTTGGAAGATGCATCCATTGCCGGTCCCAGAGCATTGGCGAGAGCAGACCCAATGGACAGGAAGCCGTGTTCTGGACGTGTGCTGCACATCGTGCTGTAACGCGTGAGTTGAATGGGAAGTCTTGCTGTATGTATCTTGAGACTACAGGCGTTTGGTATGTTACAGATCAGTATGTTACACCATAACATACCCTAGCATAGATCAGGATACTATAAATCCCATGACACTCAAAGCTGCTGAACTAAAATGATGACTTGTTCTTTTCTCTATCAATGTAAACCATGATCCTAGCATACACTATTTCTTTTCATATGTATGGTAATATGCTATGTTATAGTTGTATTTGTTATAGCTTGTGCAATGCAAATTAGAGCTTGTAGGATATAGCTGCGATATTAAAAATGTATTAACCTGCTATCCTCCGTGTCGGCTTCATATTTCTGAGTAATGCTTCAGAACGGTGCCTCTTGAGTCCAAAAGAACTTCACACAATTTCCTGGCTGTATTTTTGTTAATAATGTCAAGGGGCTGGAACACTCAGGAAAATTGTCTCAAGCGTAGGCTGACCTCCTGGGGCACCCCTTATCATAAAATAGGACTTCTTTTTCCATGCCCACTTCACACAGCCTCAACTGCGGTGTAGGGTCGGGGCAGGAATCGCGCTTTACACAGGCAATTAAGTCAGTAGAACAAAGCACATGGCCTTACTAACCTCCCATCCGTTTTCCCTTTCATCGGAATGGTGATGTACTTGGTGAAAGGCTAGATCCTTGTCTGGAGGTGCGTAGCGATAAACGCTGTGCAATGGCTAGGGATGAATTTAACATCAAAGACCCTACCATCCACATCTTTGCACTGCAGTAGGAAGGTGATTGGTCAAGGCATAACAGTCTTAAAAGGGTAAGAGAATCTGGATAAGTTGTAATGTAATTGTAATGTGTTATTTATAATGTGCTTGATACCCAGAGGTTTCTAACCGCGGACCTGGGGATCGAACTTGCATTGCTCCGCTTCGCTTTGCTTCCAAGATGAGCACGTTGCCCCTGAGCTATCCACCCGAGACCAAGTTAAGACAAAGGGTGTGGTGCTTAGATTTGAAGGGATTCTACACTTCGTAAAATGGTCCACAAGCTTAAGGCCAGACAGTGGGAAATGGTCTGTAGTGTAGGTGCTATTGACGCATAGATAAGATTAAAATATAACATACAGTGTAAGATGTCCTATAAGCATCTCTATTTTTTTTATTCAAGAATACTTCTCAATCTTAGCAATTAACACATGCTAAATAGCAAAGTTGCAAAGTGACTGGCAATGTATGTGTTCATAGTAAGAGCATAATTGTGTTTGCTTCAGCCAATTACATTGAATTATGACCAAGAGATGTGTGGGGATTCTCTGGTTGATTGTTATACATTTTAAGGATTATGTAGAAAAGTACTTTTGCATTGGTTCTTTTTCTTCATAACTTGTAGGAGACCTGGAAGGGCATGTTTATAGCAACAGGTTGAATAAAACTAAGTCTTCAACAATATTTGATCAGATGGATTCCACGGTACAACAAAGTAGCAGCACTTGTGGACGTAGTGGAATCCCAAACTCTCACCATTTTAGATTGTAATCGAACTCCAAAACAGGCTACAAGTGCACTCCCTCTTTGAAGTTCAATTGCATGCTGCTTTTCATAGCCATTCTCATTGTCCAGTTGGTTTGTGGAATATCTAGCAGTTTTTTTTTTTTTGTTTGCAATGATGCTATGTCTCTTCCCCAATGAATATGTAGTCCTGCTTTAAGCAGGCAGTATAACATGTTCCCTTCAAATTAGCAAAGATAAAAAAAATGATGATTTTCACTGTAATGCATTTCTACAAAATTGCCCCTTCCCTTTATTTTGTTTTTGTTTTTCTCCTCATATATAAAAATGTGTCCCATTTTATATAATACTGTTTAGACCATTATAGCTGTTCGAAAAAGTCCCCTTCTCCACACTAATTTTACATAAATCACCAGCTGCATGGCTGCCATCAATACATTGCATAGGCAAACAATGCCCAGGGTCAACCTCCCCTAACTCTTACATGGATACCCAAACACCACACAGACCACTACTATCACCCACTCGAACCTGATGTACCCTTTCTGGCGTATACTTCAGCAACTACCTCCTTTGCACGAATGTGCCCTGTCCTCGAAGACGTGCCTTTGCACCAGGAGACCAATACATTGGTAATGGGTTCATTTTAGATGACGATTACATTGGGATACAATTGGGTGACGCGCTGTCATGCTGGACTTTTTTCTGATCGTGGCAGTCTCCCTTCGGAACTGCTTCAGCTTCTAAAAAGTAAGGGCAAGGCTTCACCTTCCTCCCCCATCTCCACTTCTCCACACCCAATTTAAATAAATAGCATGAAAACTTGTTGTGTGACCACCCAAAGATGCGCCCTGTTGCCAGATTGGGATCTGAAGGCAGTTTGATTTTTGATCCCAGTGTGAAGCTTCATACCGACTTAGTTTTCTTTTTTTGTTTGTTCTTTTCAGCGAGAGGCTGACCGTAACCAAGATCTCCTTAATCGCATAAAGCAACTTCAGGATAGGGAGACTGAAGTCAAAACTAAGTTGGCGGAGGAGATTGAGCTGAACAAAACCTTTAAACAGAGCATGGAAGCTCAGAGCAAGAAGCTGGCTGAGAAAGAGAAAAAATTGTCTGAGGCAAATAAGGTAAAGCTTCTTAACTGGTGCATATGTTCAATTCAGCTTTCTAGAGTGCTTGTTTGGTGGTTTTAGCTCTGCGTTCCAAAGTAAGAGCATTCAGAGGTTAGGGGCAGTTTGAGTGAAGGAGAAGGTGGGGGACTGATTGGTTTTCAGAAAGTACCAATGGATTAACCATGCCCACGATATGTGTATTTGGTATCTGTTGGGTATGATTGATAACATCATTAAAATGGCTGCATATCAAATTCATAATCTTCAATATTTCTGTTTTTGAAAGACATATTTAAAATTTTATATTGTCTCATTTGAAAAAGATTTTGAGGACTAAAAAAGTGGTCCTGTCAAATTACCATGAGATTTGCGGTGTCTAATAAGGTCCATGATCCTATTCTGAAACCTCGCCTGTAATTTTAATTGCATGTTCCACCAGAAATAAAATCTATCCATATGAATTTTGATAAATTGCTACTTCATTTTAGTTTGTGAAATATATCATTCTTTTCATAGACTCTGGAACTTAGTAACCCTTAGATAACACATTTAGCTTCCTTTACTAGGTCACCAGTTGTGATCATAATACTCTTTTCTGAAATCTACTTAACTGTCAGGATGGTCCAGTGTGGTGATAGTTATCACATACGTTGTTTGCTAAACATTTACATGAATGACTGCATCTTTTCTTCACACAAGAACATCTTAACTACTGCAAAGTCTAGAGCACATGGCTTTTAACAGAAAACTGAAGCCGTTTCTCTGACATTCATGTTTCATCTATTTCCAATGGCAGATGTAACATCATGGCCCTGATTGGTCAACTTGGTTCCAGATCAGGACCTGGTAGTTTACTTTCTTTATCGCAGTGCAAGGGCACTTTTTGTAGGCAATAACCTTTTCCGAGCTTGTCTGTTGGTTAGAAAACCTCTGCAATTTTCGTTCTGCGCAGATCAACTTGGCAATTGCCAAAGGTTGTCTTTAGTTGCTGCAGTGAATTCTTTACAGTATGGTATTTTACATTTCCACGACTGAGTATCAGCACGCTCTGATCAAGAGAAGACTTTAAATGCAGGAGCAAACTCCTAGAAATATCTATTGTTAATGTTTTTTGAAGTAGGCACAAATTAAGACTCCCTTTCTGTGGCTTGCATGGCATAAAGAAATAGAATTGTCTCTACCTCTTCGTGTGTACCATTAATACAGTCCTAATGTAACGTTGCCAATTCTGCACGCCACACCACTACAAGCCTTGTTTTGCTCCTTTGCATGCTGAAGCATTTTTTTGAGCCAGGCATCTTTCGTATTATATTCTGGTAAACGCTGAGAGCCATGGTAAATGCCTAATAACATAGCTTAAGAAATCGTCATAGATGCCTGAAGGATTCCCTTGCCATCTTGTGTTTTCTCAAGGAATCGGAATTATCTTCAGCACAGTGCATGTACTTCCCTTTCACAAGTTGTGGTCATCTACTCCTACATTTTCTTCCATGTGGCTTAGAGCGCCTTTGCCTAAAGCTGTCTCGAGCCGGGGAACCTTATATATTCTATGCATAGCTTGGGTTCCTCGATAATCTCCACTAAGAATTTGCTGCAAGTTTTAGAATGTTTATTACTGGGACAATAGCTCAGTGGGTTAGCACTCGCTATCTGTGTGAGATCTGCAGGTCACAGGTTAGATTCTTGGCAAGGACAACTCAGCCTTTCATCCTTCTGAGGTTGATAAATGAGTACCTACTTCTGTTGAATGATAATTGTCTGTTAATTTGTTTATGTACTGTTCATGGGCGAAGGTGCTATATAAATAACACACATCAGAGGCCAACAGCAACCTGAGGTGGATGTTCATGTTTGAGTGTTGACTTCACTGAATTTAAGTCACCACATGTGGCATGTCTTCCTGTTAGGCTCTTGTACATCAGAGTTTGACAAAGCAGCATTTTTAGGGTTCAGATTGTTTTTTCACCCTGCAATCTATCAAAAACACTTCTCCCACCTTGTTGGGGAGAAGTCTCAGAAATGTGCTAATTCCCTTCTGCCTTAGAGACCCCAACCTCTTTTGCTGGACTTTAGGACTTATCATTTCTAACCTGGAGAGAGTGAGGCCTTTTTTCCCACTCATGTATTTTTCTGTGATTTGGACTCTGTTTCTTTTGATTTTAGAGTCTGACAAACTCCATAGGCATCATCTTTACATTGACATACAGCACCTTCAGTGCAGTGGCACAGGGAAGTCTCTTGGATTTCCCAAAGGTTTAAATACCTTTTCTTGGTGAAACTACTGTTTCCAAGAGCAGTCGAGTGAAATTGAATTTACTTACATTTTGTAACTTTCTAGACCCAGCACACCCTTCTCTTACAATAGGATGCTGGCGGCGTTACTTAGTATCCCCTTTGTCTAGTTTCTCATGTAACATTTTTTTATGATACCCTTTCTACAAATAATGGCTGCTGGGAGTTGTTTACATTTTACTACCATTGTGTGTCTTTACCACGGGCTGCGTTCACACCTACAGCAAGGCACCCATGGCTGCCCATTTTGTGAAAATGGCCCGTCTTTTTTTTTCGCCATTTCTTGATGGAAAGGTCCTTGAGATTTACTCTGCGCGCCAATCCAGGTTTGGTCTCTTTGTTCATTTTGTCTTTGGTGGGATTCACGAGTGAAGCCCGCCTCTGGCTCCACTATGTCTGGCAGGGGCAGGGGCAGGATGTGAGGGAGGGGCCCAAAACTCCCTGTGCTTAATCCCCTTGGTTACAGGAATGCACCCGAAGGTGATTGGCTGGCTTGCTGTCCTGGGAGGACAGCCACCCTGCTGTGGGATTGACAGCTAGGCTGGAATGAATGGGAGAAACCTGTGTAAAAGGCGAGGCTTTTTGGCTTGAAAGGCAGAGTCAACCATTGGATGAAGGAATCCGAAGAAGAAATTGGAAGAGACGCCTCACCATTCGCTGCGGTGCCCCACCTCCAGTGTTCTCGCGCACGGGGGAGGCGAAATAGGTTGCCTCTGCTCCGGCTTCACTTTCAGCAGGCTTGCACTGTTGTCTGCTGCAGGCACGTCCGCATCCACACTGTCTCTTCGGCACTGCAGGCTCCCCCCAGTCTTTGTCTTCTCTCCGGCGCCGACTGTCTGCTGTAACAGCTTGTTCAGCTCTTTACTCTGTTTTTTCTTGCTTTTTCGCCTCCAGTGCTCACGAGCGCACAGGACTCTGAGCTGGGCTGTCTCCACTCCGGCTCTTTTACCGAGCCGGTTACGTTTTCTGCTGCAGGCACCACTGCTGCCCTGTCTTGTCTCTTCAATGCTGCAGGCTCCCTGCAGCCCTTATCTTCTCTACGGTGCTGGCTGTACTCTGCAGCAGCTTGTCCTGCTCTTTACTCTGCCTTTTCTTGCGTTGTCTTAAGTTTCTTTAGTCAGGACTTACCTTTATTAATGGATCAGGCGGGATCTCCCAAATTAATCCTAATTTACCTAGGGAAACCTGGAGATCCCTATTCCCAAATGGCAAATCTAGAACAATTCATGTTTTGAGCTTTCTTAGAATATCCATGGGATCTTCAGTATCTTCCATTGAAAAAGCGAGACTGAGGCCCTAGTGAAGATTGCAAGTTGTGTATATTTTGAACTCTGCTTATTATGAGCAGCCTGGGATGATGGAATATATATATGATACTTTCAATTCTGGAGCAAAAGAAATCAAACAAATCTTAAAGAAACACTGGCATCTCTTGAAAAGAGACCAGGACATTACTCCATACTTGCCAACACATGCCACTATGACCTACAGAAAACCACCTTCGATACAAAGTAAACTATCACCGAGTATGTTCCGATCGCCCAAACAAAGTACTAACACCTGGCTACCCACCGAAATATCGTTTTTTTTTTACTTGTGCTAAATGTAAAGCATGTCGTCATGGAATAAACATGAAAATATTCCTACATCCTCGGACCAAGAAAGAAGTTAAAATCAAACAAGATCTGAGATGTTTTACACAATTTGCCATCTATGTGATTATTTGTTCCTGCAATTTATGGTATGTAGGTAGCACCAAACTAGAAGCTAGGCTAAGAATAATGCAACATCTACGTGCAATCAAAAATCATGATATGTCTTACCCACTTGCTAAACATTTTAAAGAAGTACATCAAAATGACACCAGTTCTTTCAAGTATTTCATTATTGACTCAGCCACAATTCACCCAAGAGGAGGGGACAGACTACGAACACTCAGACAAATGGAATCCAGATATATAGTAGATTTTAACACCAAGTATCCAGGAGGTCACAATCGTGACGAAGAACTATATGCATTTTTGGGATCCTAAACATTTATAGACTTCAAATCTCAATCATTCATAGACCTGAGCCCTTCGGAATTTTTCCAATTTTTCTGCATTTCTGAAAATTCTATATATATTATTTGCATTTTTTGTATATCTTGTCTATTTGGTGGATATGTACAATGAAGTAAGGTTTTTAGAAAATTGAGTCTAATTTGGACGCCTATGCATCCCTACACGGTTTTTCATGCAAGCAGTTTTTCATTTTGATTGTGTGTTGTTTTATATCACCAATCATTTTAAATTAGCAACTTAGTTTAGGGAGAGGATGTTTTATCTTTAGCTCTATCTAGTGCTGTTTTTATCAATATGTAAAGTGCCTTTATCATTTAGTTGTCAAATGTATTGCAAGTTCCCTCAAAACAATGTGCATTAACCGCAGAATTGTTTTAAATGTAAACGATGGATTTGAAGTATGGGAGAAGGCAATAATTTAAATGTTAAAAATATTATGCCTCATGCCCCATATCCACTATAAAAACTTTCTAGCATAAAACACCAACACATGAATGTGACATCCAGCACTATGCACCTTAAATCGTTTGCACTTGAATTGTAAGGAGTAATTTCAACATATAACATCAAGCAACTTAACTCTTTTTAAATTTTTTTTTTTTCATATGTCCGTACAACAATTTTAGAAGGCAATATTTATTCTTGCATTTGCATTAAATACTTTTTACTACCGTGCTAAATATACAGGTTGGTACAGTCACAATATATAGGCGCCCGCAAGGGTAACACACTGCCTATGTGTACATATTAGACCACCTATATGTTTTATTATGAATATTCATAATATATATCATGGATCGTATGTCTCTTCTAAGTATAGTTATGCATAGTGGAATCGATCAATATGTGAGGCACCCGCAAGGGTCATATACAGCCTCATGTCACAGCATCTGGGCGCCCGCGAGGGTAACACACTGCCCATTAATATCAACATTTTTGAAACTTATGATATACAGAGATCTGAGTGGGATGGGATACATATTAGAGGCACCCGCAAGGGTTAAGTACCGCCTCTAGATTTAATTCCCAATCACTTGCGATTTTGCAATATGCACTTTATACTATGCACTTTATTGATAGCACTCAGCACTTTATCAAACAACCGTTTTTCAATGTTTACAAAGCATGCAGCACTTTATTACCTATAAAACACCTGCATATCTCAATTTTGATGCCTGCAACATATATGTTGTAAAACAATTTTTTGAGAGCACACTTCAGTCCATGTTGAGACAATGTGTCGGCCCACTTGGGCCGAATTCAACATACCCAGCACAATAGAAAACGGTGTATGATCGTCTTACCTAATTTTATTGACATTGGCAAATACCAAGATGAAACCACATGATTTAATATCAGTGATTCAATATCAGTAATCTCCGGCTTTCTGTCCATCCCTTACCCACCTGGGACATTTGGTTTGATCAAACAAACATGTTTCGAACCGCTACACTGTCTATGAAAATGCCGTGTCTCTTATAAATGCACTGAAATGTGTTATGTAGGTTCCAACATGGCTGCATTTTTGCCTACCACTTGTTACCTTATTTTAGTGCAAAACATTGAAAAAGGACTCATACACTTGTCTATATAATACCACAGTCCTCTCTCTATGTCACTTACCTGACGAAGCCCGAGTAGGGTGAAACGTGTCGTTCCTTTCTTGCACCTAAGACCGTTGCTGCCTCCTTTGTCCATGTATCTTAAACAATAAAGGACACTCTGACTGCACGGAATACAAGTCTGTGTGTGGATTTATTGACGACATCCAGCCTTTCGCTTTGATCACAGCCGGAGTGCCGATGTAACCCGGATTGGTTTCCAGTCCTTTTTTCTACATATATATATATATATATATTTTTATTTTACGGCCTGCGGTAGCGGCCATGTAGTTATGCTTAAGTTGCTAAACCCATAGGAAGAGCACTTTTTGGGCGTTTTATAACTTCGCTCACCCTGGACGAATCCTCACCAAACTTTGCAAAAAAAGTATATGGCCCACTCTGAACATTTTTGCAAAGTGAGGTTTGGTCTAGAGGGGGTCCTAAAATTTATTTTTTTCCCCATAGACCTAATGGGGGGAAAAAATGTCTGTCGCGCCTACAGCCCAAACCGCGGACCAATTTTCACCAGATTTATTTGCGGCGGCTTGGTCCCGAAAGCGTGCTTTTGTTAATTCGGTGTAAATCCGTCCAGTAGCTTTAAACAACCAAAATGTAGGCCATGCTCCCGAGACGCTAGGCCCTGGCCACAACCACTGCAGCGTAACTCTACAATGCTACCAAACATTTTGATTGTGGTATGTGGGCTGCTTAGGGAATATGCTGATTGGTAGTAGTGTAATAGTGTTTATAGGATAGCGAGATGTGTGTGTTTGGATTGTGTTCAAATTGTTGGTATTGCAGACTAGGCATTTTGGGTTTTATTTATTGGTGAGGTTTTCGTTTGCATGGCTGTGCTATGTTGTGGTGTTTGTGAGTTTAATTTATACTTGGTGTTTCCTTTGTTGAGGCTGTATGAAGAGTTTTTGCCAGGCCATGCAGTCCAGATTGTAGTGTTTGGCAACAAGCGGGGCAGCATATGATACCCATGGAAGCAAACCTTTTGGAAAGTGGTTTATGGTCCGGTGTTTGCTTGAATGGGTGTGTTATGCTGTGGTGTTTGTGAGTTCAATCGTTACATACTTACTGTTTGACTTTTTGTGGTTGTATGCATTTTTTTCATGACATGTGTAGTTGGAGCAGACATTCTTTTTCAATCACTGATGAAAGAAAAAAAATCACATGTTAGTGTAGATAGTTTATAAAAAGTATTGCATTGCATAGTAGACATCTCTGTATTTTGTCGACCCTCATAGTTAGTATTTTAGAAGTACTATAGTTCAAACCAGTCTACTGTGCAATTTGCTCAGTTCCTCTGTGTTCATTAAATCATTGGGTCTGTGGGAAAAAAATCCATGCTGGATAAAAAAAAAAAAAAAAACTTTCTACGTTGTGGTACAACATATTTATTATTTCATTGATTTCTATAGGAGGAATTGAATAGGTGTATGGTTTTTGATTTGGAAGTGGTGGTAGTACTGTTGCAATTAGATAACAGTTGGTGTATTTTATTTGTTTATTTCTTTTTCCATTTTAGTGGTATTAATTTATCTGTTTGTTGCAGAATCTTGGGGCAGTTAGATACCTGTTGGCGTATTCTAACTGGTTATAGTTTTGAAGTTCAAGTTTTGTTTGTTCATACACAGATTAGTTATTACATTTTGGTTTTAAGAATATTAAGTAAGCGTTTACAAGATTTGCTGGTAATCTGTTTTAGAGTAATGGTAGTATCATTATAGTCGAACCATCCACAATTCTTTTTTTATATATGCACTGTAGTGACCTGCATTGGTTGTGGCTCCTGCGTGGTAGATTATACCTATTGTGAAGGTTTTCTTACCAAGTGATACTTGTCCATGTGTGAATCCAGTCAGCTTGCAGTTGTTTTTGGTACCATCTGCATTATAATGTAAAAGCATTACTATTACGCATTTACTATGTGTCTGTATTTGTAAGGTAGAACGATTATTGGAATTGCAGGTAGTACATAATCTGCCATGGTTTGCATTTTGTACAAGTTGCTGAAATGGAATGGATTCACAGTTAGGTATGGATACATACACAAAGCGTTCATTAGGAACGTCGTCTTGTACTACATGCCTGCAAAGATTGCATGCATGTTTCCCCATGTATGAAATCTGGAAGATTTCATTTATAGGTATGTTTTTGTTTGCTAGGTCTTGTAGCCAGTACATTCTTGTGGATCCTCTTGTAAGTTTATAGTGAATTTGACCATTCCAGCACAGTAGTCCAATTCCTGCCTTATTCCAGAAACACTAACTGTTGTCAGGATTGTTGGTTGCATTTCTATGAAGGACTAACATTTGCAAAAACAATTGGTCTGTACCGTGTAAGTAAATGTCAATAATTGGTGACAATTGGAATAGAAAATGTATTGCTACATTTGGGTAGCAATTCACGCAGTTATATTTGAAAATTTGAATGGACTTGACAGTTCTGTCCAAATCATTTGTTGGCAGTGTGCGTTGCTTCTTTGAAGAGGTAGTTGAGTTATTTTGAGCAGTAGATTCTTCTTTGGTTGTGGTCCTTGATGAAGTATTAGCTTCTTTTACTTTCTTTGGAGGAATTGCTAGGATATCCTGCATAGATTGAGTCTGAAGTAATTTTCTTTACAACATTTTGCTTTTTGCGGAACAGGATAGATTTTTAGGTGGGGGGGGTATAGAGTGAACACAGTCTATTGTATTCTAGAATGCAAGAAATATCATATAAATATAGTTTACTTGCATCAAAGTTGATTAGAAATAGTCTGTCAAGTGTATGTAAGTGTGATAGTGCTACATAGCTCATGCCTTCTTTAAACACTGTGCTACCAATATCTATCAATGCTTTATCTAGGTTAAGACCTTGTGATTTGTGAATGGTGACTGCGTATGCTAGAGCTAGAGAAAATTGTTCTCTGCGTACATACATGGCTCTGAAAAGAAGGAAGCGGGCTGTTGAGCGTCCTATCCTTTTAGCTTCGGATAGTTTGTCAAAGAGAATATTGACAAACTGAATGTTACGTGGGCATGTTTCAAAGCCAGCAAATGTACCAAGTGCTCCATTAACTAGTCCTTGCTCCAAGTCAAAGTTAGGTTTGAGCATTACTCTACAGTTTAAAGATAATATTAATATTTTCTCCAAACCAGCTGTGTTAGAGATGGAGTTTTCCAAGGTGTGTAGCCTTGTTGACTCGTGGGTAGTGTCATACCATGTACATCCAGTTTTTCTGTGGAGGCAATTTGAACTATTGGTTGCGTTTCTTTTTTTAACATGGTTTCATTCATTTTTTAACAACTTGCAAGAGTTAGCATCAAGGACATAAAATTGACATTTTTGTGTGCTAATTGTTCCATGACATTAGTAGCAAATGAGGTATTGCCATAGAGTGCATGGATGTGCCTGGTTTATAATATAGATTGTGCTTCTTTTCGATAGTACACCAACGCTAATACTTTTTAAAATATTGGTGTATGCGAGGTCTGCAGACTGACGCATATTTTCAGTTAATTCTCTGAGGTTGACATTTCCTATGCTGCCAAGAGTTTTACGGCACAGTTTGTGTCCTAAGGTTTTAAAAATAGGTTCAGCTTTCACTGGTGTTAATTGAAGATGATCTCCAAAAACAATGCTTTTTCTTCCAAAGAGCTCTTTGTAGTCTGTTTTGAGGACCTCTTGTAGTCTGAGGTGAATCAAAGCCAACATTAGGTTGGAGACCATGCTCAACACTATTGGCAGCATTTTCATTTGTTTGAAAACTCTGTGTAGTTCCATTGCAGCTTCTGTAGAAAGTTTGTAATCTAATTTGTTTTGATGTTCTAATGGAAGGAGTAGTAATTGGTGTAAAGTGACACCACCTATGTTGTAGGCAGCTAAACCTGTGGGGGCAGTTACAACAGCTGACAGTTTGGTGTTTGTCAATTGTTGGAGGAACTTGCTGATGATTTTGATTAAGAATGTTTTGAATGTTTTGCCTGAACCAGCTTTACCACTCGCGTATAGCAGTATAGGTTTGTAATCTTGGCAGGTAGTTTTTATTTTCATGTTGCACATCATGTCCAATTTGTTTTGTTACTTCTTGGAAAATGCTATGCTGCACATTGTTTAGTTGTGATTTCAGTACAGCAAAGTTTTCTGTAGATTGCTCATACTGACACAAGGTGTTTTCTACTTCTGTCATGGTTAATTCTGCCTCATTTGCTATTAGTGGCTGTCCACGTGTTTCTTGGCTTCCTGTTACAGAAGGTTGACTACTGTCAAGAGTTTCCACATCTAGTTGGGCCTGGAGTAGTTCTTTGTGTTGCTGTTCATTGTGCAACATTGTTTGGTAATATGTAAAGTTTACGTCTGTTATACTGCTTTCATTTGCTTTGAAAGTGTCTTCATAGGAGTCCTACGTATCTAGTAACTCTTCTTCTTTTCTCCATGGTTTAAAAAGTTGTAGCAGGGACTTGTAATACAGTTCTTTATGTTGAGGAGTTTTTAATGGCCATTTGATATGATTCATTAATTTTATTTTATTTATTTGCATTCGTATAGCACACTTGTAGTCCACAAGGCATCGAGGCGCTGTTGCAAGAAGATGATGGATTTATGATTTATATACAGGTGACCAGAGGTCTCATGGTTACACAGATACAGGCAGATATGCAAGAAATGACTTGTACAGATTTGTAGTGATGTGAGATGCAATTTATACCAAAGAGCCTGGTTTTGATAGCTTTGCGGAAGGCGTGGTGTGACTCGATGAATCAAGTGAGGTGGCAGTGTGTGGCTGCCTAGGCGGGGAAGCTGGAGCCACCAGCATGCACCTTTTGCGTTTTGGGCGTGACAATCATGTTGGCGTAGCACGTTCTTAAGGGTCTTGTGGCAGTGTGCTTGGTGATTCTATGTGTCAGATAGGGAGGAGCAAGTTCATGTAGGCATTTGTGGGTGAGGGCGAGTGTTTTGAAGACAATTCTCTCTTTGACAGAGAGCCAGTGTGCCTGTCTTCTGATTTCGGAGATATGGTCTCTTCTTGCGGTACCTGTGGTTGCCCTCAGTGCGTTATTTTGGACTAGTTGCAATTTGGCAATGTTTTTGTTGGAGGTTCCAATGAGAAGGGCATTGCAGTAGTCTAGCCTTGACCCGATTTATTGCCCTGGCAATGGTGAGGCAGTTTTGGTGCGACAGGAAGTGCCTGGCGGCTTTGAGGAGTTTAAGGTGAGGAGGCGGCGATAGCATTGACCTGTCTGTCCATGGACAAGTCGGGAGTCCAAGCAGACTCGGTGTGTTCACGTGATTGGAGACATTTATGGGAATGTTGTCAATAGTGAAGGAGGCGCACTGATCTACGAGGTTACCCAGTGTGCAGGATGACCCTATGAGGAGGAGTTCAGTTTTTTCACTGTTGAGGCAGAGTCAGTTCTCTGCCATCCATGATTGGATAGTGGAGTAGATTGTGGTGAGGGTTTTGGTATCTACTAGGTAATCACCCGTAAGTGGGATGAGTACCTGTGTGTCATCCGCATAGTTTGTATATGAGATGCCCAGGGAATCGAGCTGAACAGGGGCCTCGTGAAGCGGTTGTAAAGCATGGGCGCGATACAGGAGCCCTGTGTGGAACACTGCAGGTGATGTGGCGCAGGCTGAGTCAGAAAAGACTTTCATGGCCCTTTTTTGGAGAAAGGAAGTGATCCATTGACAGGTTTTGGTGGAGAAGTTGGCTCGGGTGGCTACGTGCTGACACAGGGTGTTGTGGTCAACCAAGTCAAAGGCAGTGGATATATCCAGGAGCAATAGGAGAGCAGGTTTGCCTGGTCTCCAAGATCGTCCATTTGGTTCTTTAAGTCTAGGAGAGCCGTTTTGATGCCGTGTCGTGAGCGGAAGCCAGATTGCCGCAGGCGAGGAGACGGTTTTCTTCCAGGAACTTTTGGACTTGCAGGTAGGCTGCTTTTTCCAAGATTTTGAGCAGGAATGGTACAGTGGTGATGGGCCTATAGTTCCCCGGGACCGTTGGGTCAAGGAAGGGTTTTTTGAGGAGTAGGCGTACCATGCCTCCTTGAGTCCAGTCGGAACATGGCCTGACTGGAAGAAGTTAATAAATGCTGTTAGGAAGGGGGGCTAGGATAGGTGCTGAGTCTTTGATGAGGCTAGCTGGGCAGGCATCACCCTTACAGTTAGAGGGTTTGATGGAGTTGAGCAGGGCGATGACCGCTAGCTCAGTGATATCTTTGAAGTCAAATAGTGGGGAGGAGATGGTCTTGGGGGTGGTTCAGCGTCCAGGTTAGATCTAAGGTTGGAGAGGGCTTTTTGGTGGCCGCAAATTTTGGTTTGGAGAGTGTTCTAGCATGGCAGATTGAATACTATTACACCACTTGTCATCTTTGATGATGGAGGGGGAGAAAGCAGATGGTTTTTCTAATTCGCTAAAGATGGTGAATAGCGCCTTAGACCCAGATTTGGCGTCATTAATCCTAGTTTTGAAGGAGGCAGCTTTGGCTATGGTGATGTTGGTTTTGTAAGATTTGGAGATGGCTTTGAACAACTTTTTGGTGGCTTCACATGGGTTGGCTTTCCATGCGGAGAGGGCAATCCTCTTTTGCGCACGTTGGTCAAGAAGTTCTTTGGCGAACCCATGCCGCCTTGGCTTTTTTAAGGGTCAGTGGAGCGATGGCATCCACAGCTGAGGTGATGACATCCTTGAAGGTCTTAGCTAAAGTTTCAGGGTTGTTGGAGGACGGGGCCTGCAGGGCTGGGTTGAGAAGGCAGGGTGCTAAGTTCTCAACTGTGAGTAGGCGTGAGCTCCTAACGAAGGTGGCCGGGCACGGGGGAGGCGGAGGTGAAAGGGCCCCTTTCTTGGTGCTAAGGTTGAATTGGATGTAGTGGTGGTTAGACCAAGGGATGGGGGTGTTGGCGATGATGAGTAGGGAACAATTGTGATGTGCGAGGGTGCGCCCTTTAAGGTGAGTAGGGTCAGATATAGATTGCGCGAAGCCCTAGTTGGATAGGGCATTTGGTAAGTTTCACTAAGCTGCCTTCACAATTTACTCCTGTGTCTACCATTCTTTTCATCTGGTTTAATATTATTGTTGTATGTGAAGTTTTGGGCTACGTGGTATAGACCCATGATTTCCAAAGTGGTACTCCTGTTTGGGTAGTATGTGCCTAGTAAATTGTTTTTCAAAATGTCTTTGCTGTTGGGATCATTTTTGGCAATTGTTTCTATGTCCTCATATGATTTGAGAACTTTTTCTAGATTTAGCAGGACCAAGACTTAGCCACATTATATTGTCAGATTTCCCATACAAGGCAGTATCGGTTAAACGGTCTGCAGCTTCATAGCAGCCACATTCTCCGAGATGGCATTTTTATGCCTAAGCTGTACAATTTCTGTTAGTGTTTTGTCAGATATGTCATCCCAGAGGTCTTGAAGCTCTGTTTTCTCTGCTTTGTTTAAGTAGGCTGTGACATATCGTGCAATTGTCTGCAATGTACTGCACTTCTATGTTTGCATTCCATAGGAGGGCAATGATTGCATTGTAATCATTGATGTATTTTGATTCTTCTGTTCTTTTTTATGTAATATGTATTTTTAGGTGATTTACCTTTGACAGTATGTCTAACTGAAGACATGAAGTTGTTTACTTGACCTGTTGTTGCAACTGGTCTAGGGAAACCAAAGCGGCATTTGGTGTAGTATTTCCCTTTTTGTTTTTATATTTTCAACAATATTTCCCACTTGTGTGTCTTTGAAATTGTAAAATTTGTGCATGAATGTCACTGTGTGTTTGTGAAGGGATTTCACAAGTGACATATTTTTGGATGAACTGCAAAACAGTGGCATCACTGTCCTGACCAAATTTATGAGCATCTTTAATCCACAAGAGCATGTGGATGTGTGGTGCTCCTCTGGCTTGGTATTCTTTTCTCCAAAAGAAATGTTGCACTTCTCTGAGTGGATGAACAGTTTTATTTGAAATTAAGTGTAGCATAGCAATGATGGAAATATCTCGATACATTCACAGGATCTAGAGAGCAGAGTTCTCCTGGTGTTTTTATATCCGTTTGTTTTTGTTTGCTATGCGTAGGAAATCGTGTAAATCTTCCCATGCATATTGTGCACAACTTAATGTCACAAACCAAGTGGGTGGGGCCAAGGTTTCTTATGATACAACATACATCTCTGTGACTTCGGAACCAGTATTTGTTTGTACCACGCATGTTTGCTAAAAAATTTGTAATAATTGACTGTAAAATCTGATCTTTTTCTTGCAGTTTTTGTAGTAATTCCGTAGCTGACATATTTTGAAAATGTGTGTGCAACTCGTAGCATAGAGTTGCTCGTAGCATAGAGTTGCTAGTTCACTTTCAAAGAGAAGGTGGAATATGTATTGCATGTTTTGTCAGAATCTGGGGTCTTTGGAGTACATTCGTAAAGAGCTGTATTATGATGCTATTTGTGTGGGTCTATCATCGTACCTTCCTCCTTTGCCAGTAGGAGAGAGTAGAGGAAAGGCAGGTGCTTCTATACATTTTTCCCATATGCTGATTGGAGATCCTTTGGCTTGTCACATTTGGTACGTTTCCAGTGCATCATCTATGGCGTCTTTAGAGTGTAATGGGTGAATTGTATAATGGTCTAAAATATTGGATTCTGTAGCAGGATCTAGAAGTTCAAATTGACCAGTTTCTGATGACTCTTGAATTATTTTTTTAGTGGATTTCCTCAGGTTTTCTTCAATATTAATTTCACTGTAGTATTAATTGTCTTTTAGATATTGCAGGGCTTGTCTAACGTTATGCAAGTCACGAGTTGTTGCCAAATTCTTTTGTCTTTTTGTAGGTACGCCATTTACGAAGATAAAGATTGATCTATTGAACGTTGCACTCCCAGAGTGTGTACATTTTCTTTGAGATCTAATGGCAACTAAACTACTTTGCCACGAATGCCTTTCACTAATTCAGAGGGAGGTAGTTTTGCTGTTTTTGGTTGAAGGCGTATTTTTGCTTGAAATGGGTGCAATGTTTGAATTAGGATGCTCTCATATAAGTTGAGTTGTTGCAAGGGTTTTGGTAATGAGAATAATTCCAAGTTATTTGTGATAGCTGTAACGCTCACCTGATTCCCGTAGAGGCGCCGGTCTTGACTGGGCGTATACCGTATCTGCAAAGGTGATGTGTAACACACGGCTGGCTCTTTGGGCTGGACCTCTGTGCACTGTATGTCTGACTTGAAGGGTAAGATGTCCGCAGATAGAAAATATGGGATTATGGAACTGGGTTATTGAATGTCTCTCTCTTCTTCCCTTTCTCTTCTCCTGTAGAAGCCCAAAGGTTAAAGCTCTCACCTTAGGTAAGTGAACGCTGTGCTCTCCATCTGCCTCGGGGCAGGGTGCTGTAACCAGTTTCTTCACTGGATAAGGGGAGCAGGCCTCTTGACTTCAGAGGACTGCTGTCCGTCGTTTACTGCACGAACGGTAAGTTTCGAGTAATTCTAATGTCTTTAAAGTCTTTAGTAATGATGTTTCTTGTTTTGCAGGGTTCCGGCGATGGCGGATGACGGGCTGAAGTGAGTTGAAGATGGAGCCCGTGTGATGAATAGAAGCGCCTGGAAGCACGTAAGTAAGCGCTTGTTGCCTGCTTCACGATGCGCTCTAACTGTCTTTTTATTTTGCAGGTACAAGTTCGGAGCGGCTGCAGGGTGCCGGAATACCCACTGGGTTAGATGTGGAAAGGAGTAATGGCACGTGAGTATTAAAGTTCCCCAATGTCTTTAAACGCACCTTGTTTTGTCTTTCAGATGCGGGATGCAGCGCCGAAGGCCTCCGGAGCGTGCGAAGAGTTGGTAAGCTTTTGTCTTTCAGATGCCGGAATGCAGTGTGAAGACCTCCGGAGCGCACGAAGAGTAGGTAAGCCTTTGTCTTTCAGATGCCGGAATGCAGCGCGAGGCGTTGGTGACAGCCGATGGACCAGGTAAGTGAAGAGCTGTCACTGAAGACCGTAATGCTAACGTGTTCTTTCTTGTCTTTATAGGTGTTGCTGAAGACTGGATTCAGGATGGTAAGCCTTTTTCCTTAGGCCCAGGATCAGATGCAGAAGACACGATGAGCGTTCTGCTGCAGAGGATGCAGAATAACGCAAAGCAAGATTCATCCATCGGGTGTGGTTTAAATAGCCTCCTGTAGTGCTTAGGTGTCTCCTTCCACAGCCACGCCTAGGTAAGAAAAGAGTTCCTGCTTTCCAGAAGAGTTCCAGTGTTCTGAATCTAGGGAGTGGCTCCTGCCCCACCCAACAGGAAAAGTAGTTCCAAACAGAAGAGGATCAGAGGCTCAACTGGCAGGCAAGTAAGCAGCATGGTCTGCTGCAGGTAAGTCCACCCAAGCATTATGAGCCCGGCGCTTCCAGCGCTGGGACTGGGCATATTTATGAGCCTGGTGCCACTGGCGCCAGGACTGGGTCCAAAAGGTCCCAATTGGGACTGGTTGGCACTCGGAACCTGGGTTATGGATCTGCTTCCAAGGGAGTTGGGAAAACCCTGACCTTTTGGAAGCAGAGATCATGACAATAGCACATGATGGTGTTTGGTGGTTGTCAAGTTTTGCAGTGCAGTAACTGCAAAGTGTTAAGGGGTCAGTAATTTCGTATTTGTTTTCTGCTATAAAATGGAGAACTAATTGGAACCATTTGGGATTTTCATTGTCTTCTATTTTGTACGTTGTGTCTACAGTATTTGTGCTATTTTTATAAAAAGTACTGCAGCAACATACACACAAATGGTTGGGTACTTCAGCATATGTACTTTTAAACATTAGTATTTCTTTTTTGTATGTGTGTAATCGAAGGTTGCCATCTGTACAGTTGTTGGTAGTCTGTTGTAAATCTATTGCATTTTTTAAGTGGCTTCCAATTCCAAACTATTTTCTCTGGATATGCTCTTCTTCGAGTAGTAGTTTGGCTGTACCATGTCGAAGATTATGTAAATTGGATAGTGCTAAAGCAGGACGTTTGGCATAGTACAGTTTATGGACCAGATTTCTTATAGTTGTATGGTGTGTTAATATCATTTTGATGTGGTGGAAGGTGCTTTTGCAGATAGGTCCAGAAATGCAGCCTAATGAATGTCCTTGTGTATTTGCTTACTGGACAGGGGTCCATATTTTGTGGTAGTTTTCATTTTGAATTTGTCTTTGCCTTTCACATACTGATTGAGGAACTGGTGTAAAGATTTGAAAGATTTTTTGGCAATGTTACACATTGATGTGCACGGCCATTGTAGACTGGACGTATTGGTTCAGTGGAATGGAGAGGTGTTACTGAGTTGGCTGGGGATATTTGTGTGAGCAGCGTTTCTTGTTCCATAATGTTAGTTTTTCATAATCTCGTCCACTGCTATGTATGGCAATTGAGTTCATTTGCTTTTATTTGTATGCTTCATTGAAATATGGTTCTGTGCTCGTGGTGTGAATCCATTCACCTGCAGATGTTTGTGAAGATATCTTTGTTGATATTCCGTTTATTGAGAAGTCTTTTTTGTAGTTTAGTACTTAGTTTTGTTAGTGATTTCATTCTGTTTAAAACTAAAATAAATAATTTCCTTTTGAGAAGGATTGCACTGTCTGAGAGCTTCTAGGATTCGTTATCTACGGTAGGTTTTAAGGGTTGTGTGTGATTTCTGTTCTGTTTTTATAAGGTTCTGAAGGACTCTGTGGCGGAAAACATTTTGTAAAAGATTTTATTTGGTATGCTTACTTGCCTGTACATCAAGATTTATAGGTGCATTGTTGGCACTAGTGGCAGCTGCAGTCTTGTTAAACACTTTCTGTTTCGTTTTACGTTTTGAAAGAGGAGGCAAAGTTTCTCTACTGGAATCTTGTTTTGTTTCGCTTAATGACTGTATTAGCTGTTTTGTTTGAAATTTTTGTACAAATTATGCTAGAGGTGGATGCTTATTTTGGAGAGAGCTAGTTTGATTTCGTTTACTTTTGCAATGCTTTCTACAGAGTTGCTTTTTTGTAGGCATTATTTGGGGTCTGTTGGAGAAAAAAGTGTGGGTTGGGATCTTGTGCAGTGTGTGTGCTTTGTGGACGAGTATCTCAGAATGATAAGGATGTATGTGGAGGTGTGATTGTGCAATGGGCTGCTACATCAGGTTGGGAAGGCTATTCTTGTATTTGTGGCTGCGAGTGATCCTCCAGGTGATTTCCTCCCCCCATCCATCAGCTGATTCCAGGAGGATGACCGTGTCGTGTGCAGCCGTCGCACAGGAGTGCCCAGAAATGCTGCCAGTCTTGCAGCAACGTTCGACATCAGCATCAGCTGGTAATCATGCCGCCGCAGCACCAGAGTGCTTAATTATGCCCCGCACGGCCACAACAGGCCACGAGATACACGGAGAGGCCAAGATGGCCGCCGCCGTGGTTGCCAAAACAAGCAATCGCCAAGCCTCCGCCGAGGCCCGCAATTGGTCCCCTGCTCCTGCTCGTGCTCCCCTCCTGCCTCTAATGGAAGGGGGGGCTCACCGGCAGGCGAAGCCGCAGAGGAGCGAAGGCCAGGAGAAAAGGCCAAGCTCACTCTCTGCAGCTCTCCGCTGCTCGACGGCGCCTACACGCTCGCTCAAGCTCACACAAGGCAAGGCCTCCAGTCTCCTCGCCTACCAGTCACACCCCTTGCGTGTACTTACCCAGGTCACTGCCATGCGCACCACGCATTGTCCCTACAGGAATGCACGACTACGGTCACGCACCCTGCCTACTATTCCCCTCACTTACACACCCAATATAGGGTACCGGAATGCAAGGGTTGGCGTGAGAAGCCAGCCTCCAAGCATCTCGCGCTGCTTCACTAAGAACAACCCCAGCCCTTTTAATGCCACTCATTCAGTGGCAACGCTACGACAGACTTTCATTGTCCATACCACCAAACAAGACCTCATGGCTGCCACAAACAAAAGTACCTCTATTAACATTTACTTTGCACCTCCGCTATTGCCCAAACCTACTGGCTCTCCCATGCCCACTGCCCATGCTGATGCCACCCTCATGGGCAATCGCTGTACTATGTTTCCTAATGCTATGCCTACTGCCCATGCTGATGCCGCCCCCGTGGGCAATCACTGTACTATGTTGCCTAATGCTGTGCCTACTGCCCATGCTGATGCCGCCCCCATGGCCAATCATTGTACTATGTTGCCTAATGCTATTCCTATGCCTACTGCCCATGCTGATGCTGCCCCCATGGCCACCCTTGACTCCACCCCACTCTTTATTTCCGAGCCACTCTCCACTCCGGCTAACCCGCCCACCTCCACACCTCTCTCTGCCTACACACTCAGGTGTGCACTGATCAATACCGACACACGCCCTTGACGTCAACGACCTGCTCATCAAGGACGACCTCGACCGCCTCATCCTTACTGAAACTTGGCTCAATGTAACGTCAGGCCTAGCCCTATCCCTTGCCATCCCACCTGGGTATTCCATACTTAGGAAAGACCGCACCTCGCAGAAAGGTGGAGGCGTTGCTCTCATCGCCAGGGAAGCCATTGCCATTAGAGAAGTTGAAGGCCTGCTTGACACCAACAGCGACTACCTCCCTCTAAAAATTGACATTTCTCCCAACTGCACCATAACCTTGCACATTGTATATAGACCCCCAGGCTCATCCTCTGACTTCCATGACACCCTTATCCACGCACTGTCCAACAACATAAAAAAACCCATCACAGGTCTTACTTCTGGGTGACCTCAACCTAGGGCTGAACGACCCCAAGGACCCCCCCTGCGAAATCCCTCAAAGCCCTGTCCAACCTCGGCTTCACACACTCCATCTCCGAGCCCACTCATATAAAAGGGCGCACCCTCGACTGGATCAGTCATCACAACTGCTCCCTTCACATCACTGCTAACATCCCCATCCCTTGGTCGGACCACCACTACATCCAATTCACCCTCGGAACCAAGATAATGGCCCTCGCACACCCCATCCTCCCCCACCGTGCCCAGCAACCTACTGCAGGAGCTCTCGTCTTCTCACCGTTGAGAATCTAGCACGCTACCTCCTCAACCCTGCCCTCCAGGCCCCCTCCTCTAACAACCCCAAAAGCTTAGCTGACACCTTTAAGGATATCACGTCAGCCGTTGACGACATTGCTCCATTGACCCTAAAAAACGCAAAAAAAGCCAAACATGCCAACTCATGGTTCTCCAAAGAACTTCTTGAACAACGTGCTCAAAAAAGGACGGCCCTCTCTGCCTGGAAAGCCAGCCCCTCTGAGGCCACCAAATTGAAGTTCAAAACAATCTGCAAATCCTACAAGTCTAACGTTACCTTAGCAAAGGCTGCCTCCTTTAACACCAGGATCGCTGAAGCCAAGTCAGGGTCCAAGGAACTATTCACCATCTTTAGGGAACTGGAAAAACCATCTGCCCCCCCCACCTCCATCTATCATCAAAGATGACAAGCAGTGTAATAGCATTCAGTCGGCCATGCTCGACAAGCTCAACACCCCCCAAACCAAAATCTGCGGCCACCAAAAAGCCCTCTCATCATAGCCAAATTGCATGCTGAGCCACCCATCAAGACCAGCGCCTCCCCTTTATTTAAATTCAAAGATGTCACTGAGCGAGAAGTCATCACCCTGCTCAACTCCATCAAACCCTCCAATTGCAAGGGTGACGCCTGCCCAGCTAGCCTCATTAAAGACTCAGCACCCATCCTAGCCCCCTTCCTTACAGCTTTTATCAACTCCTCCTTCTAGTCGGGCCTTGTCCTGTCCGGACTCAAGGAAGCTTGGGTGCGCCCACTCCTTAAACCCTCACTTGACCGCACAGTCCCTGGTAATTACAGACCTATTACCACTGTACCCTTCCTGCTCAAAGTTGTGTACAAAGCAGCTTACCTGCAAGTCCAGATGTTTTTAGAGGATAACCGGCTCCTAGGCCTGCGGCAATCTGGATTCCGCCCACGGCACCGAGATGGCCCTCCTAGACCTTAAGAATCAAATAGACGATCTTAGAGATGCAGGCAAACCTGCTCTCCTACTGCTCCTTGATCTATCCTCGGCCTTTGATCTCGTGGACCACAACACCTTGTGCCACCATCTAGCCACCCAAGCCAACTTCTCCCCGAAAGCCTGTCAATGGATCACCTCCTTCCTCCAAGAAAGGGCCATGAAAGTCTTCTCGGAGTCTGCATCCGCCACCCCGAGCCTCCTCACCTGCGGTGTTCCCCAGGGGTCCTGTATAGCACCTACGCTCCACAACCTTTTCACAAGGCCCCTGTTCAGCATCTTGGATTCCCTTGGCATATCCTACACCAATTACGCGGATGACACACAGGTACTCATCCCACTCTCGGGCGACTACCAAGCAGACACCAACACCCTCACCACTATCTACTCCACCATCCAATCCTGGATGGCAGAAAACTGGCTCTGCCTCAATAGTGAAAAAACTGAACAACTCCTCATAGGATCACCGTTCACATTGGGCAACCTTGGAGACCAGTACTCGTCTTTCACCATCGATAACATTCTTATCAAGGTCTCAAACCATGTTAAGACCCTCTGAGTCTACCTTGACTCCGACCTCTCCATGGACAGACGGGTCAATGCTATCGCCACCTCCTCAGCCTATTACTCTATAATCCTCACAGCTGCTAGGCCCTTCCTGGCCCGCCACAATTGCCTCACCATTGCCAGGGCAATTATCGGGTCAAGGCTAGACTATTGCAATGCCCTCCTCGCTGGGACCTCCAGCAAAAACGTTGCCAAATTGCAGCTAGCTCAAAACAAGGCGCTCAGGGCAGCCACAGGTACCACCAGAAGAGACCACGTCTCTGAAATCAGAAGGCAAGCCCACTAGCTCCCTGTCAAAGAGAGAATAGTCTTTAAAACACTTGCCCTCACCCACAAATGCCTCCTCCTTACCTGACCGACAGAATCAGGCACACGGCCACCAGACCCCTAAAATCACGCTATGCCAACACGATTGTCACACCCACTTCACGAAAGGTGCGCGCTGTAGGCTCCAGCTTCCCCACCCAAGCAGCCACGAACTGGAACGCCCTGCCACCTCACCTAAGACTGATTGAATCACACCTAGCCTTCCGTAAGGCTATTAAAACTAGACTTTGTCTAAACAGAATATCTATCACAAGTTGGTTTGAACAATTCCCTGCATATCTGTTCGTTACCATGTACCCATGAGCCCATTGGTGTGTTACTATACTGGTGTTCAGATTGCAATAGAAAGTATGGAGCTGGTGAGGGGAAGCACTAATACTGAATCTAATGTTGCAGGGTTAATACAATTGTTTGTTCTAGAATTATACAGTGTTGGAGTGACAGAATATTATGGCAGTATTGCACTTACTTTTTTTGGATGGAAACAGTAGGTTTCTTCTGAGTTCTCGTTCGTACTTCAGACGCTGCTGCTCTTCAGGAGAGTGGTCTTCACTGCAATTGTGAAAGAAAGAAGTTAGTAAATTATGCGTGTTAATGTAGACATAGATTTCTATGTTTGCAGTAGTAGCGTTTTCTGATAACTGCGCATAGCATGTACATGCACGTTTCTTTGCCTATGTGCATTCTGTATATTTTATTTAGAATCTTTTAGTTGAATGTGCTTTAGAAATGAGTACAATAGTAAGTGCATAGAGCACACTTGGCTTTGTAATGCAGTGTTATTGGATGTTAGGAGATAGAAGAAATAATCGTATGCTTTGTTTGCTATTTTTACAGGGAAAATGGCAGGAACTGTATGGAAAAGAATGCAATGTATGTATTTGGGAAGGTGTGGGAAATAGATCGGAAGGATTTGATGGGGTCAGCAGCTTATTACTCAGTAGGTGATTACGAAGTACTCTGTGATTCTGTGGTGCTTGGAGATGGGAGAGTCTGAAATAAAGTAAGGGTTGCAAGGAAGGACCTGGTGCTTGTGTTGCAGACTGAAGGGAAGGGGGGGTGTTCTCTGTCTTGCTTTACAACACTGTACATAGTTGTAGATGATGTGATAGCTATGACTGCATCTGTGCATAGTTGAATGCTGTTGTGAAATCTAGAACAGAATGGGCAACCAGCTGGAATGAGAGAGCGGTGTAGATTGGAAGAACAGTTGTAGAGGCAGTGGTGGTGTTTCAGGCTGGAGCCTTTCAAATGATATTGGCAATGTGTGTGCATAAATAAAGATGCATGTACTCATCCTGGCTGCAAGTAATTTTATAACCCACTAGAAAGCCTTTTTCTATAATTATACTGTTATTTCTCCCATCTTTTAACATATCATCACACTTTGTTAGATAGTTGTGTGTTGTCTGATTACTAATAGTCACTTGTAAAGGAAGTTCAAATGATAGAATGTATGTGAAATATGCAGAATGTAATCGAAGGAAATTGTATGTACATCTTGTGCACTATGATGCATTAAATGCTATCATGGTTGAAATGTGGTTAAGTGGTTTTAGAAATAGAATGAAAGAAGAAAATAACAGTTTGCCCATTGAAATAAAAAATTGGAGAGCAGACAACTTTGTAAGTGACACTTGATCATAGCAGATGGGAGAAATGACAGTAAGCTTGTTTTACAGGCAACACGGGGTAAGTGGTAGTTACTCTGTTAACATGCATTTATACAAGAGATGTACATGTACCATACATGCCAATCCTCTAGATTTCGGTGGGTGACTCCCGGTTTTTCCATGAAAAATATTATTTTTCACTTTCTCTTGCCGAAAATACACCTTTGACCAATGCATTCTTATGACACAAATGTCTCCCGATTTTTCGGTAGAAATGTCCCTCCCAGGTGGGTCGGAATGTTGGCATGTATGATGTACTGTGCAAAAAATATTCATACCTGCACTTTGTGTTCATGGATGTGCATGAATCTGCAAGTAGAAATGTTGGATTTACTAGTAGGTGCTTTGCAGTCACAGCGCAGTTGTACTTAGAGTGATCAACAGTACATCTAAAGTGCTGAATTGTGATGATGGAATTGGATGTAGCGGTCTTGCATGCGATTGGTGGATGGTTGTGTGACTGCTTAACAGTATCCAATGAGGGAATGGTGCAGTGTGTGAAGTGGAAAGGGTAGAAGGGCTGCCCTAGTGTTACTTACGCGCTCTGCGGACAGAGCGGCTGTTCGCTGACAGGACATGCCACATCCAGGGCTTCTGAGTATGAAATGGGAGTGGCTAATCCTCGAAATACAATTGTGTGTTGGTTCTGCATTGTATTGAGAGAGGCTGTGTGTAGTGAAGATGGCAGAGGTGGAGAAAGTGAGGGTGGTGGTGCTTGGAGATATGTTTGTGAATGGTTTGGAGCAGTATGCTAAATCTAGGAATGTGGCTAACAATTTTGACGTAAAAGGAGTGGAGGTGCTGTGGAGCACTGTGCCTGATTTGAATTTGCAGGCAATTCTAGTAGTTTGTCAGGATATGGCTAGGTTTAATAGTCCACATGTAGTTGTCCTACACTGTGGTGCTTTGCGTTTGGCCTACGTCAGTCCCCCTACTTTGTTGCAAGATCTGGAAAACTTGGTTCATGCAGTCATGAAACTACTTCCAAATGCCAAGGTTATTTATTCTGGTTTGATTGATACCTAGGGCATATGGGACAATAGTTCATTTTTCTGTCCTCAGCAAAATGTTGCTAGGTGCTTAATCAACCGAGGCATGTTTGCTTTCATGACTAGAGCTGGGATGTTCTTTTGCAACAATGACATTGACTCTGGTAATGTTGATTACTTTAAGGAAGATGGCATTCGTTATCTTTTTTGGGAAATGCCATGCTGTTTTGGAGCCTAAAGGTTTCTTTGGAGAAGCTAATGTGAAGATTTTTGGAGGAAAATAAGGAAGAACCCCCCCCCAAAAAAAGTTGTTTCTGAAGCATCTGCAGAAACCCCCCAAAAAGGCTCTTTTCAGAGCCAACCTCAAAGGGGAAATGGGGCACACCATTTAAATTTTCATTCCCCACGCTCAGAATTTTTTGATGTCTGCGGACACCCACGCTGTCCCAGGAAACTTCGAACACCAAGAAAGGGCTCAAAAAATTCCATAAAGTATGCAGATCTCCAGGGACATAGTGTGGGACATTTGCAAGGGTGAACTTTCCCAGGAAAATGCCTCGGATTGCTGAAAAAACACTTTAGTGTCCGGGGGCCCGGACAGTGTTTGTTACACTTAGCGTGGGTGTGTTGCGCTCACCTGGTCTCTGCGGAGGCATTGGGGCACGGTTGCAGCCCTCCCGGGGGTGAGGTCGCTCGGGGTCCGACTTTGTCCTCTGCGCTTATGTGGTGACTGGTGGAAATAGGTGATGCTGCTCGGGACTGCTCCTGCGTGGACAATAGGGAGCGTGAGTATGCCAGCTTTTGCGCCGGATCCTCTTCCAGACCCCTTCTCCCAAACCGTGGTACCCGTGGAATGCGCTGTCCCTGGAAAGCTCACCTGTTGGTTAGTTTTGTCGAGCACTCCGTCCTGCTGCTTCATGGAGAGGGCGCTTGTATGATCTGGTCCCTTGCACGTGGTAGTCCAATCCTGCTGCGACTAAGCCACTATATGTCAGGTAAGTGTTCCTGTTTGCCTTTATTTCCTCGTCCGTTTTTGTTGTATTGTAAAGTTCGTTGTCTTGTATTGCTTTCCGTTCCACTTTTGATGTTTGCTTTTTTGCTTTCTTCCCTTGCAGGTGATGTTGCCCGCCCGGTAGAAGCTGCAGAGCTCGAGGTGACAGCCGGAGGGAATGAGGAACGAAGCTGCAATGGTGCAGTAGCTGGTAAATTGTTAACTAGTGGCGCGCGGCCCTAGGACAGATATTCTGACCTTGTCTTTCTTCTTCTTCACAGGGTCCGAGTTCGTGGATGCGGAGTGTGGTGCTGCGGCGTCGGGATCAAGATCACTGAATCTCAGGAATGAGTCTTCAGATGAAGCACCGGTTTCCTGGAGTTGAGTATGCAGGAGAATGCCTGGTTTGAAAGGTAAGTATAAACTGGTCCAAGCGGCGGTGAGCGTCACGTTGCACGTGAGTGCACAGTAACGCGAAGCACCGGGCTTAAGGATGGAGCAGCTTATATAGCTGAGCTTCTGAAGTCAGGCCCACTAGGTTCAGGCTGCCTCCACATGAGGATGTTCTCTGGAATAAAGGCTTTCAGCTCCTGCAAAGTTCTTGTAAAATAAAAGCACTCCTGCACTGAAATAAAGTGTTCCTACTCACATCTCTATATGAGCCTGGCGCCAAAGGCGCCAGGACTGAGTCCAGCTAGGGCCCTTGTGTTTATAGGTCCCAAAGGGACATAAGTGAGTCAAGTGACCCATTGCCCCCATCACTAGATCGTGTGGTTTGTGGTCTGGGGCCTGTGGCCATGACAGGGTGTGGTCACATGACGTCGAGGACACGTTGGCGAATGTGACGGCTGTCCGTAGGACACCAAATGTGCGGGTGCTCTACGAACAGTGTTCCAGTCCCTGAACTAATAAAAAATGCGACACACGTGCAGCGGTCAGGCACGATGTTCGTAGGGGCAAGGGTGTGCTACGCATGGACGCTGGTGTTCTACGGACAGTGTTCAGGTACCCAAAGAAAACAAAGGTGCATCACAACTTTGCGGACGGGCTGTGTTCTATGGACATATTTGCATTGTTTAATACCAGAACGAACAGGGGGAATGTTCTTAGGACACATTTTATTTTGCATAGCTAAAAACATGCGGACTGCTTTAGTGTTCTGCTGACACTTCCATCTTGATTGAGGACACCCCCATTTTGGTTAATAAAGTACATGCCAGACAGTGACGCTGTCTGCGGATAGCTTAACTGACACAGAGGAATATACTAATGCACTTAATTTTTTTACCCCATGGGACATGGAGAGGGGGTACATGTGGGACAGTGATATTGAATTTTTTCTCTTATACAATCTTCCACAGTGTTTTACAATAATGACATTTTTCATTAACAGATCCATTTTTAGCTCTGTTCGTTTCAGAGGATCTTCTAATGTCTCTCTTGGTATATTAAGTTTAATGTCTGTATGGTCTGTTAAAGTGTTAAGTACACAAAGTAATGGTTATTAATTGGCTTATATAGAGAAATGTAGTGTCTACCATTAGTATCACTGTCTTCACTGATTTCCTCCCGAGAAATTTTCTTCCAGCCATTCCAACGTACTAGACATTTCTGTGTTAAAAAAAATAGTGTACGTGATAATACAGAAAGTTCATAAATGTATACAATAAATATAGTGTACTCACTAGTTTCTTGCTAAATTTTGCTGTTACTGCTGCGTAGGTGTCTTGTTGATTTGTGCTGTGGAATTTCTTTGAGCTACTTCTGTTGGAGGCATATTTATTGTGTGTTCTTATATTCCACTATGTTGCATATGCTATGTAATTGGACTGTTACTGTCTTATATACACAGTTTCACTTCTTATTTATCATTGAATGTAATTTATGTGCTGGTTTTTGAACATGTTTCGTGTGTTTTTTTTTTTGTGGATAATAGAACAATGTAAGATACCCCCTGAGTGTTTGTATAGTGTTGATGTTGTCCGAGTCCGTCCGCGAACAGGTGCATGGTCCCCAGACATCAGACCCACTAGCGCAGGTAGGGGGTTCAGTATGTTGTATGTTATATGTATATAAACTAAGGGCATCCTAGTAAACATTTATTAAATTTACATTATCTATATAAGTATATTCAGTGAAAAAACGTTGTTACAGGAACGTTATGGTTAAGTTGTGCTACTAAAAACCTATGAAATTCAGTGAAACAACTTTGTTAAAGGGACGTTATGGTTACAAGTAAAACCGAAAACCCCATGAAATTCGCCAGTTATAGTAAGCTAAGCAACCGTAACTCGCGCCACCACTGTGCACTGCTAATACTAACACCCAGGACATCCAAGATGACATCACAAATGTCATTGATGACATCACGTCTGGCTCCCTCTTTTTTTCCTTTACTCACATATGTAGGCCAGTAACAGTCGGGAACTAAAAATTCAAAAAGTACTATATTTATAGACTTATACATCAAATATGTTCTTACAGTAATTCACTTAGAGTTCACGCATAGCATATGAAACATATACATAGGGGAAACCACAGACTTGGAAGACAGCAATGCTTTCTATGTATGGAGATGATCAATAAGTTTATGAACACTTTTTTTTTTTTTAATAGTTCTGCTGTTTTTTGATTACTATACTTTCCCTGGATATGCTCATATTTGTATACATTGTACTCGCACTACTTTCCTTAGGGTCTAGTCACATTATGTGATAGTTATACATAGGGAAGTAGTAGCTTTGAAGCACACAATAATTTAGGTGCATGAAGATAATCAGTTGGGTAATGAAGATGGTCTGGTAATACTGATGTTTTGATGTTTACTTCATTCTCCCTGTATATGCTCATATTTGTATGTGGTGTTGTCTGTGTTTTGTTTGCAATAATGCAATTATGTATTAATTGGGTTTTATTATATACTTATTAAATGTTTCACAGTACGCAAAACTCTAATAAAGCATTTATCATTTTACTATTCAACATGGCAAGATTATTAATATTGCACCTCCATGTATGCTGCACACAGTGCCTACGTTTCTACATGAGTAGCTTAGTATACTGGAAAGAACTTCATAATAGAATGCTATTTGTATCAATGCATTGCTTAGTGCACTACGTACCTCATGACATTTATTCCAATGATCCTTGACACTTTATCAACATTACAATAAGAATCCCTTGTACAGACTTCATGAAAAGTAAATGCACATGTTATGTCATCAATGACATTTGTGATGTCATCTTTGATGTTCTGGGTGTTAGTATTAGCTTTGCACAATCGTGGGGCGAGTTATGGTTGCTTAGCTTAGCATACCTAGCAAATTTCAGTGGTTTTTCGGTTTTACTTGTAACCATAACGTCCCTTTTTAACACATTTTTTCACTATATATATATATATATATATATATATATATATACATATATATAATATATATATTAAAAAAAAATTCGACAGGCATGTCATAAAAGTGTACATACCTACACACATCATAAAATACTTAAGACATAGGGCCTCATTAAGAGTACAGCAGTAGGGGGTTAACGGCACCGGTAAGGATGGCGGTGCCGTTAACCCCCCTACTGCCACATTCCGAGATCCCTTAGCGGGAGCCGCTAAGGGACAAGGGCGCTAATATCGGGCCTGCTATTTCCGGGCCCGTTATTAGCTCCTTCCCCATTCCCATTGAGCCCTGTGGGGGCTCAAATGGGAATGGTTTTCAGAATGGGGATTTACCGGGTCCTCCAAGGTAGGAATGACCCGGTAAGTCCCCATGCCGACTACCCGCACCATGGCTACCTCCAAACTCGTAATGAGGCCCAAAGAACATCATAATGAGAATAAGATACAAAGTCAAATTCAGAATTGGTTATTAATGCATTCCATACTGTTTTCTCATGCATATTCTCCAGACCCACTTCAGGTATTGACTAATCGCAAACACTACCGGCGTGTCGGCTGAATTTGAGCAGATTGCCATCGCCCCACCCATGGGTCTACATCGACGCTCCCGGGAAAACAAGGTTTTAAGTAACGCCTCCTCAGGGGCAATGCCACGGAGCAGGACATTATCAGATCCTCTGTTACATTCCTACATAACATGCATTTGGTGAAACATTGTTGTCCCAACTATGCATCAGCGCTGCTGTAGGCAAAATCCCAATTCGAAATTGTACATACAGGGACCGTTCAAACTTGGGGTTAATATAATCCAACTAACCCCCCTTGTTCTTGATGGCAAAATAACATGCTAAGGACTCAGATAATAAGGCTTTGACCAATAAATCCTGCTGTATCTTAGCTAAAGTAGCGGTTTTAACCCTAGTTTTAGAATCGGTGGTAATAAAATGTGGGTCACTCCAATAACCGAGACCCAAGGCACCTCCTAACATGGGATGCCCACTTCAAGTTCATCCCCCTTGTTAAGATAACACATCCTGCAATGCTTCTCTGTATTTAAGGAGATTTATACTGTAGTATACGATTTAGGAGTTTCTTTTAGGGAAAGGGTGTCTTGTGGTAATCTCTTAAAACTTTGAAAATAAGTCTTGTTGGAGAACACTGTGACACATCTAGTGGCTTAAGTTTGTAACTGTGTGCTACATACATCTTAATCCTTACACTTGGCCCCTCTAGTACATTTAAAATATTGCCATGAGGTACGCCTTAAGTGTCCGCTGATGCAGCCTACTCCTTCCCTTAAAGCAAAGCCTTTGAAGACACATCAGTGTGTGCATTAAAATGTCTTTAAAAGAGCACAGTCTATGTAGTAGAGCATGTTTAAGATGATTTTAGTGGGAAGAGGGGTGAACCGGGAAGTGCCCTGGCACCCAACCGAAGCATGGTTTAATGTGCAGTTACTTTTAGTACCATTAGCTACCAAACATGGTACTGCAGTGCTTGGTGGTGGTGAATTTGGCACAGGAGCCTGGGAGCTCTGAGGTGGGAAAGCACATACCCCATCTCTGAACCAAAAGGACAATCTTCCAGCAATTGGCAGTAGCAGTTTTACCTTTGTAGCTACATCACTCGGGGGGAGCACGAACAGCAGCGGATGGCTGCATAAACATCTCCCCTTCAAGACTTTGTCGAAGATTGAGTGACTCCCTTAGCCCACCTTTTTGTCACACCCAGAAGAGTATCTGCATCCCCTCCCTAACCACGGAAGCTGAAGGGAGTACGACCCCTTCCCCACCCACCTTGGTTGGCAAAGGTCCCTGATGTTTACAATACAGATTACCACGCAGCAGCCAATGGGGGTGGGTGTTGGAAGAGGCTTAGGGAGAGGTGGTGGATGGGTAGGGGGAAAGTGACGAAAACCGCAAAGAACAGAAGGAGCACTTCACCACTGCTACACCGGATGTAGGCTTTTCCTCAGCCGCTTCTCATACTACCGTAATGCTGGCTTCCCTGCTCCGCATATCACACCTTGCCTGTGCCTCCAATAGCCAAAACAATCTGCATTGAGCACAGGCGGGTGCAATGCTTTTCAAGACTCGACGGCACCTGCATAATGCATTGGGCCGTAGGGGATCATGGGATATGTAGTCCCAAACACCTTCCATGGCCACAGAACTACAGCACCAGGGCTTGTTTGCCCATGCCTGATGGCAATGCCCACAGGTAGACCCACACAACCTCACACTTTTACCTGCGAGGCCATATCCGTGTTGACTGGCACAGCTTGTGCCCAATGGCTGATTTTGCTGTGATGGCCCTGCCAGATTTCATTGGAGAACCTGTATCCAATTGCAAGAGTAGCATTCAGAAAAGGGTTAGCTCTCTGATGCATTCCCACAACAAATGTGAGAGTTAATTGAAGGATGGCTGTGACCCTGGCTGCTCACTCGCTTCCTGGTTCTTGTAGCAGGTTTTATAGTAGCAGCCTCCAATTACTGGAGTACATGCCTTTGCCATCGTTTAGAGCTGCTTGAAAAATAATGGTGAATATTTTATTGAAAATAAAAAAGCGATCTTTAGTTAATGAGCATCTTGAAATGCTTTACGATGGGACAGTTGATGGGCATAAGAGACCAACTAATTAACGGCTACAATCAATTCATGCTTTAGTCACCAAGCTAATGATGACCTAATTAACTAGCTGTTCTGACCATTTATTAAGAACCTGGGTAATGAGTGATTGCTGCAATTAATCAAAATAAAGATAGTTATTTAGCTGCTGAAACCAAAATTATGGCAACAAGTCAGCATAATAAACCATTACTGAGCTGCTGTGCAGTTTGAGCCTTAGTCCTTTGTTGACCTGGGCTCCACTTGTGGACTTTAGCTTTGAGGTTTTGGAAACATGTATTGCATTTCAATGGGCCTTTACATTTCTGGGCACAATGGAGTCAAGAGGCGCACAACAGTGTACCGAGGTAGAAGGTAAAATACTCTCAGCAATTATGGAAGAAAGGGTATTGCACAAAAGGACAGAATACCAAAAGTTTGACTCCCAAAAGTCAGACCCCCCCCAATTTTTTCGTACATACATATATGTGGGGGGTAAAGTGTATATAGAATGTATAGGGGTAAGGTGGGGGACACACGTGGGGGGGTCTCCCCTCAGTTATAAATTTGTGGAAAATAAAAGACATTTTTAAAAAAACAAACTTTTGGGAGTTGAACCTTTTGGGTTCGGTAAAATCGCACCGATCCGGAGGAAAAGGCACTTAAACCACCTACTCATTACGGAACAGACACAGATGACACCCGTGCCGGAGAGAGACCCACTCAATTGATGCCCCCACAGTTACAATAAGGGAGTATGGCACAGCGAGCCTAAATCTACAAACGTAATAGGCTGATTTAATACCTCAAAGTACCAGTTTACCAAACTTGTGGCCAAAGCTTCCAATGTGAGCACTCTCACTGTTTGCCGTAGGGTGCCTTGCTTTAAACATTCAAACTGAGACCCAGAAAAATATATACCTGCACTGGTTCCTATTCTTGTTCTGTGGTGACCGGCACGTGATCTTTATGTGCTATGCAACAGTTGTAAGGATAGTCGCTAAGTATTCTTTGAATTAATAATGCCCTTTGTGAATGTGTTGACCCAAACTGCAATGTGTGCTCCACATTGTCAGTTGAATTATGGACCTGCCAAAGTAGATTTCCGAGTTGTTGTTTTTCAGATCTGACTGTCTGGGCTTCTTGTCTCATTTCAAGGAAAAGGGAGCTGAATGCCAGTTGCTGTGATTGGCAGGGTGCTTCTACACACTTGTTGTACTGAAAGTCGTGGGAGGCAGCCTTTCCTCAAGGTCTTTCCTCCACCTCCTGTGCCACATCAGTCTGCATACCACCTCTTCTAGATTAGCTTTGGAGCTTTCTCAGTAGCAGACAGTGTTGGGATTCCTACGCTTACACGAGGCAGTGGGTGGCTATATCAGTGGGCAATGGGTGTACTTGAGTTGGTGGCCATTTCTGAACAGGAATGCAAATGTTCTGAGAATGCATGTTTGGTTGGTAGCCAGTGAAAATGTAGCCAACAAAGATGTAGTCTGTGAAAATGTTGTGGTTAAAATGCAGCTAAAAAGTAGCCAAATATTTAGTTCTGCTAGGGTAATCGTTGGGGTTAAGGAGGGTTTAGTGGGTTTGATTGCCTGCTTTAGCCCTAGGAAAGGGGTTAGGATAATGAGAGGGGTTGGAGTAAAAGGTTCTCGTTTGGTTAGTCATTAGGGTAGATTAAGTGACTTCGTGTTAGGGTAGGGGTTGTTGTAAGGATAGGGCTAATAAAGTAATGGTTTGGATAAAAGTTAAAGGTAGGGAGGTTGGAGAAGGCTAGTGATGTTGGCGTAGGATAGCAGTTAGGCTAAACCTAGTGGATTGGGTAAAGTAAGCATTGGGGTAAGTGGTAGAGTTGCAGTTGGGGTAAGGCTACGATTGGTATCAGTGTGAGGGTTTGGATTAAGGCAAGGGCTATGTACTTTTATGGCGAGCTGGTGATGGGGTTGGAGATCGGTTCACTGTTCATTTTTTATTTATTTTGTATTGGGCCTCACGCAAATAAAATGCTTAAGCGATGAAGGGTTAGTATTCTGTAAGATTTGTAATCAAGTTAGGAGAAGGTTTAGGCATGGCGTTCGGGTGATTTTGGAGGTTTTGTTAGAGGTTTGGGACATATTTAGGGTTGCAGCCTTGTACTTTAGTGTATTTAAAAATAGTTTTTTATGTTATCTTATTACTGGCAACTTTTTCACACTTTGCATTGCTTGTATTGAATGACTACTTTAAAAAAGAAAATATAATTCTCTTCTTTTACAGAACACAAAAATAAAACTGTGTTCTACTCACAACAGCATGTAAACATAAAGCACATAGCCCACCTTTAGTCAAATTACTAAATATGGTCCTCAGACAGCGTTAACCCTCTCGTGCCTTTGATAATAAGCATGGTTTGTAAGGAGGCCAAATGTTCTGGGGTCTTGCACTAGGGTGCAGGGTGGTGCAATATTCAACTTCAGTATCATGGCAATGAAGAATCTGTCTGTTTTCCACTGTTCAAGGTCTGGAGGCTGACCCCAGACCATTGCTGCCCTTCTCTTTGCTAAGTGCAGTAGAAGTCCCGGCAGCCTGCTGTAATGCCAGACAAGCTCCTTTACATTTTTTTTAACGACTTTTAGCGAACTACATTTTCTTGTGGACGTTTTCACATATAAACGTCGGGTTCAGATAAATTGCTGGATGATCATTTAGGGCAGCAGAGGGCAACTTGTGACCCTCCATATGTTTGACCAACGGGTCTTGTGATCGCCCACAATTGACTCTGTTGGCTAGAGCGGATTATAGTTGTCGGCTAAAACATCTTGAGGACTGCAAGTTGCCCACCACTACCCTGAAATAAGGTAAATTGTGAGTCAATCAGCGAGCTTCTCAAGGGAAATATTCTGTCTTGAGACCCCGGAATGAGCTGCTTTATGCAGTCTGCAAGCTTCAGGCAAGTTTGTGTCTGAGAAGTGGGAAGCTTCTTACACCTACTGAGGTTCTGGAGAAATAAATTGGATTCTAGGGGTAATGATAAATATTTGAGTTGTGCATTTCTGTGACCCATTTGCTCTCACCTGGGTCGCCTCCTACCTGGAAGGTCAATCCTTTAAAATCTGCTTGAACTAACAAACATCTGACCCCACTGCTATTCGTGGTGGTCTCTCACAAAGGTCAGTTCTTTGAACTCCACTGTTCTCCCTCTGCCCTAAGAAGACTTATCTCGTCCTTTGGCTTTCACAATCACCTTTTTGCTGCTGACACTCCAATCTTTCTCTTCTTTCCCTCCTTCTCCCAAGCCATCTTGGAACAGATTATGAACTGTCTCACTGAAATTTGTCACTGGATGGTTCTCTGCTGTGTCATGCTGAACTCTTCAAAAACAAGTTCTTTCTCCTGTCTTCCAATGCAATCTTTCCCACTCTACCTTCATGTCCTCTAACACAGGGATGTCATTTGGGGGTCGCCAGAGGTCGCAACTGCGACCTCTGAGGTCTCCCTTGCGACCTCTGTGGACTCTCTTGTGACCTCTAAAAAAAAAAAAAAAAAAAGAACTTTTTAAAAAATGTTTTTATTTTTTTATGCAAGCTCCTAGGCTGTGACCAGCACCATGTGGCTCTTTACTTCTGGCGTGGCTGATCTTCTTTTTCAGGCCCCTTAAAAAAAAAAAAGAAGAAACATGGCACAAGTCTAACACTTTCAGCACTGACCCCAAATAGGAACACCAAATGATGTGCCTTTCTGGAATTCTATGCCATTATTGCTAGACTCATTAAAGGTTTATTTCAGGCACACTTCAGGGGGAGAGTCACTGATTTAGTCTGTTCTTAAACACCTCAACTCAGCCTCTCATCCTTCTGAGGTCGATAAATGAGTAACAACACAGATTGGGTGATATTGGGTGTCTATTTTTTTTCTATATAAAGCGCTTAAGCGTTAGTGCTATATAACACCACATCATTATCATTTGGTCATGGACGTCTGCTTGCATTCACAGTAATTTGGTAATATGGGTCTATACACACTGATCTTAACGATCCATATGGCGATCCATTCTTGTATGAAATGTACATCACATTAAGTGATATCGTAACCATATTTTTCGTAGTGTACAATGCTATGTGATGGCACTTTCTGTTTTGTCAACGGGTGAAAGGTCGTGTTCCATCTCTTCACGGGATATCACTTCGGGGTGGGGTCAAATGATATCACTTCCTGTGATGACATCGGGGGCCAAGGGTCGTGTGATGTCACTACCGCTACCCTTGGCATTTTGGTGAAATGACGTCCCTGCTCTAACACCCCCCCCCCCACTCCCTAAATGCAGCAATTCATCACTGAATCTGCTGTTCGTATAAACCTCAACATTCTGAAAATGTGTAATTTTCTTATTGACCACTATACAAATATGCTAATCTTCTCGTGCTCTGCTAAGTTCACTGCTGCTCAAGCCTACTCCTTGACCTTCATCTCTACTGCTTTCTCCAACTAGACAAGTCCTCAACTTTGCTACCCGCACTTTCTATAACCCACCCTCCTCCACTTCTCACTGGCCACATGCTGGTTGGCTCTACAACCACAGGTATTCAAGTTCGTTCTCCTTTTCTACAAAGCTGTCCATGGTTTTACTCCCCTGTCCCTGTCAGATTGTATCTGTTTACTCACCATCTTGTTTCCTCCGATCCTCCTTTGCGATCAATCTCAGTCCCATGCCCTCTGTGTGCCGCCTCCTTGCTTCCTTTCTCCCTACTCAACTGGTTCTAATGGAACCTACTACCCATCCCAATCAAAGCCAGGCCATCTGTTCTGTGGATCTGTTTAAAGCTCTGCTTAAACGTCTCTAAATTACTAAAGATAGAGTTCACCCTGCTGTCTTTTGTCGCTCTATCTGACCCCACCACTCCCTTCAGTGATGCTTAATGTAATTATGTATATTTTTATACTACTGCTCCTGTAGTTTAAAGCACTTGCTCCCTTTTGTAATTCACCGGTTTTCTTGTATACATATACATTTTCTGTTTTGTCCCTAATACATGCCCTGTTTGTGGGTTTTTTTTTCTCGTTTTTTTTTCTCCATCTTCATTGTAAGCAGCCCACACAACATCCTTTGTTCTTTTGTATATTGCATCAGCCATCTCATCTGTGAAGTACAGGCTTAATTCACAACTTGTACTGCATCCAGTTCACCACGGATGGTGTTCGAATGTCCCCAGTTTATTCCAGACTAGATATACTTTTGTACTTTAGTCTCGGAAAGGAATCCTAGTACAGACCCTGTATGAAGAATCCTAAAGTACACTTTAAGCAAGCATGTCAGTTTTCTTTCTTCAATGTGTCTTTTCTGGAGCGAAAACATTATGAATCTCAATGGGTTTTCTTTCATGAGCTGATGCTTCCTACTGTCTCCCCAGTAAGCATTGCATCCTGAGCTGCATAAAACATTGACGCTGTTCTTATTATTTTATAACCAGTAAGTTTTAAAACTGGTTGTATTTGTGAAAATCATAAGGCATGTTTTTGCCCGACGTTATAGCTTATTCGTTACATGGTTAAAATGTTTTTTATTTTTGGATTTATAAATAGTGTGCTGAACCCATGGGCATCTAGGTGCCGGTTACAATAGACATGCATGGTCAAGATGAGGAAGGTCAAGTGACAAAAAATGACAGATTGCTTAGATAAGTAGCCACATTTTAACATGTTTTCAGAAGGTCCAATAAGGGGGGGTCAGTGCGAAGGGTGAGCGGCAGGGAGTTCATAGCTTGACTGCAGTGACTGGGAAGCTGGAACCCCCTGCTCTTGTGCGTTTGTATTTGTCGAAGCGTATAGGCTTTGATTGAGTGTTTCTCACTGCGTCTGCCTTCAATTCATGTTACCATCGCGAATATTGGAGGCATGATGCGGCTGGCTCACGGAGTGCTCCCTACCGGCCTGCACTGCAATTGTAACTATCAGCCGAGGAGGCCTTGAAGAGGAGCTCCTCCCTACCAGCCACCATTACTGGGTTACTTGGTTGGAACTACACCCTGTGGACCTGGATGTATGTGGCTCTCACCGTAGAGGGGGGTGCATTGTTGAGCATTAATGGAGCCTGAGGTGGAATGCACATATTCTGAGCACCCTGCTGGGCCCCTATAGCAAGCAAAACCTGGAGCCTGTGGTGAGTGATGCAGTTCCCAGACCTTTGTAGGCCTGCCTGGGGCCAGAAGCCCATTTTGATAGCAACATTGATGGTCCCATTGCGGACCCTTAGTGAGAATCCCTAGTACCTTGCCACGTAGTTTGGTGGCGTCTTCCCTGCTCCTGTGTCCTTACCCGCATGGCGGGGGTTCTGCCCAAAAGAGGTTTGCAACAAGGATCGTGCATCTGCGGGAGCCCAGCGAGCTATACGGCAGGACCTGCACCGAAGGGTCTGGGCTCCCTAGACCTGGACTCTTGCCAAGCTCTGACATCAGAAGAGGACCTCAGAGCCTGGGATAGCGGTGGATCCTTTGCGCCTCCCCCTCCCCTGCCGCACAGTCATTTGCTTTCACTGAACTCTGCATTACCCAGTGAGGGTGTGCCACTTCTGGAGTCCGCTTTGAGGTTAAGCAGGGATCTGGGATCTGCCGGAAACATGCCTCTGTACGACTCTGAACTTGCAGCCCTAAAACGCAAGTGCAGAGCTACGGAACGGAAGTGGCAGATCTCAGGCTCATTCTCTGACAAACTGGCCTGTCGTCTACTCCAAAGGCAATACATACACTCCATCCGCACCAAGAAAAGGACCCACATCCAGGCCTGTGTCTCTAGTGCATCGAACAACACGGCTGAACTCTTTAAAATCTGCTGGGAACTACTAGCCAACCCTTCCATTCTCCTCTTCCCTCCCAGGTCCTCTGCAACGCACTAGCCACACACTTCATCCTCCTGCCTTTCTCTCCTCCTTCTCTCCTATCAGACCTGATGAGGTCACCAGAGTTGTCCGCTCCATGAAGGTCCTCTCAAAACAGGTTTTCCCCTGTTCCTCCCGAACCATTAAGGACAATATTGGGACCCTTGCCCCTCCACTCGCTGATTTCTGCAAGTAATCTTTTGCTACTGTATCGTCCCTTCCTCCCTCAAGCACTTCCTTGTGTGCCCCCTCCTGAAAAAACTTTCTGCAGACCTGACTTGTCCAGCCAACTACCACCTCATATCCATCACCCTCTTCCTTGGGGAAACTCCTGAAGAAGCTGGTCTTCCCCCAATTGACCCAGTACACTGAACTTGTTGGTTGCCTCCACGACCATCAGTCTGGATTCCGTGCATCCAGAGGCACGGAAACTACTCTTCTGAACACCCGTGAGGAACTACTCTCCTCTCTTGATTCCAACTCTCCAGCTGTTCTCATTCTACTTGAACTCGCTCTTGCATTTGATATGGTCAACTACTCCATCCTCATAAAACAACTACACAATACCCTATGTGTCTCGGAGCGGGCACTGGACTTCCTGACCTCCTTCCTCAGTGGCTGTCCTTTCTCTCTGGCTCTTTAACTACTACTTTGCTCCGCTTGCACACCTCATTTCCACTTTCTCCCCAAACTTCCAGTGTTATGCAGATGATCCACAGCTCTTCAAACTTTCCTCTGATCCTTCTGTCACTTCCACCATCATTCCCGATTGCCCATCTGCCATCCAGTTCTGGTGTACTTCAATGACCTCTGCCTCCACACCAACAAGACTGTGATCCTTCCTTTTTGGACTCCTGCTCTTTCTGTTCTGCACTCTTGCCAGGTTCTATGAGCTCCCCCTTCTCCCTCACCTGAAGCCAAAAACCTTGGAGTCCTCTTTGACTCCTTTCCTTCATCCCTCACATTCAAGACCTTCACAAGAAGTCCCACTTTCAACTACACCTCCTCAAAGGAATTCTTCCTTTCCTCATTTTTCTCTAGAGCTCTGGTTCTCTCTAGGCTAGACTACTGCAATAGCCTTTTCCTTAATCTACCCTCTTCTTCTCTACGACCCCTCCAGCTAATCCAGACTAGGGCTGCAAGATTTATCTGTGGCTTTAAGCCCAGGGACCGCATCTCTCCAGCCCTAAACATTTTCCACTGGCTCCCGGTTGCAGCAAGGATCACATTCAAATCCCTATGCATCATCCACAGTGCTATGTGGGGCCAGGGACCACTCTATATACAAGTAGCTCTCACTAAATACTCTCCCTCCAGATCTTTGGTCCTCCGTTACCAACTCTGTGTTAAGTGCTTGGCTAAATAGTGACCTGGTGGCTGATACCACTCTGGAGCCGGATCTCCTCAAATTCCGGAAGCTCTGCAGGACGTTTCCTTTTCACCTCTCTCTACCCCCCAACCCACACCTCCCTCTGTTAAATCCTACAGTTGCTGTAATTGGTGACCAGGGCCCTTATGTGTCCTCCCGGGTCCTGGACTCCCATACACAATCGCCAACATCCACCACCACCCACCAGCACTTTGCCTTGGCACCCACTGGCCTGCACTTGCTGTATTGGCGGTTGACCATTTCACCTAGGCACTTAAAGCTGCTTACTCCCTAGGTCTTGATATACCTAGCACTTGCCACCCCCCTCACTCCCTCATACCTTCTTTCTGCACTTGCACGTTCTGAATACTCACAAGGCCTAGTAGGTCCCCCTCTATCTTTCATTGTTGTATTTGTTGTTCACCCCCATGCCCCCTCCCTGTTGCCCTGTTGGCGCTTTCAACCAAAATGTACTTTATGTATAAGCGCTTTACAAATGCACAATAAAATAAATAAAAATAAGTGCACACATCTAGTGGCCCCTGCTCATCATACCCTCGACATGGCAAAATGAGGGACGTGGCAGAAGCTGGGGGACATCGCCTCACTTCTGCACACAGGGGAAAAAGGACCAGACCACTGTTGCGCAGGTCCACAGTGAAAATCTCTCGCCCACAGTGTCAGTGTGCCACGAAAACAGCCCTTCAGTCGTGGCTGACAAAAATGAAGTCTGATATCCAGGGCAGCCTGGTGGAGATGTTGGGTAAAAATGCAGGGACCGAAAAGCGAGTGGATGCCATTGAACACCACATTGAAGACTTTGATACTTCCTTGTGTGAGCAGTCTTACAAAGTTAGGGAGTGGGCTTGGCGCATAGAGCAAGGTGTCCTTGCTTGAAGCTAAGCACCAAGACTCAGTCGCCCACTACCCCAGAATCACATCCCTCCCCACATGAGAAAGCATGGGCCAGATTTGGGCCCTGGACCCGGGTGGTGAAGGGACACTGGGTAAGGAGTTGTGAGCTGTCCAGTGGACGCTACCAGACCTATTGGTATCTAACCCAGATGTTGCCTGTCTGCTGCTCTCTGAGGCTGTTGCCCCTCAAAGTCTGACATTCCCATCACCTTCTATAACTTAGAAAGCACTCCCTTTCTAGTGGCAGCTCCGTAATAACTTGTTCAAATAGGGGTAAAGGGATGCAAGACTTTTGTGTGCCATTTTGGCTCTGACCCATCACCCTTCTGGGAGAGCAATAGGGAGAGCTGTGAATAAGTAAAGTAACTGTGGAAGCTGATTCATTTTCACTAACACCATTCGTCCAAACCACGAGAGTTTTAAGGGGGCCCATCTTAAGAGGTCTGCAATAATTCTCTCCACCATGGGGTTGAAGTTCATCTCCACCAACTTCGAAAGATTTCTGGGCAGGGTACTCCGAAGTACGCTGTGGGTGGGTTCTCAACTCTTATCCCACAGAAGTGGCTCTTACATCTGGGTTCCCAGCTGCCCCCCGCCCCACAATCAGCATTAAGTTTGATTTCAATACATTTATTTTCAGACCTGAGAAATGACCAAACACCTTAATTTGTATAAGAAACTCTGGTAGGGATTTTTCCACGTCTGTTAAGTAGAATAGTATGTCATCCGCAAATGGGGAGAGTTTGAAATTGATGACCCCACATTGGATTCCCATAATCGCTGAATTTTCCCTAATTGTGATAGCCAGCGGTTCCATCGTCATTGTCTATAGGATGGGGGGGGGTTTGGACAACCCTGCCTTGTTCCTCTAGAGAGATGAAAAGGAGCCGAGACTACCCCATTCACTGCAACCCTCGCCATTGGTCCATTATACAGGGCAGAGATCCATTTCCTGAAATTGTCCCAACCCCATCTTTTGCAACACCCTGCCCATATATGCCCACTCCACCGGTCGGATGCTTTCTCGTAGTCTATGGAAACCAGGTATGCATTCAGGCCCTGGTGTTTTGCCTCTTGCATTAAGTCAATCATTTTTCTTATGTTATCAGAACCTTGGTGGCAGGGATAATTCCCACCTGATCTCCGTGAATTAAGGAGGGCATCAGCGGATGGAGTCTATTGGTGAACACTTTCGCCAAGATCTTAACAGCAGTATTTAACAGAGAAATAGGGCAGTATGATTGGCTTACCAATCGTGGCATATATTTCATCTACAGTGAAGGGGCCTCCAGAACAACCTCAATTTTTATCATGGGAAATATGCAGGACTGGGAGCGAGTTCAGGAACTCCTCAATATGAGACCTCTTTCCTTCAGAGATCTGCTATCCGAGCATCATCAAATTGTTTAATTCCTCCCGTCGGGTGAATCGCTACTATTCTAGAGTTCCTGTTCCCTCAGTCTCTAGGCTAGAATCTGCTTTCTCTCCCTTCTCCATATAATTTTGTTTTTCGAAAGGCTAGTTTTCCCTGTTTAGTGAATCAGTTTAGTGAATCAGAAGGACCTTTAGTCTGCTTTGTATTTCCAGAGTTTTTCTAGGTTCCCTGCAAACATATGGGTCTTCAATTCCTCCCCCCTTACTTCCCCATTTGAAGGAATTCTATTCTACCCCCGAGTTCCGACTCTTGGTCCCTGCTCTTCTTTTCCTTCCGGTTCCCATTCCTACTAAGACCCGTTGCCTTGAAGGCTTCCCAATTGGTCAGGTACCCAACTTCGCCGTAATCATTCAGTTGAAAGAATTCTCTGATTGACCCCAGCAGAGTTAAAACAGGTTCCTTGTCTTTCAACAATGGGTCATTACAGGACCATCTACTCTTATTATTACTCTTATTATTTTCCGTGAACCAGTCTTCTAGTTGAACTACTACCCGGTCATGGTCTAACCGCGGCACAGCTAGCGTGGTGGACTCTACACTTAAGTGACTTTCAATGAAGAGATGGTCTATTCTTAAAAAAGCATCATGAACTGTAACGCTCACCTGCTATCCACAGGGACGCCACCCGATCTGGCTGGACTGCTTCCGGCCTGGACCCACTCCCTCAGGTTCTTGTTTTGCCGAGCACCTTGTCTGGAATACGGAGTACTGATTTTAGCTTGCTCTCTCTTCCCTTAAGCCCACCTCCCTTGTGGACCCAATGACCCCCTTAGTGTTTTCCTCACCTTGGTTTTCGATATGATGCGCTCTCCGTCCTGCTGTTCTGTGCAGGGGTGCGTCGGAATGGGCGTGCTGCAACCGAGTTGCTTCACTGGTGCAGGCCCTGTGAGTCCAGTCCTGCTGCAACTCGTTTTCTCAGGTAAGTCTGTTAATTTGAAAGCTTTTCTTTCTGTGTGCTGACCTGTGTTGTCCCTTTCTTGTAGGCCGCTGTGATGTTCCGGATGATGGCTGCTGAAGATGCGGAGCGGTGAGGTAGATGTTGTTCGAAATCCCTCGGGGGTATTTATGCGTGTTATCAGTCTTGCCTTTTCTCTTGCAGGTAGACGGAAGACCGACGTGGTCTTGAACCAGAAGCAAGTTCAACTGGTAAATGTGAAGAATAAATGCTTACTAATGCTGCTTTTCTATTTTCCCAGGTTGCGGCTTCCAAGGAAGAGAGCTAGCGTTCGCCGAGAAGCAGGATGTTCTGGACATTGGAGCGGATGACAGGAGCTGGCTCGCTAACGGGTAAGAGTACTACTGATGATCTTCTTGCAGGTGTCGGCCCGGAATGCTGAAGAAGACCTGACAGGTCGTGGTGAATGCCACGCTGCGAGAGCAGAGCAACGTGGATCGTTTCCTTCAGCTTGGGCGTGTCTTAAATAGCCTGCAGGTATCACAGGTGCCTCCAGGCCAGACCACACCCTAAAATGCTAGACCGCATGGTTCAGTTCTGGAACTGAACCATGTGGGGGCATCCATGTTGTGGCATTGCCATTGAGAGCTCCAGCTCCCCTTTCTGCCATATGAATCTGGCGCCAAAGGCGCCAGGAGTGACTCCAAGAGAGTCTTTCGGGACTTGACTGGGCCCTTGGGGCCATGAGACACCGTGGCCTGACTGCTATGGTGAAGGGTAGTGGTCCTGACATGAACTCTCGTAGTAGATAAACGGGTCATCACAACCCTGAACCATTGTGAATGAGTCCAACACACCTAGTTCCATATTGGTTTGTTGACAACTGAGAGCCCTCTTGCATTCCCCTTGGGACACCTTATGGGGAGGGGGCATTCTTTGCCTGTCCCAATCCCGATCTAAAAACATATGTTTAAAATCTCCCCCTATGAACAAGGGACCCTCTACAAAAACGTGAATCGGACTCTTCACTCCATCCCAGAATCGTTCCTGACCCTCATTAGGGCAATACACCAAAACCAACTTTATCATATTCCCCTTGATTGACTCTTTTAACATCACAAACTGTCCTCCAGGCTCTACTCTCTCAGCCTCAAACACATAATTCTATTTACTAGCCATTAGGGTTGCCACACCTTGTTTTTTGAGGGGTTTGAAGCAAAGTATACCTTATCAATCGGCCTCGCCTTCAGAGTTGGTTCCCCTCTGCCAATGTCATATGAAGAAACCTGTACTCGCTGGATAAACATCCCACAACTCCCAATACCTCCCCGTACCCTCCACACCCAGGCGTCTGGACTCCTGGTGACATTAGAAACATTGCTGGGCCAAACCACCAACTCCCCACCGAGCTTCCGTTCATAAGGAGACTGCTGAGCTCCCGCCTTGCCAAGCCCCATGGGCCCCCTTGATCCATTGACCCCCCAACCCCCCCTGTTGTTTGCACAGGGTAACATAAGCATCCAACTTATTTTGTGTTGCCCATAGGCAAAACAAAAAACAATAAAAAAAGAACCAATCACACGTAAGAGGCCGGAGCGACCCCTCCACCTTATGTAACCAATAGGGCCATATTTGGCTCTTGCTGCAAGAAGTGACCAAGACCTTTGCTGCACACCAAATCGGACAGGCAAGCACGTCCCAGTACCGCTTGACTGTGCTGGCAGTGACAACTCTTTTCCCCTCCTGATTACTTGGGGGGACGGGGGGGGGATTCCGGATACAGTTTCTTGAATTTGTGTAGACCTGTGACTCTGCGTCTATCTGCCCCAGATCTTTGATCTTCAAAGTTCTGCTCAGTTTCCTCATGGGTGCTCTGCGAGTGCCCTGAAGCCACCTCCCCAAGAATCTCCAGTGTAACTGTTAATGTCGTCTTCCGTTATAAGTCTATATTTGTACCCGTCAAATTTGAAGGCCAGCGAGAAGGGAAAACCCATTCTATATCTCACTCCCTTGGAGTTGAGGCATTTTGTCAGGGGGCCACAGAGCCTCCTTCTGGTTAGGGAAAAAGCTGATAAAGTTTTGGTATATTGCGATTGGGATGATTCCCATTCCATGGGTCCCTTCTTCTTGCCATGTCTAATATTTTCTTTTTGTCAATGTTTTGAACCTGCTGGTCAACGTCTACAATGATTCCATGGCTAAAGCCATTGACATCATTGCCCCACTAAAAATGCGCAAAGGGAAACAAAAGTGCACCTGAATACCATGGACACCCCAGAGTTCAAACTTCTCTGACAACAAAAAAGTACACTTGAATCGCTATGGAAATCAGTGCCCTCAGTAGTTAACAGAACTAACCTTACCAATATCTCAACTCTCTACTAAGAAGCTCTTCAACATCCTAAAGGAGTTACAAAACCGATTCCTCCCACAGACGCATGCACTAAGGATAAACCATGGTGCACAGAGATCCAGAATGCCCTTGCTAATAAAAGTTCCGGGCTCCAAACTAAAATTAAAAACAAATGACAACAGCTCACTCATGGTCCTACCTCCAGCTCCTCCCTTCCCTCACCTACCGCCACTAGCTCGGGCTTCGCCTTCAAAAAAAGTAACCATACCTGAAGTACAAAAAATCATAGCATCTTTGAAACCCTCGAACTGTAAGGGGGACAGTTGCCCCGCACAGATCATAAAAGATGCAGCCAGGGATCTTTCCCCCTTCATTACCAAATTAATAAACCTGTCATTCGCCAATAATACGGTCCCAAGTAATCTGAAACAATCCTGCGTCCTACCACTGCTAAAAAAACAAACTCTTGACCCAGATATACCCACGAACTATAGACCCATTACCACTGTCCCATTTTTACTAAAAATACTTGACAGAGTGGCCTATTTACAAATTCAGGATTACCTTGAGAGTTACCAATTACTAGGATCTCACCAATCTGGATTTCGCCCTCAACATGGGACAGAAACGGCCCTTGTTGATCTCAAATGCCAGATAGACGAACTCAAAGACAAAGGTAGGGCTGCCATTCTTCTTCTTCTCGACCTATCCGCTGCCGTTGACTGGGTTCACCACAAAATTCTGTGCAACCACTTGTCATCGGCAGCACACTTCTCCCACTCTGCGGTCACATGGATCCAATCCTTCCTGGACAATAGGACCATGCAGGTCTTCTCACTCCTACCAGCGGCCGACCCTATCCCATTACTTGCGGTGTCCCACAAGGTTCTTGTGTCTCACGCACTTTGTATAATATATTTACAAAGCCCTTATTTGACAAACTGGACCATCTCGTTGTCACCTACACTAATTACGCAAATGACACTCAGATACTCCTCACCTTATCCGGTAATTACAACGTGGACGCCAACAGGATCAATTGTCTTCTCCATCATTCAGGCTTGGATAACCACACATGGCCTCTGCCTGAATGATGACAAGACCGAACTACTCATTGTCGGCTCACCTAATGCCATCCGGAAACTTGGCGTCACCATCGACGGGAACACTATTCCCATCGTCAAAAGTGTAAAAACCCTTGGCTTCTACCTAGACACGAATACCAACCTCGCCAAACAAATTAATATGACCGCCTCAGCCACTGCCTACACGGGCTAATTAATTAGGGCCTGCAGACCTCTGATCTCCCCCAACAACTGCCTCACTCTAGCCAGAGCACTTATTCAATCCAAACTGGATTACTGTAACCGCCTTCATGTAGGTGCCAACAAAACGGTAATCAATAAATTGCAAGTTCTACAAAACAATGCACTCCGTGCCGCCCTAAATATTCCCAGAAGAGAACATACATCGGCCACAAGAATTTCATGCAAATTGCTCTCCATCCAACAAAAAATAGACCTAAAAACCATCTGCCTCACCTACAAAGCTCTCAACCACCTAGCCCCACCTTATCTAACAAATAAATTCACATTTAGACAGACTACTAGAACCACTAGATCCTCTAATACATTACAACTGACGGTGCCCAAATATTCCCTTTAAAAGAGCCGGTGAATCCAGCTTCCCAGTTCAAGCCTCTCAACTATAGAACAACATTCCACTCGTTATCAAATGCACCCCCACCTTCCAACCATTCAGAACTAAGGTTATCACTTGGTTACTCAATAAATAACCAGCTATGTATGTATGCCTAATATATGAATGTATCCTTTATTATGTCTGCTTGCTACTATATCTGTAATGACTGCTTTTTTGCCACCTTTACATATGCTGTACAACTATACTAATGTTCCTTACCTTGCCTGTAACCAGATGCTTAAGCGCCCATATACCCCTGGGTCAGGAGCGCTATACAAATAAATAAACAAACATTGTAGTAGTGGAGTTTAGCAAGCACTGACTGTGGACCTCTGGACCCCCCTCACGCTCTGTGTGCTCTGTGGATGGTGGTCACGGTCGTATTGTCTAATCGCGTCGTTTATTGATTTAATTGTCACTTTGCATTTCACCATCTCTTTCTGGAAAACCGAAGATTCTTAAGTTACAACAGCATTCGCGCTTCTCAAAATCGTCCATGCACTCTTCCCTCATTTCCAGCTCTGAAATTCTCATGTCAATTTAGGTTTCTAAAAGTCAGTCGAGGATTGATTTGCCTCCAAGCCCTGAATCATCATGTCATCCGTGTCGTCCACTTTCTTATCAAGCCTTTTTCTGATGTCTGCTCTGAAACCCCTTATTTCCTCAAGTAATGCTGCAATGTTTTTGTTCATGGATTGAGATTCCTCCATGATCGGGGGCAAAGTGAGGGGCGGGGGTACTTGTGCCCGTTTGACTTTGGATCTGTATTGGTACTTTTGGAGTGTGGATGACCAACTCATAGGGAGCCTGAGACTTTTATCTGAGGTGGAGGGACTACTCCACCTGAGGAAGGCTATCCCTTGAATGCTTTTGTGGATTGGTCTGTCCTAGTCTCCCTCCTCTGTCAAGCAAGCCTTCCACAAGGAATTGGGATACCCCATGAGTCTTTGGGGGGTGATCTGGATTCGCACAATGACACGGGTAGGGCTTGCTTAAGCGAACATCTTGGGCTGATGCCAAGGGATATGGGCCCTTATTTCCTGTGGGGCAAGGTGTGGAGTGTCAAGCAGCTTATAATACACCGTCTCCCAGATGTAGATACCCTAGTTTCTCCTGATGGGGGTGGTCCTGCGCCAAATTGAGGAAGGGCCATGCTTAAGTGATGTTGTTTGGGGGTGGGGGGGTTGAAGAGTCCCTCGATCACCTCCAGGGTCACACTCCGTCCTGCCAAGCCTCACTCTTAGCCGCTCTTCTGGTAGGCACGAGATAATACTATTTGAATAGGTGGAACTTTATTTATTTATAGATCTATTTTGCTGACTTTTTAAAATTGTTTTATCAAGGTGCGTACTAAAACTACAAGAAGAATGGATTTTGCAGTTGTTGATGGGTTTTCAATCAAGTACTGTTTAATTTAAATTATTTAAATCAAGTTGGATCTGTTCTTGTGTAACCATGTGAAATGTTTACATTTGTAAACTGGAAGACATTAAATAAATTACATTTTTTATTGTATTGTTTTGTTACCTGCATTATGGGATTTAAAAGCCATGCATATTTCTATTCCTTGAACCTTTTGGAATGACATGGTGTCTTTGAATTCATGGAGAAACAAGTGAATTGTAAACCTGGGCAATTTGGTGCATTGTTTCCAAGGTTTTCACATCCAGGTGAAATGCACCTCAGGTAGGGTTTGATCAAAAATCCTCATCTGGGAATGATTTTAGTTGTGCTAATTCTGGTCACTGTCAGAAGGGTCCTGAAGTGTTGCAGTTGGTGCTTTCTAACACCTTTTGTTGGCTTTCTTTAAAGCCAAGAATCTAGGTGTCTCCCTTCTCTCCCTCTACCCTCTTGTTTCTCTTCCCCTCTCGTTTTTCGCTCCTCTCTTCAGTTATTTTCTAAGGCGCAGTAAAATTGACTGAAATCTTAAAGGTGCACAGCTGTTTCCTTTTTTATTTTTTTTAATGCTCTCAAAGAGGTTCCTTGTGCTGCAGAGGAGGCTAGTCAACTGGTCTGATCTTTTGACATTCGCCCTGCTTTAATATTACATGACTATCCACCACCATCTGCTGGACGTTCCACAAGTATCTTCTCTGCTAAAACCTTTCTCTCTTCCCCCAAAACTCCAGATGTTCATCGAGTTACGGGATAAAATGTCTGCTCTGGAATGGAAGAGCATGAGCCAGGTAATGCAAACCAAGACCTCAGAGACCGAGAAGCAGGAGCTAAAGGAGCAGCTGAACATGCTTCATAGGTGAGTCTTGTTGAAGTGCACTCCAATGTGGAGAGTAGAAGGGAGCTGAGAGGAAAAGTCTTGTTTGGCAGATCCCAGACATTCTACTGACTTATTAGGTCTTCACTCTCTCTTGCGGATTATCAAATAGTAAGTCGAAATCCATAAGCCGTAAATGGAATGCAGCTATTTGTAATGCTTTATAAAATTAAGGATGGGGGCGAAAAAGCCTGCATAAAGTGCAATATTTCTTATGCCACAGGATGTGCAACCAGCATGTGCAAATTTACTAAAAATAGCTTGCCAGGATCTGGAATTCTGGAGACTATACATTTAATGTTGGAGGCAAAGGGCTGGCTGACTGACATCCTCATGTCAACTGCTGGCTGTGTCATTGGCTTGCACCAGCTACCAAGAGGCATTTGTTCTACTAGCAGGCCATGTTAAATACCTCACAGGCTTTAGAGTCGCTTTCAGTGTAAGTCAGTGCTATAGTCTTTGTTGCGAATCGCGAAGTCACTTTGTGGACCTGTTTGCAGCTCTGAGAATGATGGTGAATGTTGAACTACAGGTATGTGCATTTCGCTGGGATAAGTCGATTGGTGTATGCCTAAATGATTTGCTGCAGTATGTCCTTTTAAACGCTCATGGCTTTGATCTGCCGGTCGCATGTTTAAATCCCAGCAAGCCCTACTCAGCCTTTCATCCTTCCGAGGTCCATAAATGAGTAATAATAGTAATGTATGTAAATATGTCCTATGTAAAGTTCTTCAGATTAAAGCGCTAAAAAAAGGTTTGCCATCATCCCACGGATGTGGAAGGTGGCCTGCCGACAGAAGGCGGGACATTGTATTAGGTGTGTGTCTTTTTAAAACATATAAACTGAATAGTCTATTATGTAAAGCACTTGGTTGGAAGTGTCCAGTGCAGAAGACTGACTCTGGAGATAAATGAGAGGGTACACCATTATTGATGAATTCACCATTTTGGAGTTCTACTGAGAGGGGATCCAGTGCTTGACATTTGCTCAGGGCTGAGACCTTAGAGCATAAAGCCACCATGTTTCGGCCATGACTTACATCAAACCCTGCATGTCTGAGCCTAATCTCTAGCCTAAAGGTGGTCTAAATGCCGAGTTGGGGCTATGATATATGTTTTATGGCAGAGAATAGTGATGTATCCTATGCAAGGCTGTGGAGAAAGTTGTGTTGGGCTTTAGTGAAAAGAAAAAACGTACTGCCGCTGAGCACCTGACTGGTTTATTATTAGACAGCAATATTGTCATGGGTCTATCTTTTGGGGGAATATATATCAATATGTATTACCTTTGTGTGTATGATAAACATGACATGCTATCAATATCTTCCCTACAGTTTTATCACTAAACCAACAAGTATTTGTACTTCTAATATAGTGTCCTTTTTACTCCTGAATAGAAACACATTAGGAATGCTCTCAATCTTGTTTAGCATTGGTTTATGATATATGAGCGTTAAAAACAGAATAGTCCAACAATATATAGTTCCTAATATTAACAATAAAGTAGCCTACTCTTATATTCACATATAAAAGGGTAACACTACCTAAAATCAATCAATGTGTGTGGTCCAGTAAAACATAAAAATCATATCCACAATTGTGATGCTGTGGATTGGCAAGGCAGGAGACCAGTGAAGGCTGTACAGGGCAGTTTCTGGATAAATAAACTGAAGGGAGATTCCCTACTCTGTCTGGGACTGGGAAAAATAACAAGTAAAGGTGTGTCCCAACAGGAAAAGGAATTAGGAATTAAAGCCAATTAACTGAATCCTGTCTGTGTGAGCAAATCCCTCCAAACAATCTCCTAAGTAGGTGTGTGGTATGAATTCTAGTCTAAATTGCTAGAATATGAACTCTTGTCAACCATGTGCCGACAAGGTCCAGTTTCATGTGTTGATGAATCACACACTCTGTTTCTAAAAGGATGGAACATTGATTTGTATGAAGTACTATATTGATAAACACATGCAGCTTAACCCTTTAAATGCCAGCGACGAGCCGGCTCGTCGGTAAAAACCGTTCCAGGTTGCCACCGACGAGCCGGCTCGTCGGTGGCACTTAAGGGGGAAATGTTGGCGGGTTTGGGCGGTGAATACCGCGATTTAAAAAAAAAAAAACATTGGCACTGGGGGGGGGAACCTCAATGGCACTTAAGAGGTTAATGATCTAGACAAATTCTGTATCTCAATTTATTTTAAAACAATTTTTATTGATTTTCACAAACTATAATCATTCAACAAACCAGCAGTATACATCATGAGTCTACAACATCTGTTATTTTACATTTAGGCTCTGCTGTTTACTCATCCCCCACCCCCTCCTTTCACCCGGCAACTCGAGCCTACTCCACCTCGCTTTATGCCAGTCCTTCATTTCGCGGCATTCCTGCAACCTCCTCCTCAACAAGTTCATTCTCATTGGGACTATCCTGGGTGGGCTCATATAATGTAGCTGTCAGTTGTCTCCATGCCATCATGGATCCTGCTTCCTCCTCCTCCCTCCCTCCCTCCCCCCTGTTGCTCGCCTCTTGCCACACCGCTGTTTCAGCTTCTGTCCATTTCTGTAGGTCCCTCCACCATGCCTCTACTCTGGGTCTGTAGCTTGCCTTCCATCCCATGGCAATATTCTCCATTTGGCAAGTATGTATGTCAGGTCCTTCAGCTTACTTACATGTCTCAGTTGATGCGGTCTAGGGAACCCCCCTAACATGCATATCCATACTGATTCCACATTTATTTTTATCCCTTTCTCCTTTAACCGATGAGCTATCTCTCCCCAGAACTTCGCAACTTCCGGACATGCCCAAAACATACGTATCATTCCAGCATTAATTTCTCTGCATCTAGGGCATGTTTGTCGTTCAGCTTTCTCGAATCTAGCTATCCGTTGGGGAGTCTCGTATGCCCTGTGGGTTACATATAGTTGTGCTTGCTGCAGTCTTGCGTTTCTGGACACCTTTTTGTGGTACCCTTGGGCTCTTTCCCATTGACCATCACTCATAAGTTCCCCAGCCTCTTCTTCCCAATCTAGTCTTAATTGGGTCACTTCTTCCCCAATCTTGGACATTAAGAGCTCGTAGATTCTGAAAATATCATGTCCCCCATCAGCCATGTCCTGCATCATTTCTATGGCTTCATTAGGTTGTTCTTCTAGCGTTATTTCTGACCATGTCTTTTTGATCCGCCTTACCATTATAGTGTAAGTGATGTATTGCCCCACATGTAGGCCAGTTTCCTTCACCAGCACCCCAAACTTTTTATCTTCCCCTCTTGCCACATGTCTCCGACTGTTGCTACCCCCACTGATTCCCATCTCCCACAGATCATGCTCCTCAGTTGTTCGTCCCCTTCAGTGGGTGCCACTAACGGCACTTACGGAGAGCATGGGGTTGGGCTCTTCATAATCTGGCATGCTTTACCCCATATCTTCCATCCCAACTACAGCATCCCCGGACACACTTTCAACTCCGGCTTAGGGAGCCATATAATCTCTTTGAGGAATTACGGGCCACACTCTGAGCTCAACAGTCTGGACCCTGCCGTAGGGTCCTCAGATAACCATTTTACCACATGTTTCAATTGGCTTGCTAGGTAATAGGTCTCAAAATTTGGCAGCTTAATACCCCCTCTGTCGTACATGTTTTGCCATTTCCACAGGGCAATTCCATTCCTAGTGCCATGCCAGAGGAACCCCCTACATATGGTCTGAAGTTTGGCAAAAAAACGTTTTGGTATCATGTACGGTATGTTCCCGAAATAATGCAACAACCTAGGCAGTATGACCATTTTCAGTAATGCCCCCCTTCCCATTATAGCCAGGGGTATTTTCGTCCAGAATTTCATACTATTTTCTATGCTTACTACCGCTTTCTCAGTATTATGCCTTTGTTCCTTCTCCACCGCGTGATAAGTCTATCCCCAAATATCTGAATGTGTCGGTCTCCCATGGTATTTGCAGGACTGGCATTTGTTCCTTTGGGACCACTATGTACCTCCCCAATGGGAATATACATGATTTCTTAGGGTTAACAGCGATGCCTGATAATGAGGCAAATCGCTCCATGATTTCCATTATGTATTGGAGGTTTTCCTCCCGGTATTGCAGGTACAGCAGCATATCGTCTGCATATGAGATTAGGTGCGGTTTCCCGTTTGTGTGGATCACAATTATTCCGTATTGTTTTCTTCGATATATCGCCAGTGGCTCCAATGCTGGTATGTACAGCATTGGCGACCATGGGCATCCCTGCCTGGTGCCCCTGCCGAGTTTCCATTTCTCCGAGATACACACCCCCGTCTTGACCCTGGCCAACGGCGTGCTATATAGTAATTTCACCCATCTAAGGTATCCTTGTCCCATCCCGTATTTGCTCAGGGACGCCATCAGCCAGGGCCAGCTGATGGAGTCAAAGACTTTGACTGCATCAAGTGATACAATAGCAATCTCTCTCAGATCTCCTTTCGTGTGTTCCAAGACCCGGTGGAGCCGTCTCAAGTTGTCTGATATGCTCCTGTTCGGGACATAACCCGTTTGGTCGGGATGTATCATGCTGCCAATGACTCGCTTCATTCTGTTGGCCAGCACCGCAGTCAGTATTTTGCTGTCTTGATTTAGCATCAACAGTGGTCTATATGATCCGCACTCCACGCCTGGTTTGTTAGGTTTAGGGAGTGGGATAATAATCTCCTCCCTCAGGGATTGTGGTAGCATACCCATTTCGAACGCCTCGTTCAACATTGCTAGCAGCGGGGGGAGCACCTCATTCTTATACTTTTTTTTTTTTATTTTTTTTAAATACATTTTTCAAATGTAGACAGGATACTCAACATCAAACAAACCCGACCCCAACTCCATATCCCCCACACCCCCCTGTCCCGGAAGGATCTAGGAGTCTTTCTGTAAGAGGGAACATTATGCACTGAAGATTTCTGAAATTTTGATTTTGTGGGGGCACCATTGCTCCATGTAGTCTGACTGCAGGTAGTCTTGGCCCATTCCTTTGTGAATGATCCGCCTGCGCCTTGAATTGTGTGCGTTAGCTTTTCCATTGCCATTTGAGACCATACCTTCTGGAGCCATGTGAAGATTAGTGGTGGGTCACGCTTGTTCCAATTTTTGGCAATTGCTGTCCATGCTGCATTAAGCAAGCCCATAAATATTCTCTACTGTTACTTTGTGTATTTCCTGGCTGCCTTGTCTTTCATTCCTCAAAGTCATACCTTTTCCCCAAACTGTTCTGCTTCTGGAAACATTTTCCACACCTCCGACTTCACCTCTGCCCAGAAGCCACCGAACCCCTTAAAATCCCACCAAGTGTGTTTCCACGTTCACACCTGCACACCCTCTGTGCAGTCTTTCTAGGGTATAGTGCCATTGGGTTACAACTTTTAACCACATTTCCCTCGTTTGGGCTGAGGGGGCCATTTTTTGGATTTGAATCCACAAGTCTAACCATTGATGTCTTGCGATTTCCTCCCCCAGTGTTTTCTCCCACTTTGACATGTATGCCCACTTGACCTCTTCATCTTGGGAGTTTATGAAGAAGTATAGAATTGAGACCCATTTCTTAGCCCCTGAGTTGGTAGTGACAGAAGTTTCAAACTGTGTGAGGTTTCTTGTTGCCGCCCTTTTAATTTCAGGTGTCCCAAGCCAGTGCCTGTATTTGTACTTGTTGCCCTGTGTGAGGTTCATAAGGGATTTGCATGCATCGTATGGTCTAATTTCCTCGTCCTGGAACATTTCCCCTATTTTCGTGCACCCCGCTGCTTCCCATTTCTCTCCATTCCGGGTGGAAATAGGGGGTTCCGAAAGATGGGTGTGAAGGGGCCTTCCACCGTGGTTATTAAACCCCTTCGCGTTTGGTCAGCCCAAGTGTCTAGTGTGGTCTTCATAACTTCACTGATCTGGAGGTTCGGGTGCCTGTGTTTAGATTTCCACAAGGGCTCCACCAGCGGGGATCTGGCTACTGCCCATCTTGTATTGCCCAGATAGTTTGAGGATCATCCCCCATCCATTCCCAAAGGACCCTGAGCTGCGCCGCCTTGAAGTATTTTTGAAAGTGGGTAGGGGCGATAGGTATGTCTTGAGCGTTACTATCCGGAGAGTCTGTAGTATACAGTGTTTGATAGAACTCCCTGAATGCCTCTCCCATGTCATGTGTGCGTGTTGGTGGCTCACCGTGTGTTTAGGATGTTTTTAATCGTCCTTCTCATCTGTTTATCGCGAAGTTGTCTGGCCAAGAACCTGTTCACCTTATTGGCCTTGATATAATAGCGTTGTTTGAAGTCCAAAAGCGATTTCTCTGCCTTTTTGGTGCAGAGCATTTCTCGTTGACCCTATGTATGTCTCAAGGACTTTTTTTGAGATTCGGGTGGGGTGTGTAAGCAGTTTTTCCTGAATGTCCGCTATTATGCTTTCCAACTCTTTTTCCCATCTGTGCCTCTGTTTCTCCTTCGTGGCCTTTAGCGCGATCATATTCCCGCGCATCACTGCCTTAAACACCTCCCTGACATTTCCCAGCGGGACTTCTCCTGTGTCGTTTTGCTCAAAATATTCGTCCACCATTTCTCTGATAGTCTCTCCCATTATGGGGTCCTGGAGCAGGTCCTGTGGGCACTTCCAGCACCAGAGGCCTCCTCTCTTTCCTGGAAATTTCTCCTCCATCCATAGTGGAGCATGGTCTGACAGAGATTGCCCCTAATTCTATTCCCTGTATCTTGCCCATAAGTCCCACTGACGCCCAGAAATAGTCAATTCTCGACATTGTGTTGTGTACATGCGAGAAATACGTATAGCCCCTCTGGTTACCTTTGAGTTCCCTCCACACATCACAAAGGGCCAGTTGTTCCATCTTTTGCCGAAGATGTTTCGATGGTGCCCCTTGGCCCTGGAGACCCCCCCGTACTTCTGTCTATCTGAGGGTGCCATGGTAGGTTAAGATCTCCCCAAAAATAACTTCTCCTTTTGCAAAACCCTCAAGCTTCCCTAGCGTATCCTTCAGGAACCCATCTTGCCCTGCATTGGGAGCATATATTGACACCAGGGTGAGGTGGAATCCCTCTATCACGATGTTAACAAATGCGAACCTCCCGTTCTTATCTGTGAGTTTGTCTATTAGGCTGACATCCTCCATCTTTTGTCGTAATCAGCCCCCCTACTTTTTTCTCTAGTGCGTTAGATTGGACCCAGATCTTGTAGCCTCTGTGTGCTTTCTGTTTGTCCCGGGCTCTTATGTGGGTCTCCTGGAGTAGCAGAGCATCTGCTTTATCCCTTTTAAGCAAGTTCTCCAGCTCTTTCCTCTTTGTCGGGGAGTTAAGGCCCCTAAGGTTATATGTTAGGAATCGAAGTTTACACATGGTATCTTGGCCCATGTCCAGTGTTCTATTGTTTCCCTAATTGCCATGCTTCCAGTCTTCCGGGCCCCCTGTCTCCTCCCCCTTCTTGATAAACCCCCCCCCCCAACAATGAACTTAAAACCAACAAACATTCCCCCCGAGTCGGGCTCGGGTTCCTAGGGATGCTCGGGCGTTTTGCCTATCGCCCCCTGCCCCCCAAAGACTCGGGGATAACCTTGCGGGGGTTCCTAAACTCTGCATCTGTCTCTGTCCTTACCGGATTCCAATACCAGGGATTCGGCCCGGGCCGCCGTATAGAAGAATCTTTGGATGCCTCTGAATTCCCACTTCACACTTTCACCTGGCAATCTTGTCTCAGACCCCTCAGAGCGACCTTCTGTTCTGTCCACGTTAGACGTCTTGGGGCGTCCTGCGGCTCTTTCCCTGTGTTCTTCTTTCTTTGCCGAACCGTTTCCCAGCCCCTCGGCCTTCTTTGGTGGCCCCCCCCTTGCTTTAGTGTCTTTCCTCCTCTCCGTCTGCTCAAACTCCCATCATGCTGAGGCCTTCTTCCCATGTGGTCGCTCTTCTTTGTTTGCCTTCCCATGTAAACAACAACCCAAATGGTAACGTCCACTTGTAGCGGATTTGCCTCGCCACCAGTTCCTTGACTAATGGGGCCATCTCTTCTTTTTTGCAACGTAACTAGGGCCAAATCTTGGTACAGCTGGATGGCTTCCCCATTCATTCTTATGTGGCCCATCCCTCTTACCCTACTCAAGATTTGTTCATTTTGTAGGTATGAGGAGAGGGTCACTAGTATGTCTCTCTCCCCTGGCACTCCAGTTCTTTTTGGGCCCACCCTGTGTATTCTGTCGATCCCAATTGTGTCTGTCTCTTGTGCCTCAAGGATGTCCCTGAACACCTCTTGGACTGCTGATTTGAGATCTTTGTTCAGGACTGACTCCACCATGTTTTTGATGCGTATGTTGGATCTTCGTGAGCGGTTTGCGAGGTCCTCGCATTGAATCTCAAGGTTATGGGTTAGCCTCACCAGATGTTCCTGCGTCTCGCTGATTTGTTGTGTTGCTTCTTCTGTATTTTGGAGTGTCCTTTCTAGCGTATCTGTTAACTCCTCCAGTTTGGCCACGTCCGTCTTCAGGTCTTGGACCATCTGTTTCATGTCATTCCTCATTATGGCGAACTGCACCTGTACGGTTGACATAAAATTCTCTTTCAGCTCTGTAAACCAATCTTGCATGTCTTCCCTTGAGGGCGGCTGGAGGTGGGATGCGGAGGCGTTGCCTTCGCTTGGGGGATCTTCCTGTGTCCCTCCTCTGGTTTGAATAGGGGTGTCTGCTGACCACATTTGAAGCAGGTTTGGCGTCCTGTTTGGTGCTCTGGGAGTTCGGATGTGCTGTGGTCCCTTTTCCCTTGGCTTTTGACATAGTCCCTTTTGGGCATTCCGCTGCCTCTAGATATGCCACAAGGTGTCTCGATGTGTCTTTGCCCTCCGAAGGCCTCTCTTCGCTTGGTGTCATGGGGTGGGGGGCTGGTATGTTATTTTGGGTGGTGCCCACCTTGAGCAGAGGCTGCTGACCCTGCTGTGTCGCACTTCCAGCGATCTTAGGAAAGTTGCCTTTTTTTCTTTGCCCCTCTTTGGAGTTTCACCCATCCTGGCTCGTGCGGGGTGGAGACCCCACCTCTCTTCCCCCTTATCACTGCCCCCGCTTTGGTTGTCCTGTTGGTTGGTGGGGGCTTGTGGAGCCTGATATGGTGCGTGGTATGGTGTGTTGTGGGGGGTGGGCTCTCGTCTTCTGTGTCCTCCTACATTTGCCTTTCTCCTCACTGGGTCTCTGGCAGGTCTCTCCCAGTTCTCTCCCAGTGGCCGCGTTGTCTTTACCTTTCTCCTCCACTTCCTGGGACGGAGCGGACGGGAGTTCACCCCTGTTGTGTGGATTCCCCTTGGACAGCCCCTTCTCCTACGTGGCTCCGATGAGGGAGGTCGGGGGGGGTCCCGCTGTCGCCCGTGGGTGTTCTCCCGTGTCCCTGCTTGCCTGCACTCTCAGGCCGTCCTCGCTCTTGGCAGCCCGCGCCACCTCTAATGGCTACTCCGTGGCTCTGGCGGGGGAGGGGCAGGGAGTCCCACTGTCATCCGCGGCTGCATCTCCTTGTCCCTGCTTACCGGCACTCCCATGGGGTCCTCCCCGCTCCTGGCCGCCCGCGCAGCCTCTTCTTATGGCTGCTCTGTCTCTGTACAGAGGAGGTGGGGGAGTCCCCCTGCAGTCCACGGGTGCTCCACCTTGTCCCGACTCTCCGGCCCTCCGAGGCGGTCCGCTTCATCCCCGGCCGCTCGTCCCCCTCGTATAACTGCTCTGTAGGTCTGAGGGGGGATAGGGGGGGGCGGGAAGACCGACCGCAATTCCCCAAAGTTCCACCTTGTTCCTGCTTATCGGCAGTCCACTTCACACCTGACGCCTGCCTCCATTGTGCTTTGGTGGGGGAGGGGTGGTCTCCATATCTCTCGGCCCCCAGTGCGTACGCATCCGTGGGGTCGGGGTCCCTCATCCACTCGCGCCGGGGGTTGCAACTGGTGTGTGACCTTTCCGACCTTATTTCTGGCTTATGGGCATGAATTAAGGTGCATCTTTGTGGCGGCCCGGCGAGAGAGAGTTTCACCCGCGTCTCCCTTCCCTGGCGGCCATCTTGGAATCCTTTTATACTTTTTATAGCACTCGCTTGGGAGTCCATCAGTTCCTCGAGCCTTACGGTGGGCAGTAGCACCACCACTTACTCTAATTTCTCTATTGTGATTTGGGGCTTCCAGACCCTCCCTTTCTTCAGCACCTATTTTAGGTAAGCCAATGTCTTCCAGTGTTTCTGCTATCTCTGTGCTATCACCTCCCCCTTTGACCTTATACAGTCTCTTATAAAATTCCAGAACCTCTCCGTTTACTCCTTCCTGAGTATCCACTATGTGCACACTCTCCACGACTGCTCTGATCACTGGTCTGGGTGACTCATTCTTATACAACCAAGCCAGCATTCTTCCCGGTTTGTTCCTGCCTGCATGCTGCCTCTCCGTATATTTCTTGTAGCTTAGATGACACAACCTGTCCCAGTATCCCACACATTCCTGCTGCAGTTGACTTATGGTTCCAGCTGCCTCCTCGGAGTCCTCTGTCCCCCCTCACCCCCCCGCCCTCCCTTCGCTCATTGCTTTCTTCAGTTTTGTCTCTGCTTTTAGTAATTATTTCAATATCCCTCCTTGCAGCCCTTTGGATTTAGCTATTGCTGCTCCCCTTATCACCACCTTGAATGCTTCCCATAAGGTACCCGCCGAGTCTACGCTGCCAGTGTTCTCAAAGTAATCTATAATTTCCTCTCTCAGGTCCTCTTTGAATTCCATATCTTGTAATGCCTCTGCTCTGAGCCTCCATTTTGGAGTCCTAGCTCTCAGGGGCAGATATTGCCACGTTGGAACCAATGGAGAGTGGTCCGATAGGACCCTTGCTTTGTATTTACAATTTATTGTAAACAATTCAACAAAAACACAAACATTTTTGATAAAGGAATGATATTCCCAAACTGTTACTTCAACATAAACTCGGCGTGTTAAAGCAAAAACCAAAACAAAAGAATTTCAAAATATTGGCATGAAATAATTTGACATGCATAAATTCATTTAATACAGTTAAACTGTTAAGTCATTCATAACAGGTCTGTATCTGAATATGCAAGCGATACACCCCCATGGTTACATTTATTGCCAGGTGGTATAAGTTATTCGGATTCAAGAATAGAAATGTCCAAGATTGAACTTGATGATCAAATAAATCTACTCGGTCTACGTAGATTGGCTGCAAGGATTAGAACATAGCCAACTGACACCCGCTTCGTTGAGTATTACCAGAGCAGGTGTGTCCTACGTTTCGGCGTTGATTGATGTGTGTAACGCCTTCCTCAGTACCAGAGTCAGATGTACAAAAAGGTGACCCCTGAGGAATAAAAGGAAATAAAAATGAAAATAAAAAACAGAGTGTGTGTGATAACAATAGATTTAAAACGGGGACTATTGGCTCCTGTGTAGAACCTGAAACGGATTCTACAGTCTAAACTGAAGCCAGTGCTCCCCGGGCACTAGTGATGTAAAATCTAATCAAACCCAAGGTGAGGCGGGTGCTGTAACGTGTAAGTGGATATAAAAAGCACTAGGAACCAATTTGTACTAGGACAAAAACGGTACAAAGAATGAAAATGAGTCGAAGAGGTGTAAAGAGGACTTCATGCAACCGTGAAGTGTGGTTACATTCTCAAGACTTGGGTGATCCGACTTCCCAAAAATAAATTTTGAAAACTTACATGAGTTAACAACCTGGAAACTTATGTGCTTACCAAGCTAGAGATGAAAAAATACAAATTACCAAAAATAAAAACTGTAAAATGAATATAAAGTAGCAGTTAACTCACGACTCTTAAATCCGCCGGTCCCGAAAGGGAAATAAAGCAGGTATTAATCACAAATTCGTGAGCCGTTCCTCTCAGATCAATGAGAGAAGGAACTTTAACCGTAGTTCCTTGAGGAGAACTAGGGGTCCCTGTAACCTGTTAGGAGGCAAGTCCATATAAAGACTGAAACTGGCACAAGTAAATGTAACACAGTATCTACAATCCTACAAGCCAGGGAACAAAGCCTGATAAATTTCCCCTCATTTACCTGTGCCATGTTGATCGTTCTTGCTGGGCATGGTGGCGCGGGGCGTGCTGGAGAATCAAGCTGCCGGCATACACTGCAGTCAAACGCGTGGACGCGTGTACACGGTCCACAGGCGTGTTCGAAGTAAATGCGGTCATGGCTGTAGACTGAAGAGAGGAACACAAGGTCAGTAAGTTTGTCCCAAGGGGCCTATATTCCCGTAGTTTAACGAGGCATTGTAAATGCACTCACTCGTTCGCACAAACGCCTTTGTTCTATGCTGGAACTCTGCGAAGCGTCTCATCACAGATGACGTAGGTAACCATGGAGATGCTGTGCAGCCCTGCTGATCATAAGTCAAGGATAATGCCACGGTGCAGCGGTGGATGGAAAGAGTACTACACCCTGCTAGTCTTATTACAAGGATAGTACCACGGTGCAGTGGTGGATGAAAAGAATATTACACCCAATTGCGACACAAGGCTAATACAACTAAGCACATGTTGTAAGCGATCCGGGGTGCAGTCATAAGAAACCAGGCTGCCTGTGCTGTCTATATTCTCTATGGAGCAATCACTGACTCCTTCCAAAAGACTAGAGACGAAAGACCGCCCCATGGACGGCTGATCGTATGGTTAGAAATGTGGCAGGAATGTGGGAGTCTCCTCATTAAGCCCTTTTGATCTGTCCAATGTCTGCTGGCGGAAAATCCATCTGGATTCCCTATTGAGCAATGCCTACTGCATATTAAGGCTGTTTTTCACCACATCCAGCACCCACCACCGTATGTCGTCCGGGGAATATGAAAGCCACAAAATGTGAGACCAATGGAGCCAAATGATTTTTACATCGTATTCTTGAACGATGTTGGTTCATTCTCGTGTGAACCGGCCTGCTTGTCTGGCCGACATATCTCGGGCCACAGGGGCATTGAATGCAGTATACCACATTACTAGTTTTGCAATTCGATAAAAAGCGAATTTCCCATGTTCTATCCTCAATGGGAAAGCTTGGTGTCGTCTTGGTGAACTGACGAGTGGCAATTCCCACAAGGAAAATGGCCCAGCAGTGGGCGCAATACTCGCTGGCTCACATTTGGTTTAGCTAGTGTGGAGGAGTGCACCAGTTGGTCTTTGAGATTTCTTGATCTCTTAAAAGCAAAAAGCGGCATTGTCCAGTATTTTAATAGTGCTTTTTTAATAGCAAATGATTGTGTGCAATATGTGGTCACACATGTAATTCTCTCTTGTGGCAAACTTCTTGCTTTAGGTTCAAGAAGATTTTCCCTTGGCGTGAACCTAGCTCTTCTCAGAGCATGTGAAACCAATTTTTTGGGGTAGCCTCTCTGCCTCAAATCGCTAGCCAATCTGTTGGAATGTTGGTAATAGTCCGATATTTCGGTACAATTACGTATCTGCCTCAAAATTGACTATAGGGCAGATTTTCTTTGAGGGTTCTGGGGTGAAAGCTAGTAAAGTGGAGAGTGGTATTCCTGTCAGTGGTTTTCTAATGTAGCGTACAGTGGAGATGTCCCAGTTGAGCCTTTAGCTGCAAGCCCAAGAAGTTGATGGATGTACTATCATACTCCATGGTAAATTTGATGGTAGGATGTTGGTTATTGAGGTAAGTAAATAAAGCGTTGAGGGAGTCAAGACTGCCCTGCCAAATAAAGATCACATTGTCGATGTATTGGAACCACTTCCTGATTTGTGATCTAAATTGATTATTGGCTGAAAGCACAAACTGTTCCTCAAACGCAGCCATGAAGAGAACGGCTAGGCTAGGTGTAAATGCCGCCCGCATAGCCGTGCCTCTTATCTGCAAGTAATATTGTCCTGCTTACACAGACATTTTTCTGTAGGGCAATAGTCATGCGTTCAATAATGAACCCTGCTGGAACCCTCTGTTGTGTACCCTGATGGATCAGGAATATGTGGATTATCTCTATGGCCTCCTCTTGGGGTATATTGGTGTACAATGACTTGATATCCATTGTGACCAGGAGATCATTTTCACTGTCAAATGGTTCCCCTTCGAAGAGGTTAATCGTGGCCATGCTGTCTTTCAAATACGTCACTTTTCTGGCTTATGGGTTGCAGAAACAAATCTCTGAACGTACAGAGAGGTTCTAGTATCGAACCACAGCCCGATACTATAGGTCTTCCCGGGGGATTGGATTTGTGTTTATGAATCTTAGGGAGGGCATAGAAGGAAGGAGTCCTTCCATCAGAATGAATGAGTCAAATATTCCAATTACTCCTGTGTGGTCCAAGAACGGTCTGCCGCAAACTGAGTTGTTTCCCTAATCTCTTCTTTGATTTCTGGGGCTGGGTCCTTGCGTAGGGGTCGATAGCTACCGTTACCCTCTAATAGGTGCATCACCATTTTGTGGTATTTGGTTTGGGAAAAGACCACAATTCCTCCCCCTTTATCCGCAGGCTTAATTACTAAGTCTGTGTTCGCTGTAAATTCATCCATTGCCTGTTTTTTAGCATTCGACAGGTTGTCTGTTTTTTTTTTTTTTGTCATTTTGTAACCTTGAGGTCAGACATCACACATTTTTAAAACAGGATTATTTCTAGAGCTACCTGGTTATCAAGTGGGGTGAAATTAGACAGGACCCTTAGGCCTGTATCTTGTGGGCGCAGTTCTTGTTCCTTTTCACTAAAGAAGTTGCTGAAGAATTCTCACTTCACCTTGTGCGGTGAACTATCAGTCCGATTATTCGGGATGAATGATAGACCTTCACCAAGGTTATTGGATTTGGATAGTGGACAATTCAGCATCTGATAAATTAAAAACTGAGAGATCACTATCCAATTCCCTCTGAGGTACGGGGTTGGTCATAACTGCTACTGAATGTATCCCCTCCTGCGTGGCCTTTGCCACCGTCTGCCTCCCCATGGGTCCCATGTCTGGTTGAAAAATTCTCCCTGGAAACCTCGGAACTGGCGCCTCCCTAAAAAAGGCCTCTGGCTCCTAGGTCTGTAGGTTTGCGGGGGTCCCGATAAGGATTGATCCTCACCCGCAGAATCACTGCTGGAATCAGAAAATGTGACCCACCTCTGTGGTCTTCCTCTGTTCTTGATTTGTTGTGATCTATCCTGTCTTCTGTTGTAGATAGTCTGCACTATCGGTAAATCTTCTCTGTCCTAAATTCCTGTATATCTTTACCAAGTTTTTAAGTTTTTTTTAGAGTTATGGATTATGGATTTGAAATCCTCAAACAATTTTGCAATCTCCCTTAACTTATCATCTGCATTAGTGATTCAGGGGCTTGCTTTGAATTTCAATTCATCTGACTCCAGTTCTTTCTGTAATACAATCGCTAGTCTTTGTGCAGTCGAAATTAAGGGCCATAGGGTCCCTGCTGCATTTGGTTGCAATCTTACTAAAAACCGCTTTGTCTCTGGACAACCCATTAGGTGGATGTAAAGAAGACCGGTGGGGGGGTCTGTACTTCTGCTCTCTATATGGTAGAGGGGAGGCACAGAGGACCCCAGCCAAGATTCTCTAATACGGTAGCGATGGACGAGCAATCAAGGCCTAGCTTCTCAGGAGGTGATGCAGGCTGGTTCTTAAGTACAGTGTATCCCCAAGCCCCCACAAAGGAATGTCCACACACTGTATTACTGAAAACACAGTCTTTATATAATTAATATTCAAGGGTTATGTACACTTATCACAATAACGCACTTTGTGCTCAGGAAAATCAGCAATGGTAAATATCTACAATTCTAAAGTGGTACCACTAATATTAGACCTCATTAAAGTGCATTCACAATACTGTAGAAATGGCACACAGATCAATAAGAAGGAAACCAGCAATAGAGAGAGGAGAGATAACAGAGGGTTGAAACAATAGGCAGAATACTGGCCCTTGCTACTGGACACAGTTCTGTGTGGAGATCCCCCCACCTGGGCAACCTGCAAAATAAAGAGATATAACCCCAGCCCAGTCCAGATATTGTTCAATAGTCTATTTTTCTCCTATAATGTTTTTACCCCCCCAATGTACCTGGTGGAGTCGAGTTCCTCGAAAAGGCGTCGACAAGCGTCGAGGGACTCGCTGTTCGGCGACGGGGAATCGACGGCCCTTCTTGAATGCCTTCCTTTTCAGGCGGGAGGCACGGGGCGTCGAACGTCCGTCGACGAACGAGGCCGAACGTTGTCGAAGAGGCGGCAGCTCCGTCCGAGCGGTGCTCGTCGGCGTCGGGGCGTCGGCGTCCTGCAAGGCGGAGGTGTGCGGGGCACCTCGATGACAATAGTTCTGGACCGCAAAGATTGTAGAGACGGGAGCCCAGCAAGGGCGTCGAGTCGTCCGAGTCTTTGGGGTCGTCGGGTGGCGGGAAACCCACCGGCAGGTTTCTCCTCGGCGCGTTGGTCGTCCTCGACTTTCTCCGGCAGGATAAGCGGTCGACGATGCGGTCGAGAGAGTCCTTCGATTGAATGTTCTTAGGCAATGGAGCGGACGGCTCCGATCGTCGGCGGCACGGCGTCAAGTGGTTCCCACGGCTGGGCAACACAACTTCGACGGGCCTCCAGCGGTTACACAGACCTGCGAACCCTGGTCGACGGCAATGGACTTCGACAGCGTCGATGTCCGGGTGCTTCACTTCGATCTCCTCGGCGGTCCCGTCTCGGGTCGGCAGCCTTTCGAGGGTCTGACTTCCAGGGCGCTTCGGCGAAGATTCAGCGGTGCTCGATGGTCCCTCGGAGCACGGGAAGAGGGCGCCTTACCAGGTCCTCTCTCGGGTCAGTCCTCGACGATTTCGACAACCTTCAGTTCCGTCGAAGCAAATGCCACAGCAAGTCTTCTTCTTCCAGCTGGACGTCGAGGATCAGCAAATCCAGTTACTCTTGAGTGGAGACTCAGCTTCTGAATGCTTCTGAACAATTTCCAGTGGTGAGAGGTCCCCAGATATACTATTCTGTCTCTCATCCACACTGCTGGCACACACACAGCAGCCAATCACACAGAAGGGCATTCATGCAGTCAGTCAGCCAATCAGGCACACAGTGCATTCAGGCCACACTCCTCCCTTTCAGACACTCACAACAAGGAATGTGGATTGGGACAAGTACCCAGCCATTCAACACTACACACTGCATTCAGGCCAGTTTCGGGCAGGGCTGTCTCAGTCTTTGTCTCTCATGCCAGAAACCAGACAACCACAACAAGGAGTGTATATTGGTCACACACTCCATTCACCCAGGTCCCACCCACAGGAGGTACCCACAACATACAGTCACTGGGAAGGCTCCAGTCAGTCTAGCTGGGCCTTCACAACAACACCATATATGGAACTTCCACCCAACAGCCAGTCAGGGGGAAGGGACAGAGTCAGGGCATCCCAGGACTTTGGGAAAACAAGACAACAGGCAATAGAAAGCAAGAGGCCACAGGGGCCATCTTGTTTCTATCAGGAATCAACTGATCCCAATGGCAGGGCCTGGGTATCCCAAAATGGAGGACACCCAGAGCACCTGTCCAATTCAGCATGGAGCTGCCACCAGCCCATACCCTGCTCTGTGGGCCACCCACAGGTGCCCAAAAACATACACTAGGGGCACAGGGTTGTACCCCCCCACCCATGGGTGCCATAAGGGTATCCCAGGGGTCTGTTCACCAAACCAAAAGAGAGAGCTGCACTGCCAGGAGTCCCAAATGGATTCCTGGGCAGAAAACATAACAGAACACACGATAAAAGGCAGAAGAGGACAAGGATTCAGAGGCCCTGTCCCTCTGATACATTTCCAGCATCACAGTCGCCCCCCCCAGACTGAGGTGGAGGGTGCCTAATCTCCCACGGGATAGACACCCTCATCCAGACGGTCAACATACCTTCTGGAAAGGCCATCTGCATTATCGTGACTCTTCCCTGGTCTGTGCTCTATGGTGAAGTCTAGCCCTTGTAGGCTAATCGACCACCTGAGCAATTTCGGATTCTCACCCTTCATCTGCATAAGCCACTTCAGGGGCTTATGATCTGTTTGGACCTTGAAGGTGGACCCCGTAAGGTAGGGCCTAAAACGCCTAAGGCTCCAAACTATACTAAAACATTCCTTTTCAACAGTAGCCCACCTAAGTTCTCTACCCTTGAGTTGTCTACTGATGAATATGATAGGATGTTCTCTCCCTTTGTCATCTAACTGGGACAAGACAGCTCCAATTCCGGTGTCGCAGGCATCCGTCTGGACGATAAAGGGTCGGCTGTAGTCAGGCGCACTCAACACAGGTGCCCTACACAGACTTTCTTTCAAGCCATCAAAGGCCCTCTGACAGTCTTCAGTCCAATTAACCTTCCTAGGCTGTTTGGGTGAAGTTAGAGCTGTCAGGGGTGCAGCTATGGTTCCATAGTCTGCCATGAAATTGCGATAGTACCCAGTGAGGCCCAAAAAGGCTCTCACCTGGGTTTGAGTAGTGGGAGTCTCCCAGTTCTGTACGTCCTGTACTTTACTGGAGAGAGGTTGGATTTGACCCCCTCCTACCTCATGACCAAGATAGGTAACTTTCCCCTGAGCTATCTGGCACTTGGTGGCCTTGATAGTGAGGTTAGCCCTTTTCAAGGCCTGCAACACCTTATCCAGAGGTGTCAAATGCTCTTCCCAGGTGGAACTGTAGACGGCAATGTCGTCTAAGTAAGCCACACAAAAGGCTTCCAGCCCACTGAGCGCATGGTTGACCAATCTCTGGAAGGTGGCAGGGGCATTCTTCAACCCAAAGGGCATGACCCTAAACTGGTAGAGTCCCTCAGGTGTGGAGAATGCCGTCTTTTCCTTGGCATGGTCCGTCAGAGCTATTTGCCAATAGCCTGAGGTAAGGTCAAAGGTGCTCACAAATTTGGCAGCACCTATAGTGTCCACGAGCTCATCAGCCCTGGGCAATGGGTGCGCGTCAGTTTTGGTGACGGCATTGACTCCTCGGTAGTCCACACAGAACCTCCAATCCTTGGTACCCGCCGGGGAACTTGCCTTGGGGACAAGGACCACTGGACTGGACCAGGGACTGGTGGAGGGTTCAATAACACCCAGATCCAACATCTTGGCGACCTCAGCCTGGATGTGGTTTTTGACGGTATCTGACATACGATAGCTCCTGCTTTTGACAGGCACACTGTCACCAGTGTCAATTTCGTGCTTACACCACGGTGTAAGGCCCGGTGTCAGTGAAAACAGAGGGGCATACTGCTGGAGCAAAGCCCGGCAGGCCCTCTGCTGCTCTGTTGTCAAATCGGGAGAGAGTTGTACTCCCTCCACTGAGCCATCCTGAGGGTTGCTATGCAGCAAATCAGGAAGGGGCTCACTCTCATCCTCTTCTTGCCCTGAAGCTAGCAAGAGACATGAGACTTCTGCTCGCCTGTGGAAAGGCTTGAGCCTGTTGACATGGAATACCTGGGGGGCTACCCCAGAGGCTCCCATGTCCACCAGATAATTGACTTCGCCCATCTTGGAGATGATCCTGAAGGGTCCAGTCCACTTGTCTGCCAAAGCTCTAGGCTTGGTAGGCTCCATCACAAGGATTTCCTGTCCCGGAGTCCAATCCACTTGCGAAGCTTTCAGGTCATGCCAGTACTTATTCAATTCCTGGCTGGCCTTGAGATTTGCTGTTGCCTGACCCATCATTTGTGTCATCCTCCGCCTGAGGCCTAACACATAGTCCCCCACTTGCTTGGCGGGACCTGGAGGGGTGGCTTCCAAGCCTTCTCGGATCAAGGCGAGGGGCCCCCTCACGGGATGTCCAAAGAGTAACTCAAAGGGGCTGAAACCAACACCCTCTTGAGGTACCTCTCTGTAAGCAAACAGCAGGCATGGCAGGAGGAGATCCCATTTCCTCCTTAGGGGCTCTTCCAAAGCACCTAGCATGCCCTTGAGAGTTTTGTTAAATCTCTCAACCAGACCATTGGTCTGGGGGTGGTAAGAGGTGGAGAACTTGTAGGTTACCCCGCACTCTTTCCACATGGTTTTCATGTAACTAGACATGAAGTTGGATCCTCGGTCAGAGACAACCTCCTTGGGGAATCCAACACGGGTGAAAATGCCCAGGAGAGCCCTGGCAACCACCTTGGCAGTAACAGTCCGAAGGGGTATTGCCTCAGGGTACCTGGTGGCATGATCTACCAAGACCAGGATGAACCGATGTCCACCTGAAGTGGGAGGGTCAAGGGGACCGACGATGTCGATGCCCACCCTCTCAAATGGGGTGCCAACCACTGGTAATGGCTGCAGTGGGGCAATGACCCTGCCTCCAGTCTTGCCAGACAACTGACAAGTTGGGCAGGTCCTGCAGTGGGACTCCACCTCTACTCCCATCCGTGGCCAGTAGAAATGGGCAGAGAGCCTCTGCTTAGTCTTCTTGGTCCCAAGATGACCAGCCAAGGGCACCTCATGCGCCAACTGCAGTAGGAAGGGCCTGTAAACCTGGGGTACCACCAACCTCTTGCGGGCACCAGGTTCGGGCTTAGTGGGCTCACTAACAAGGAGCTCACCCTCCCAATAAATCTTGAATGTCCTAGGCACTTCACCTTGTGCCTGGGACAGGGCCTGTTTCCTCAGGCCCTCGAGAGAGTGGCACTCTCTCTGTCCCTTACAGAAGTCTGCCCGGGAGGGTCCCCCTTCAGCTAACAAGCATTGAAGGTCGGGATGATCCTCCGGGTTGAGAACCTCTCCCACAGGAGAGTCTTCTGTCTCTTCTCCCACAGGAGTTGAGTTTGGGTTTTCCGCTGGACCCAGCCCGTCCGGAGCATGGATCCCATTGGGTGCTGTCGGAACAGCAGGAAGAGAAGGTGTTCCCTCCACAGAGGTGGCCTTCTTGGTCTTCCTTCTTCTTGCCTTAGGCCTCGCCTTTGGCTCGGATACCTGACTCACAGCCAGACCCGGTGTCACCTGTGACCTAGTGACTGCAGCAGCAGTCATGGGAAGACCATCCGAGATCAACCCCAACTCTACTAGATCGTTTCCTAACAGAATGTTAGCAGGGACATTGTCCTGAACCAGGACAGGAAGCTTTGCTGTCTTGTCTCCAATCATGAGTGTGACTAGGGTTACAGGCGATAATTTGGGAGGCCCACCAGCTAACCTGGTGGTTCTCAGAGGAGCACCTACATAGTCCTCTGGCTTGAGCAGGGTCCTGTCCACCACTGTCATGCTTGCCCCAGTGTCTCTCAAACCAGTAGAAGGCTGGCCATTCAAGAGGACACTTCTCAAAAACCTACGGGTGTTCTGCGGGATAGTCGCCAGTACTTCTGCGTACTGGTCCCAGGCCCCAAGGGACACTAAGGAAATCTCTACTGGAGCACCAAATGTGATTCCTGTAGAGGAGGGGAGGACAGTGGCCTCCACCTCAGACACGGGGTAAGGGTAGGTCAGGCTGACAGCCTGTACTCCAAGTGCCTTACCTTTACACTTGGGGTCACCCCTTTTGTGATCCAGAGCCCCACAATCCCAACAAGTGCCAGGAGTGCGGGGTACGGTACTGGAACCACTGGGAGCCTGCTTTGCAGCAGGTGGACCACTACTCTTATTCCCACCCACAGAGGACTTATCCCCACTAGATTTTTGGGTCTTAGGAGAGGAAGGTTTTGGTTTACCCGACTGTGACTGCTTTTGGGACTCCTCAGCTTTCTGAGAGGCCCCCTTTTCTTTGTCCTTGTCCTTCCCACTGGAGTCCTTAGGGGACACCCGGTGGGAGACCCACTTGTCAGCCAACCTAGCCAGCTTAAAGGGGTCCAAAATGTTCTGGTCAGCCACATACTGACGCAGCTCTGGTGAACAGGCTTCAGAAAAATGCTCAAAAAACAAGAGGTGGGACAACTCAACAAAAGTTTTCACCTTGTATCCATCAATCCACCCCATCATGTTCATGTGCGCAGTACTCACCCAGTCAACCCAAGACACATTCTCTCTTTTCTTAAATTCCCTGAACCTTTTAAGGTATTGGGCAGGTGTCTTGCCAAACTTGGCAATCAAAGCAGACTTCATACACTCATACTGACCCCTTTCTTCCACACTCAGCTTCAGAATACAGTCATATCCAGTTTGAGGCACTCTGCTTAACAAACACTTAGCCCAATCTCTTTTATCTACATCATGAATTGCACAAGCCATTTCAAACGCTTCAATCCATTGGAGGATATCTGAACCCTCCACAAACACACCAACCAAATCTTTCATAAACTTGGTGGCTGGGGACCTGACACTCTCACTGGATCTAGCTGAAGTCTCCACTCTGGCTTTCTCTAGCTGGATTCTCTGACATTCAGTGTCCTGGCTTTTGAGTTCAAGGTCCTTATTTCTGAGTTCAAGATCCCTATTCTTGAGTTCCACTTGCTGTGCCAGCTCCTCTTTCTTAAGCTCAGCTTCTATTTCCAACTTGCGATATTCAAAGGCTAACTTCATCCTCAATAACTCAAGTTCCATGGAATTGCTGGGGTTTGGAACAGAGGCAGCAGGAATGGTGGCATTCCCAGAAACAGATTCAGCGACAACCCCAGGGGCAGAGTCCTCACTGGTTGCATCCCCCCCTTCCTCAAGAGTTTCACCATCAGTCTGGTAATCCACCAGGGCAGCTATCAGCTCAGCCCTAGACTTATCCACAAAGTCTAACTCCCTGGCTTCACAAGCACTCTGGAGAGCCTCTAAGCTCATCCGAGTCAATTTACCATTTGCAATGGCCTCCATTGCTTGTAATGCAGTTATTTGGTACACACCCAAACCTTAATCTAATAAAAGTGCGGATATTTTGTAAGTGGCACGGTTATACACTGAGTCTTAAAACCATAAGCATCCCACCGCTGCCACCAGCTTTGTAAAGAAGACCGGTGGGGGGGTCTGTACTTCTGCTCTCTATATGGTAGAGGGGAGGCACAGAGGACCCCAGCCAAGATTCTCTAATACGGTAGCGATGGACGAGCAATCAAGGCCTAGCTTCTCAGGAGGTGATGCAGGCTGGTTCTTAAGTACAGTGTATCCCCAAGCCCCCACAAAGGAATGTCCACACACTGTATTACTGAAAACACAGTCTTTATATAATTAATATTCAAGGGTTATGTACACTTATCACAATAACGCACTTTGTGCTCAGGAAAATCAGCAATGGTAAATATCTACAATTCTAAAGTGGTACCACTAATATTAGACCTCATTAAAGTGCATTCACAATACTGTAGAAATGGCACACAGATCAATAAGAAGGAAACCAGCAATAGAGAGAGGAGAGATAACAGAGGGTTGAAACAATAGGCAGAATACTGGCCCTTGCTACTGGACACAGTTCTGTGTGGAGATCCCCCCACCTGGGCAACCTGCAAAATAAAGAGATATAACCCCAGCCCAGTCCAGATATTGTTCAATAGTCTATTTTTCTCCTATAATGTTTTTACCCCCCCAATGTACCTGGTGGAGTCGAGTTCCTCGAAAAGGCGTCGACAAGCGTCGAGGGACTCGCTGTTCGGCGACGGGGAATCGACGGCCCTTCTTGAATGCCTTCCTTTTCAGGCGGGAGGCACGGGGCGTCGAACGTCCGTCGACGAACGAGGCCGAACGTTGTCGAAGAGGCGGCAGCTCCGTCCGAGCGGTGCTCGTCGGCGTCGGGGCGTCGGCGTCCTGCAAGGCGGAGGTGTGCGGGGCACCTCGATGACAATAGTTCTGGACCGCAAAGATTGTAGAGACGGGAGCCCAGCAAGGGCGTCGAGTCGTCCGAGTCTTTGGGGTCGTCGGGTGGCGGGAAACCCACCGGCAGGTTTCTCCTCGGCGCGTTGGTCGTCCTCGACTTTCTCCGGCAGGATAAGCGGTCGACGATGCGGTCGAGAGAGTCCTTCGATTGAATGTTCTTAGGCAATGGAGCGGACGGCTCCGATCGTCGGCGGCACGGCGTCAAGTGGTTCCCACGGCTGGGCAACACAACTTCGACGGGCCTCCAGCGGTTACACAGACCTGCGAACCCTGGTCGACGGCAATGGACTTCGACAGCGTCGATGTCCGGGTGCTTCACTTCGATCTCCTCGGCGGTCCCGTCTCGGGTCGGCAGCCTTTCGAGGGTCTGACTTCCAGGGCGCTTCGGCGAAGATTCAGCGGTGCTCGATGGTCCCTCGGAGCACGGGAAGAGGGCGCCTTACCAGGTCCTCTCTCGGGTCAGTCCTCGACGATTTCGACAACCTTCAGTTCCGTCGAAGCAAATGCCACAGCAAGTCTTCTTCTTCCAGCTGGACGTCGAGGATCAGCAAATCCAGTTACTCTTGAGTGGAGACTCAGCTTCTGAATGCTTCTGAACAATTTCCAGTGGTGAGAGGTCCCCAGATATACTATTCTGTCTCTCATCCACACTGCTGGCACACACACAGCAGCCAATCACACAGAAGGGCATTCATGCAGTCAGTCAGCCAATCAGGCACACAGTGCATTCAGGCCACACTCCTCCCTTTCAGACACTCACAACAAGGAATGTGGATTGGGACAAGTACCCAGCCATTCAACACTACACACTGCATTCAGGCCAGTTTCGGGCAGGGCTGTCTCAGTCTTTGTCTCTCATGCCAGAAACCAGACAACCACAACAAGGAGTGTATATTGGTCACACACTCCATTCACCCAGGTCCCACCCACAGGAGGTACCCACAACATACAGTCACTGGGAAGGCTCCAGTCAGTCTAGCTGGGCCTTCACAACAACACCATATATGGAACTTCCACCCAACAGCCAGTCAGGGGGAAGGGACAGAGTCAGGGCATCCCAGGACTTTGGGAAAACAAGACAACAGGCAATAGAAAGCAAGAGGCCACAGGGGCCATCTTGTTTCTATCAGGAATCAACTGATCCCAATGGCAGGGCCTGGGTATCCCAAAATGGAGGACACCCAGAGCACCTGTCCAATTCAGCATGGAGCTGCCACCAGCCCATACCCTGCTCTGTGGGCCACCCACAGGTGCCCAAAAACATACACTAGGGGCACAGGGTTGTACCCCCCCACCCATGGGTGCCATAAGGGTATCCCAGGGGTCTGTTCACCAAACCAAAAGAGAGAGCTGCACTGCCAGGAGTCCCAAATGGATTCCTGGGCAGAAAACATAACAGAACACACGATAAAAGGCAGAAGAGGACAAGGATTCAGAGGCCCTGTCCCTCTGATACATTTCCAGCATCACAGTGGAAAGGGTTAAAAGCACTGTCAAAAAGTCCATGGCATCTATGAGCAGCTAACTGAAATCAACCTAAAAGTAATCTACAACCATGGTTCAAAACGATTACAGGTAAGGCAATTTAAATCCTCCTGTAAAGATTAATCTTTCTATCCTGTCCAAAGAAGTGCCAGGGTGAAGAGTGGTAATATATGGGTCCTGTGCAGAAACTCGGCACCCCCTTAAATGCAGTGTTTCACCAGCACAGTGAAAGCTTAAAGGCTAACCAAACAAAAATAAATCATTGTATCTCTTAATGGTGCTGCAATGGAAGCGAAACATATTTTATAATATTGGGTAGAAATTGCTATTTTCAGCCCTTCAAATATTACATTTAGAAAATTTACCAAAGTATTCTGTCTTGGGGGAAGGCATCTCAAAGCTGTTTAAGGCTCATTTCCAAGACAGCTCAGTTGTGTAATTTACCTTTGCCTTCAAATTATTGAAACGAGCAGGAAATCTGAATTAGGAAAATGCCAATTGTTAGACCCACAGGCTAGAATTGGTCTTTGCCTACTCATTAAAGTTTCTGCTTGCTTCCTTACCTTTTGCAGGTCAAGTCTTTTAAGATCCGTGGTCCTCCAGACTCGGCCCCTTCCTCTCTGCCGTAGCCTTCAGTTTATTTTAGAAGAGCATTGCAGCCTGTGAAAGCTGCTGTTTTATAAAGGATTAGGCACTCCCCGTTTAACTAGTCTAATCATAACAGATGACCAGCTCATTGCATTAAATTTGAAATGAAGCCAACCTGTTATTGATCACGTACATGTAAACTGAAATGTTTTGTGTGTCTATTCGTGTGTCACAATCGTTTGTGGTGGGTTGGTGCTTTTATTTGTGCTTGCATGTCGATCTTCAGATTTGACATTGTATTACAAATTCCTAACCTGATTTGCAGTGCAATTGTGTAGGTTTTGCAATGTGTCCATTCAAAGAACTTCACTGTTTAACAGTTAGCAATTATTTTGTTTTGAATTGTGGCACGATGTGACTATATCTACAATAACGCTGAGTGTGCATTGTGGGAGAGCAGGGAGAGCTTTCGTTCTGAAATACAATTTGTAAATGGGACCAGTTACAAATGTGGCCTTTCGTACAGTTGATATCCATCTTGCATTTACATAGAAAAATGCAGTTTGAATGCACATTGCTCTACAGGGATCAAAATTAGGATTTGTTGATCAGGAGCAAAAACCGCTTAGTATTTGGCATCACCCGTTAGGCAGGAGCTACTTCTGGGGAACCGGGAGCCAGGCTGCAGCACGCAGCAAATCTAACGTGTGCAAGATGCAAAATCTAACTTTTGTCCATTAAATATTATACAATATCATTATAAATGTCCCTTGAGTGTTCTTTATTCACCTTTTGAATATTTTCCAAAATCTGCACACTTAATATCACATATGTTTGTATGGCACTACCTGCTTGGGGAGTCAAAAGTATCTCCTGGTAGCTGTTGGTTTCAAGGCAACCACGCTCCCCTTGGCTATAACTAAGAGATGAATAGCTCCCAGCTCCTGGCAATTTCGAACCCTGGTCTTTGTGGCTGGCAGTTAAAACCGATTTGCCATGCATTCTGAAAGGCTCAATTATGTTCTGTTCATTTTCAGTTTTCTTTGAAAAGATAAGGCTGTCAAGCCAAATAGTTGGAATGCACACTTGTGAAATGCATTCCTGTCAAAATCAATAGGAATATTTAATTTGTGGCTGCAGGCCTATGTGGCTTGGTTTGGAGTTCGAACTGTTAAAATTATAGCTATGTAATGCAATCTGACAGTTAAAGGGAATCCATTCCGTTTGGTGCTGAAGCAGAGGGCTTTGAAGTCTCCTGGCTCAGGGGCAGCCTGTCTTAGGTCTTGGACAGAATTTGAGTTGCTGCATTGTCATGCCCATCATGGCCGTGGAAAGATTTGGTGGCAGTCAAGATATCTGGGTGGTGCAGCCACAGAGCTCTGCCTGTTGAATACTAGGATGTCCACCCAGTAGTAAAGTCTTGCCCAGCTGCCATTGGTCTTCACACCAACAGTTGGCAAAAACAGCAGCATCAGTCTGCTGTGCCAATTCACACTTTAAATTGGCATTGATGCTCTTTCTTTTTGAGGCACCACTTCCATGTCAACATATTGCTGATAAAGTGGGGGTGCAAATGGAGCACTGAGGTAGTTATCTAGGATAGTCGTAGAGCAAGAATTGTTTTAGCAGATTATCGAAGGTGCAATGGCTTCAAGGTCCTATACATAGATGACTGTCCTCCTGAATGCTGTCTTTGACAAGGGTGGTTGTTTAGAATGAATGCCTTCAACTAAGATTCACTGAGTCCCTTGCCATATTAGCTTTGTCCTTCATAGTTCACAAACTTTTTTTCAGATAAGTCCACATTAAAGCTCAGTGTTTGTGTGCCTTAGACACTCAAGTTAGTATCCATCAAAAGTAATGTACTCTCTAGTCTGTTTCCCAGAGCGGATGCCCCCAATGAGCTCCTTGAATGTCTCAGTGGTTATAATTGTGGTTTTAATTGTAATTAGAATTGTTCTTTTGTAACACGCTTAATACCAGCGCGGGATCTGGATTTGAACCAGTGTTGCGCTGCGTTGTCTTGCTTCTTGCTGAGCAATCTTTCCTCCCTGTTGGTGCAGCACCTTTGAATTTTGACGCTGTGAGATTGACAGAAAGCCAGACTCAATGAGGGTTGGTTTAATCATTTGTCTGGCAGTCCATTTTATGCTATCACTCTCAGGTTACTTTCCCCTTCGAGTTTCTCCTTTGCTTGAGTTTGCTGGACTCCACCTTCAATAAGGGAAACTTACTCCTTCCCTTAGAGTTCTCCTAATAGGCTATTTTGCTTTATCTTGGCCACGTGGGGAGACCTCGTACTTGCGCTCCCCGTACCCTAGCAAAATGTCATTGGACTCAGGTAGGCAAAGAATTACACATAAAACATTGGGTATAGTTATAATATAAATGGCACATTATAGGCCCTTTATTTGTTCATACCATACATAAAGAAAAATAAACACATAGTTATATATAAACGAAGAAAAAACTCATCACTGTTATAATAGTTGCAGAAGACTCCATCTTCGCCACTACAACACTGCTTAGTCCCACAGCAGGTAGGCAAAGAGATTACTCATCCTAACGGGATCTGGAGCGGAGTGTCCTCCCTCTCGGCGAGACTGCATCACCCGGGGTCCAAATTCTAACTGCTTTCCCAAGAGGAAAACCTCTTCTCTTTATGGGGCTACTTTCAATCCTCGCCCCTCATGGTTTACACAAGCTCTCCTCACTGATGAAGCAAAACAAGGCTGAAACATGTGTGGGGATGCTTGTGGTCTCGTGCAGAAGGGATGTGACCTAGCAGTTCGGGCTAGACTCCCCCTTTTGGGGTAGGACCAAGCCTGATTTGCATGTGGGTTTTACCCTTCTGTAATGGCTTGGCAGGCTGCAAAAAGATGGTCTGGAGGGTTGCCCAGCACTTTGCCAGTGGTTATGATTAATTCAAAACCTTCCAGCCATCACCTTTCTGTTTTGCTACCCTCGGCCGAAGAGCAGACAATAAGCCTGGGGTGCAAAAAGAGTGGAAAATTCAAGCTCAAAGCAGAAAAATCCCAGCTTCTCTCCTTGCTTTCGTTCCCATTACCCCTTATGCTTCGGTGGACAATACAACTATTCTCCCCAGCTTGGTCATCTGACATAAATATGTGACCTCGTCTTTGCAGCAGAAATGCATGTTTACTTGCTGAGCCCACGAAAATGTAGGCTTTCATTGCGGTGAATTGAAGTTACCTTTCAAGATGGCTTGGCATCGGCTCCATCCTTTCTGGCTCATTTCACACAAGCACTAACATAGGATCACCACTGGGCAGCTTCTCTTTTGTCTCCTCTCCGTGTAATGACAAAAGAGTGAACACCATTAATTCCAATCCCCTGTCTCTTAAAGAAGGTCGTCCCATGGTCATCCAATCCCAGCCCTCATATGCTGTTATTGGTCCCTTTCAATCTGTTAGCCCCGCATGTCACGGCTTCCATCCCTTCCTTCTCGTCTGCTGCCACCGCGTCGCAATGCCCCAGCAGCATCAGTGAGCATTCTCCCCATACCCTGTGTCATCACGCCCCTCTGGGTGTCCCACATGGCAAGCCAGGGTCCCTGTGAGAAGGATTGCCCCTGACGTAACTGAACGATCCCCGACTAATCCCTGTCCGAGTAGTGTCCTTTCCTCATAGCTGCAGTGAGTGTTTCTGTCAGGAAATTGGCTCTCGTGGGTAGCGGGCAGGTAGTGTGAGAAGCTAAGGGAGGGTCCTTTAGCTGTGTGGGAACTAACTGTTCGGTATTGATCTCAGACTTCTACATGCCGCTGTAATAATTTAGCAATCTGAGAATAAAGATATGCGTCCTGTGGGTGCCCGTTAAAAAGACATCCTGAGTTTTGAAGCCCAATGAAGCGCCACACTGAGGCTGTTGGTAAGCATACAACATATCGGCATACCCTTATTAAGCCTCCAAGTTCGGATTTTAGGGCAGCCATAACCGACCAGATTTGGTCTGATGTAGGAATGAGGGGGGGGGTCTGGGATACACTTCTTAATCCACATCCCTTGCTTTCCTGTGAAGGTCGGAATCTGGTGACCACTCCTGACAGGGTGCCAAATATTTGGATAGTACAGTGGGCCTCAATGTAGGCTGGATGTGCACCCAGCCCCCACAATCTGTGGAAGAGCAGGTCGATATCTATAATGCTTGTTGTAAAATACTGGGACCCTTCCCAATGCAATTGGATGAGTTTTGCTCAAAGATGTAGGCTCTGCTCCTACACTCTATAATGGTAAACGGCTAAGTATTGCTGTGACGTGTCGTCCCGACCTCTGGGACCAGAAGAAACCACAGTGGTGTTTCCTTGCTATGACTCGGCAGGAAAGGTTGAGTTAATCCACTCTCCGCTCCTGAGACTCATTGGAATAGCACTTGCCAGCCACCTTTTTACTGGCTTACCTTGTACTAGCAACATTGATTCTCTTGCAACGGACCAGCAGTAGGTATTGTCCTGGGTCTATGCTTACCAGCCTCCACAGGCAATGCTTTGTCCACGGAGGCTGCAATCTGGGCTACATAAGTAGCAGAACTCATTTGTTTCTCTTTGTTCACAACTGGACCTTGTCTAGGATCCTTCTGCTGTGCTTAGCCGGCAGCAATTACCTGCACTCTGCACCTTTACAGCTGGACCGCTGCCTTGACTGCTTCTCTTACCTCCAACTGGTTGCTTGCTGCTGGGCTTGGTTGCATGACATTATTTTGCTTGTAGGAAACCATGGGTTGCAAGCTAAGCATAACTGAGGTTTATGCAGGCTTTCCGTACTTCTTCACAGCTCCTTATCACAGTAACTTTTGCATTTATATTTTTTTGGTTGCGTTATCTAATATTGAGTTTTGCCCATGTTGTCAATTCCTCAACGTAATCGTGGAAGCTGCATAAACATGAAGGGATGCCTGATCTATTATACATCGGGCATAACAAGGCAACCAATCTGGCGAAGAGGGTTAGGTAGAGGTTGTGGATGGGATAGTTGAAGTCTAGGCTAACTGATAGGATTTGGGATTGAAAGTGGGTGACGGTTCTAAGGAAAACACACTGCCTCCATTCAGCAGTGCGATACAACATTTTGAGTAAGCCCCATTTTAGTGGATGTCACTGCCCTGACCTGACATGCGCTAAACGTGTATCACTACACCCCTTGCACACTGTGCGACACCCTCTGCTCATGCCATATGTCCCCAATCGCACGCCTGCGCAGCGGGCATTTCTGTGCTTAGCCAGAGTTCATTGCAAAATGATTAGCCATTAGCAACTCAGTTGTTGTAGTTTTATATCCCACTAATCTTTGTTGTGGATATTTCCAGGACTTCCTGGCTTCCACAAGATGGCTGAAATCCTAAACCAGATTGCTATATTACTAGTGTCTGCACCATGCCACCCCTGACGGATAAAGTTCTAAAAGCCTTATCCAGAAACACTTAAGACATTGTTGTCAAGGATTTCATTCTTAAAAACTGCTTACCTAAAACAATGTATTTCAATTTCCCCTAAAGTCTCTCAATCACCCTAACTTGGCATGGCCACAAACTAGGATATGTAACTTTGGTTTCTTATTGCCCTGTAAACATGAAATTGCTTTTCCATGCACAGCAAAACCAGACAGATATATTGTCAGTGTACTTTGTGTGCACCTTCCATTATTTAATGGCAGTCATTTATTGTATCTTTATATTACCCCGTACACTCCTGACAGTTTAGCCTTGTGTGCTGTGCCAAGTTCACCACTAGGAGAGTCAGATGGGATGCCTAGTTTGTTGGCATACTCACAACATAACTTGAACATTGTGGCAGAGAGGAATGTTCCAAATTTAGGTAAGGGAAATCCCAGTTGAAAGCAAAGGATGCATGCATATGTAATACTCTTTGAACTGTATAAAAAGATTAAAACTTAATTGATGAACTGTTGGTGTTCAATTTATATCTAATAAAAATATATTTGAAGACTTATTCTGATTAGGTAATAGGTCTATGCTTGCTCCCAACAAATGGAGCATTGTCCAAATTTCAGAAAATGCCACATGATAAAAAGCATAACCATTTGACCATGAAATGGCGAAGGTCGGGTCCTTATTTGGAATCAATAGAACTTGACACTCCTTGAATTCCAGAAATCTGTCCCAATGTTTAAAAATGTCATATTTGGCTGCGGTATACATTAGTGCTGACTTGGCTACAATTGTATCTGTGTAAGAAAGAAATTAACTGGTCACTGAGGATGAGCAAGTCTTGAATCTTTCTGCGGACTTGATGGGGAGAATTGAAGAATGGTGCAGCCAAGATATAGACTGCATGTTTTTATTTTGCCTTTGTTGTGAGAGTATGGCTCCGTAAAGGATTTGGAATAAAAATGGCAAAGTTGATGAAAGTGAGAGGACCTGTTTAATCCCTACTCCATGAAGAGCCACCAATATGGCAGCAAGTAAAATCGAAACCAGTGACGGCCAGTGTTTCCAGATTTGAATTTGTCGGTGGAAAGAGATGATAGTAGATGTGTGGACTCATGCTAGGATTATTGACTAGACTCAGTGGGAGATCCAACAGTGTCGCAGGAGAGCCATCTAGCAGAAAGTTGACTGCTATTCAATGTCAAAGTGTATGAAAAGAAGTAGTGGATATTTTCCCTACTGGCCTGCCCCCGCTACCCACAACCCAATCGCCATTACCCCTCCCACGCTCAATACACACCCCAAACACATGTGCCTGCTATTTAAGGGAACATTCAGTGCAGTGCACTAAAAGGATCAGTGGCGAGTAGAATTTATAAGCAAATAGTGGGAAAATACTGAATTGAAGGAAGAATGGAGTAGGCGATTGGGGCTCAAGATTACATCTGGAATGTGGCATGATATATGTGTGAATGTAAATCTGTGTTCAATTAGTCTGGATGATCGATCAAGATTATAAACGGGGTGTACTGGAGCCCAGAGAGACTAATGAAGAGAGGTATGTCAGATTCTGATGTTTGTTGGAGTTGTTGGTGTGAGGTGGGTTCTGTTGAGCATATGCTTTGGGATTGTGTTGGAGTGCATGGATTTTGGCATGATGTTTATGAAATGTGTTTGAGAATTCTGGAATTGGAGGTTGTTCTTGACTTTAAAACAATGATACTAGAGAGTGATGAAATATTAGACGCATTAACTATCTCGAAAAAAAGTTACTATTCAGAGGAGCGTCAATTTGCAAAAAAATGATTTTACGTAGCTGGAAATCACAAATTGCACCACAATCTAAAGACTTGATTGAAGAAGACATGCACAGTCTTGCTAATATGGAAAAGGTAATTTATATGAGGCAAGGGAAAACTAAAATCATTGAGAAGATATGGAGAGAGTTTTTAAATAAGTACTAGTGCCAAGGAGTTGAATGAGGTTTTATATTGGTGGGTGGGGGGGCTGGTTTTTCTGTTATAGCAGGAATCCGTTAGTAGTCTATATCAATTTTAAGATGCTGTAATGTATATGTTCTGTAAGTCTAGAAACTGCCCTAACAAAATATAGAAGGTATATTATGTTGGCCGAAAACCAATCGCATCATATGCCCTACATTGCCAACAAAGAATCGTCAGCATAACCATAGGGCGTCCATTTTTTGCTGTAACATCTGCCATTTGCTTTCTCTTCCTTTCTGTTCAACGCTTTGCAAAATGTATTTTATTCCGAAAGCACATGCACAGAGCGAGGCCACATCTACATGTTGAGAGACCGGCCCAGACAGACGCCAAACAGTACAGAAATACATTGTTTTCCTCCCTCACAAGTCCTTGAAGGCGGGCAGAGAGGCATTTAATCAGCGGCCCAGGTGCTGGCCGGTCTTTTTGAAACTGTAGAAACAGGCCGTTAAACATGAATTATACTTTTCCTACCGGTCCCCCCTACGGTGCTCTCCTTAGATCAGGCTGACCCCTAGTTCACGAATAGAAACCAGTAGATAACACGCTTTGGAATGTGTCTCTCCTACGAACACAGTAGCCTTGCTGAACAAGTGCCTTATGTTCTTCATAACAAAGAACTATATCTGCTTACTGCAAATTGCAACTATTGCTAAAATGAGTAATATAGATTAGGTAAGAAACGTGTCATAATGTGTCATATTTGTCAATTACTGAACCCTAGCTCAAGAAGATGCATTATGGGTGGTTTTGATGTGTCACAAAGAGATTGTATGATTGTCTATTTATATATATTCTACTGTTGTAGAATGTTCGCGCTCTTGCGTCTCACGAGGTCTGGGTTATGCATGTTGTGAGACGTTGGACCCAGTCGGCCGACTGAGAATGTATTTGCTTTGCAATAAACCCTAGTACTTGGACATTGAACCTTGTGTCTGTTGCATCATTCGTATATGGTGATTATGCCTTGTTTCCATATGCAACGGGTCTTCAGGGCCCAGCAAAAATGGCACCCGAATAGGGACCCTCCCCCTTTTGCTCCATCGTGTACGTTGTATTTGAAGAAGGCGAAAAAAAAAACGAATCGAGGACGTCGAGCCGGGATTGAAAGGTGTTCGGGGCGCCCCTGTGAAAGTGAAGAGCGACTACTTTTGCAGATCTTTACACAGCTGATCCCTGATCGAGGAGCAGCGGCCAGAGAGCATCGAGGCGAGGGTTCCCGAAACGAGGCAGATTGAGCCAGATACGCAGTCACGACGATTCTTGGTTGCATCTGTATACGGACGAATTGCATCTTGAGTAACTAATTGGTTGATCAGGTGAGTCGTGCCCCCATTAAACAGCCCTGATATTGGTAGAGTGTTGCTCTTACAAGATCAAATGCCCAGGGTAAGGTAGGAATAAAATCAATATGCCTGCAAAATTGTCTTCCTGTTTAGTGGGATTTATCCACTGCGGTAGACACAAACTGGCCAAGGTTGTGCCAACCAAAGGGTCGCCAGCGTTTGAAATGTATGTGAAATATGGGATAGGGGCAATAATGTTTAATGAAATTTGACATAGGAATACCAGACATGTAGCAGATTTGCAGTGGTCGAAAGATGGTACTTTTGAAATGGCACATATAGAGCACTTAAAATCAGGACTGCTGCGCAAGCAAGCACGCCCCGCAACATTTGACGTCATAGGAGACTGGAGGAAGGAAGCTAATCTTCATTTAAAAAGTAGGGAGAAACGTGCATGAAGACATAAATCAAACACAAATAGCGTTAGATCTAGAAGAGCTCAGAATGACTGAAGACATCAGAAGAGGGGATAGGAGTATTCAATTAGACATAGAAAAAATATATCCACAACAAGAGTTGCATGCATCAGATGAACTAATAAATAAGATTCTGAATGAGAAGAGACAAGAATGTCCTCAAAGTAATGTTAACCCTTTGCCTGACCCTATTGAACCAGTACACATTGCCCCACCTCAGTTGTCACCCCCATTCCTGTTCCAACTGCACCATCTCCCCATCTTCACGTGACACCATTTCCCCCACCACCAACAGAGCATGAATTAGCAGCTGCTGCAGGAGGCAGTTCTACTGAGGTGGGGCCTGCACAAAGAGGGGGCACAAGAGTAACCCGTAGTACAGTTAGCAGGAAGAGAAGAACTGAAAGACTGGGCAGAAACGTACATTGAAGGGAATGACAAGGGATCCGAGCTGAGTGCAATGTATGACTATAAGAAGCTCGGTGAACAGGTATTGTTAGAATGCATGGGAGAGTATCTTATAGATAGATGGATGGAAGGAATTGACCGGTATGTTAGCACCGCAGAAGTTGCGGGATCTAAATGTTTTTTCGCGTATGAGGGCAAGTGCGGCACAGATAAAAGAGCACGTAGACAGGCTATTTGAGTTAAAAAGTGAGCTTGATCAATTGCATGAAGAGGTGAAAAAAGGGAAACGGCAGGTGGTACCATATGTCAAGCGGCGATTTTATTTTTAATTTTTTTTTTGCCGTCAAAACCTGTTCGTGAAGAGATAAAAACATGTACGCGAGAGGCAATTAGATGGATTACAGATGCTACCATTTCTCCAATGGAGGTGCATGATACATTTGATCAGTATACGGTAGAGATGCAGAGGAAGGCATTGCAGGTGATGGTTGAGTATTTGCAAGATGAATGTTTTGAAAGGAAGTATTGTTGCCCCCCTGATTTAATGACAATATACAAAAGAGCGTTTTTACCTGAAACGGGAAAGTCTTTCTTCTCCCTCGTTTTAGCTATAATACTTAATAATAGAACCAGTGAGGAAACGCCTAGTATGATGTTGCCCATGAGACAAGTCCCTCCCACCTTTGTACCGAAAGTAGAGATTGCCACCACTGATGGACAACCACCGCAGGTAATAGAAGCCCATTATACAGCACAGTTCGTGCATGTCCCTTTTTCCAGACAAGAGGTGAATAATATAAATCCGGCAGGATTTTATAAAGAGATTGAGTCCTATTTGAAATCGTTTATTTTCACAATGAGTGATATTGACCTATTATTTCCTGTGGGGACATGGGAACATTTGATTAAAGATGATACAGACAGAAAAGCTGGCGAGAAGCCATTGCCGGTTTTGTTAGCATTACCAGCACTCCTAGTACAGAAATGAAAAAAACTAGTACCTGAGAGAAGAATTGTCTGGGATACATTAATGGCATGTGTGCAAGGTAAAGATGATTTGGATACTGACTATTTCAATAGATTTGAAGAAGTATTTGCAGATTTTAGTGGCCAAGATTTGAGCACTGAACCCGGGAAGAGATTATTTGTTGACAAATATGTGAGAGGGTTGCCACCGAAGATTCAAAATTTAATGACATCTGAAAGTGCGTGGCAAGCAAAATTACAGAGTGAAGTGCTACACATGGCACAATACAATGAGACTAGAGTAAATACAGAAAAGGAGAAATAAACGAGGGACAGAGTTAATCTGAAAACGGGAGTATTAATGCAGCAGGTAGCGAATAATGGGAGAGGTGGAGGAAATGCACAAACGAGAGGGAATTGTTCTAACTTGCACAGAGGTCCAATTGCACTGAATCAATGTGTATATTGTAGAGGGGAAGGTCATTGGTGAGCACAGTGACCACATTTACAGAATAGGAATGGAAATGCTCCGAGAAGGCAGAATAGAGGTCGCCCGGGAACACAAGGACAAAATAGAAACTCAAGGATGCTGCAGAATCAGAATAACCAGGGAAATAACAATTTGAACGAAAACCAACATCAAATCAGCAGGATGGTGTAGGACAAGGAAACGTCTTTGATACTCAGTCCAATTCATACTAATCTGGCGACTTTACATAGGATGATGTATTGTTCAAGTAGGACCGCCCGAGACAGGGGTCGGAACCAGTATCTATTCCCGTTGACCAGAAAGGGCCCTACGTAGAGATGAAAGTTGGGTATAGAGAGCATACTTTTCTAGTGGACACAGGAGTGCAAAAGTGCTTAATTGACCATCACTTGGTTCCGGAAATACCACTGTCGGGGCAAAAGAATGTTTCAGTAGGGTTCGCAGGTACACCAGTAATTGGCCCTTTGTCACAGTCAGTACCTATAACATTAGGCCCATTAACCGAGTCTTGCCTATTTCTGTTGACAAAATTGCGGGGAAAATTTATTGGGTTTAAATTAGTTGAAAAAATTGAGTGCGGTGATAAATTGTTCCCCTGATGGGGTGTATTTGACAATAGGACCACAAAAGATGCCAGTGTCACAATTTTTGTCTAAACCATTACCAACTGAATTAAGTAGTGTACCAACTTGTATATGGGCAATGAATGATAATGATGTTGGCTGTTTAAAAATAGAGCCGGTAGAAATTGTTTTAAAGGAAGGAATTACATTGCCACGCACTCCACAGTATAAAATTTCAATAGACGGTGAAAAAACATTGAAATGCATTGTTTCTGATTTGATTAAACGAAACGTAATTGAAGAAATTACTGGTAGCACTTGCAATAGTCCAATTCTTCCAGTTTACAAGAAAGGAGGGAATGAAATACCATATTGTTTCATAATTGATTTGCCCGGAATAAAGAAAGTAGTTGATCCCCCAATTCCCATTGGTCCCAGATGTTACTACCATTTTAACTATGATTCCAGCATCCGCATCGAATTTCAGTGTTGTAGATGTGAAGAACGCAGTATTCGGTACATCCAGACAGCAGATACTAATTTGCTTTTACATTAGGAGGACGCTCTTTCACATTCACACAAATTCCACAAGGTTACACTGAGAGCCCGAGTATTTATAGCAGAGCTCTAAATGAACAGCTAGACATGCTAGAGTTACCAACTGGTTGTGTACTATTGCAGTAAATTGATGACCAATTGATTGCTGCTGACACAGAAGACATTTGCAAAGAGAGTACGGCTAAATTGTTGACACATTTGGCAGCACATGGTCATAAAGCTTCATTAAAAGAATTCCAGTATTGTCGAAAGGAGGTGGCCTATTTAGGCTACCTACTTTCGAAAGAGGGGAGGAGACTGACACCAGAAAGAATAGAAAGCATCTCTGGTATGCCCATTCCAAAGACACAGAAGGAAGTCGGAGCTATAGTAGGCATGGCTTCATATTGTAGGCAGTGGATTGCTAACTTTGCCATGATTGTGAAACAAATGGTGGCATTAACAAAAAAGGATGTTGCGTTGCCTTTGCCATGGAGTGTTGAATGTCAGGATGCATTTGATTGGCCCAAAGCTGCATTGTGCTCAGCTCCAGTTTTGGGCACACCAAATTATGAAAAGGATTTTAAGTTATTTGTGCATGGGTAATGGTTGTGCTTTGGCAGTTTTTAGACCATGTGGTTATTTTTCTTCGGCGTTGGATCCTGTTGCATGGGCTTTTCCGCGCTGTTTGCGAGCTGTTGCGGCTGCCCCCTCGGTAAAACAAACGGAGGGAATGGTTTTGGGTCATGCCTTAACCTTAATGGTGCCTCACACGGTAGTCTTTCTTTTAAATAGAATGCAGACGCAACATCTTATGTTGGCCAGGCTGACGAGATATGAAATTGTCCTATTTGCACCGCATATTCAAATATTGAGATGTTGCGCTTTGAATCAGGCAGAGTTAATGCCCCCTCCCAATGAAATAACGGGGGAAAGGTAATCGCCACCCCATGATTGTATAATGGTTACTGAACAAGAAACAAAAGGGAGAATTGATTTAACAGACACCCCGCAGAAAGAGCCAGACGGAGAACTGGTTTGTGACGGCTCCTGTTTCAAACTACCCGATGTTACATCAACTGCTGCATATATGCCATCACGACACTAAAGAGTATTGTAGAAAGCAAACGTTTCCCATATAATTCAGCACAGGCTGCGGAGATAATAGCGTTGACCAGCGCATGCAAAATGTCTGAAAACTTGGATGTAAATATATACTGACAGTCAGTACGCATTTGGGCTAGTACACAATTTTGGTCTACTCTGGCCCGAGAGGGGGTTTCTAACATCACATAGAACCAAGATCCAACATGGTCCTTTTGATAGCAAGATTTGATAGAAGCGCATAAGAAAGTAACATGTAATGTTGGAAAAGGAAATGCATTTGCAGACAAAATTGCAAAACAAACTGCCACAGATCTACACACAAAGATGTTTGAGAGGTCAGAAGAAGTACCCTGTATGATAGAAAATGGGATTGCTACAGTTAAGGAAATGCAGGCAGAAGCAACTGCAGGTGAAATAAAAGCTTGGGCTGAGGGTGCAGCAGAATTAGACATAGGCGGTTGCTGAGAAGACAAAGAGTAAAAAATGGATGCTGCCCAACTCCTATGTAACCTTGATGGTCATTATGGCCCACAGCCCCACACACATGTGCTAGGAAAATGATTCAGCATTTCGACACAGTATGGCATAATCCGCACATTAGAAAAACTGCTGAAAGACTGGTTCAGAACTGAATGACATGTTTGCAACACAACATTGGAAAAGGAACAACTACCCCAGTAGGTAGTTTTGCCCCCCCCCCTCTATGCCATTTGAAATTATACATTTTGACTTTATAGAAATGGAAAGATCTCAAAACTTGAGGTACATCCTTGTGGTAGTCTGTGCATTCAGTAAATGGGTGGAAGCATACCCGCTTAAAGACTGCACAGCAAAAGTGATGCTGAAGGAGTATTTTTCCAGATTGGGCCTGCCACGTGTCATATGGTCAGACATCGGCCCGCATTTTGTTGCTGCTGTGATATTACAAATTTGTGCAGGCCTCCAGATTAATAAATGATTCTATTCGGCCAGACACCCGATGAGTGCCGGTCTTGTTGAGTGCCAGAACGGTATCTTGAACAAGATTAGTAAAATATGTTCAGGGAGTCAGTTGAAGTGGCCTGATGCGCTGCTCTTAGCTTTGTTGTGCATGCGCACGTCTGTGCAGGCAAGAACTGGACTCTCTCCTTACATAATCGTGATGGGGAGACCCGCAAATGTTTGGAGCGCCCCGCAGCCCAGCCGTTTGAATGAAATTGAATACCCGTTGCTCAGCACTTATTGTAACGTGTTAACTCAAAAACTGCGTTTGATTCATCAGCAGGTGCAGGACGCTCTTTCTGTCAGATATACTGGCCCCAGGCATTGTCTGCAGCCCGGAGAATGGGTTCTGGTAAACCATTTTGAAAGTCTTCACTTGCACCGCGTTGGAGAGGCCCCTACCAGATCCTCCTGGCCACACAGACTGCAGTCCGGGTGGATGGTCGAAAGGCATGGATCCATGCCTCACACACAAAGAATTCCATTCCCGTTGAAAGAGCTGCCTGATCCAGACATCGAAAAAGGAGAACAAGCTGCAATTGATCAGAAAGACACAATCGCCAGTTCTCTGCCAAAAGTACTGCCCAAGCACAGGAAAGGGCCTGGGGAAATTGCAACGAGGAAAAGAGGGCCGGAGGTGCCTCCTTAACCTTGCCCGGCTGCGGCTGCATCATCACTTGCTACATCACAGGCTGGCACTGAGCTTGCACCCGGAAGTGAAACTGCATTATTCATTGATCATACAGTACTTGGAGCAATGAGGTACAATCTACGTTCTCAAAATCAGAAGTGATCTGATTTGCACGTTTTTGTTTTGCCTCTATACCCGACAAGGATGAATTGGGAATCGTAGGCCTAGGGAAGTGGAGCCTGGGAACTGTATTAATCTGCATCAACTTAAAAGCTCCAGAACACAGCTTCCCGGTGCTATCTTTGGACATTTTTTTTTTTGAATGGCCTTTGTTGATCACCCCGTGCGAACAAGCGGGGCGCATGTTGTACCGACACAACTGATGCTTGCTTCAGCGTTCTGGAGCACTGTGCAGAGCCGCCAATAAGCTTGCTACCAGTTATAAAGCAGGCTAGCGAGAAGTAGCCTAGACGCTTTGCTGATTTCTTTGGACGCTTTGCTGCTCAAACGGATGCTGCTGTGAAGAAATGATACACGACGAACATTGCCGAGAGAAGAATTGCAGACAATGCCTATACTTCTGTTCCCTCCTGCACCAACGCTGATGACATTATAGATATAGAGACTATAAAGATGTCTAGAAGGATTTGCTGTAGGAAATTCATGCTAATGATTATTACATTACTTTGCACTCTGGATACACTGATCCCAGTATTATGGTATCTGGAGTGTGTGCATCCATTCAGTTCTCTTTTGCCAGCTACCAGTGCGCCTGCCACAGATAGTCCAGTGCATGTACTCTTACCCTCTTCTGTGTCTTTCTTCTAGTGGAGGGAGAGTATATGATAATAACCCGTTGCTTCTGATAATAAATATGACTCACACTATCCTGAATAGAACAAATGACTGGGTCTGTTCCCCTTTACCCCAGCATGGTGGGAAAGGAATGGGTTGGTTGTACAGCCATTACCCCTTAATACGGCATGTTATGCATCACCGAGTGCACTATTTTATGGGAAATGGAATAAGAGTGATACGGGTCAATTAGATGGAACAAACATAGACGAGTTCGAAAGGGTGATGATAGAACTGGTGAGTTGTTCCATATTTAACAGAGCGAGGGTAATCAAACCACTGGTAAGACCAGTAGATAGACTTTGTGCCTTTATAAATCATCTGTAATCACTTTTTACATGAATCCGGTAGGGAACAAGGACGTTGTGCCCGCCTCCTATAGTATTAATTACAGACTGCGCACCGTCCCATTTTGCTTAAGAAAGAAGGGTTCCTTTTTAGTAGGGACATTCACTAGATGCATGAATATTGCAGTACTTGAGAAAGGAGAAGAACCAATGTTTGTAGGTGATCCCGTTTATTTTATATGTGGAGAAAAAGCTTATCCCTGGTTGCCTAGAAATTGGGGAGGGACCTGTTACTTAGGGATCCTTTTTCCAGGTGTGTTCCTTTCCAAAACGTCAGACATATCGATATTATCTAGATCTGGGACCCGGCGGGATGACACAGGATTAATTGCGGAGGACATAGCAAAACTGACATATTATATAATGACATTAGAAGAAAAGGCAGTTAGATTAATGACACTTCAAAATAGAATGGCTCTTGATATAATCTCGGCCCACCGTGGAGGTGTGTGTGAAATCGTGGGGTCAGCGTGCTGTGTATTTGTAAGTGACTCCTACCCTACGATTTTCAAGCCAATCAAGAAATTGCACATTTTAAGTTCTGACATTCATACCCCGACAGGCGGTTGGGAGCTGAATATAAGTTCATGATTTTGGGAGGTACTGCGCTCATGGGGGTGGAAACTAATTGCAATTCTAATAGCATTACTTGGAATCATCATGACATGTTGTTGTTGCATACACTGCCTGCCAATCCTTTGCTCTGAAATAACAAATGAATGTGTACACATGGTAACAGAAAAAAACTTCCAAGTTGAATACGAATGCAAACAACGAAATGGAAACAATGAAAGAATTTGTCCATTAATATTGATGACGTTTACAGTAGCATGCATAGTTCAGAACTAGATACGTGGTCAGATGAAGATGCAATGTAGGGATCATGCTCTTGGCTTACGGCCAAAAGGAGGCTTTTTAAGTCTAGAAACTGCCCTAACGAAGTATAGAAGGTATATTATGTTGGCCGAAAACCAATCGCATCATATGCCCTACATCGCCAACAAAGAATCGTCAGCATAACATCCGCCATTTGCTTTCTCTTCCTTTCTGTTCAACGCTTTGCAAAATGTATTTTATTCCAAAAGCTCATGCACAGAGCGAGGCCAGGCTACATGTTGAGAGACCGGCCCAGACAGAGACGCCAAACAGTACAGAAATACATTGTTTTCCTCCCTCACAATGCAAGGCATTTAATCAGCGGCCCAGGTGCCGGCCGGTCTCGCTGAAACTGTAGAAATAGGCCGTTAAACATGAATTATACTTTTCCTAGCGGCCCCCACTTCGGGGCTCTCCTTAGATCAGGCTGGACTCTAGTTGACAAATAGAAACCAGTAGATAACACGCTTTGGAATGTGCCTCTCCTACAAACACAGTAGCCTTGCTGAACAAGTGCCTTATGTTCTTCATAACAAAGAACTGTCTGCTTACTGCAAATTGCAACTATTGCTAAAACGAGTAATATAGATTAGGTAAGAAACGTGTCATAATGTATCATATTTGTCATAATTGTCCATTACCGAACCCTTGCTCAAGAAAATAAATGATGGGTGGTTTTGATGTGTCACAAAGAGATTGTATGATTGTCTTTTTATTTATATATATATATATATTTGTAGAATGTTCACACTCTTGCGTCTCACGAGGTCTGGGTGACACACATTGCGAGACGTTAGACCCAGTCGGCCGACTGAGAATATATTTGCTTTGCAATAAACCCTAGTACTTGAAAATTGAACCTCGTGTCTGTCGTACCACTAGTATATGGTGATTATGCCTTGTTTCCATATGCGAAGGGTCTTCAGGGCCCAGCAGTTCGTTGATTTTTGTTTACCTGAAAATGTATAAATAATTAAAAAAAAGCCAAGTTTCAACTCCTTCCTACACTTTTTCTTTTTTTAAAGCAAAACCATTCCGGAATGGTTTCTTTAAAAAAAAAAATAAGTATGCGAACATTAAATCTTAATTAAAAGTAGAGGAGCACCGCTCCTGCCCACTTCAACCACTGCTTCTGAGGTTTGTGCGACTTGTGAAGACCAGGTTAGGGGAGAGGGGACCAAAATGTTCTTCGGGACCGGTCAAGCCAGCTGCTAACTGTAGTGATCCCTGGAAGTGGTATATGGTGGATCCTTTCATCCTCTCTACCAACACTAATGTATAGGGAGAACCCAGTGGTAGTTGTAGACCAAAACTCAAGATATTGAAGGTTTAGCACATTTGTACTGGTGGTCTGTGGGCTACAGCACCATCTGAACATTAGGAGGCCTACTGCAGAGTAGGCAAGAAAATTGCAAACCTACTCGCATACACACCAACTTGCTCACCAAAGGGCTTGGTGTGCTGGGGAGTTTGAGAACCCATGACGCAAATGAGTGACAGTACTAGGGTGCCAATTATCAGACACACATGGAGCTAGTTTGTGGACCCGAGTTGGCATCATGACGGTTACTCGTGACCATTGATGCCAGTTGCACATTTTGAACCCTCAGTCAGCAGCCTCCTTCTCAATTAGGCACTCTGCACACCAGATGAGAATTATTAGTGGTGAGAAAACGCATGGTGGGAAGGGGGAGATAGGGAGCCTTGAACAATCATGTACCCGGGGACTAATGGCCAGCCAACAAATTCCAGGCCATATTGGGGCAATTGGAAACAGCTAAAGACCGTCCATGTTGGAGCTAGGGAAGAGGTTCAGTTTCAGAGAGTTGGTGCAGCAGGAGGTGAGAGAGACCGCAAATAGAGCAGTTAACGGAGTACTGTGGCCCCCTCCCTACTATTGTTTCAAAAGGAAGGAGGGCATGTTGCCAAAAAGCCTGATGCAGGTTCTAGCCCTTAATCTGTCAAGAGAGAAAGCTACTGGAGAGGGGGACTGTTTGCACGCATACTGCATGCAAAAGTCTAGAGCCTGGCTGCATTTGGAGAATCAGAAAGAGGAGCACAACCAGAAGCAACTGCAGACAACAACTGTTGGTTGGTGGTGGGAACACAATTCCACTTAGTCTGAGACCAAGTTGAAGACTACAGTATAGGACGAGTACACCACTCTACCTGTCAGACCAACTCGTCTCTGGAGGCCAGCGCTTTCCAAGAAGCCACATTATCGCCTGGTTGGGACCAAGAACTGCAAAGGGGAGAATAAACTGGAAACTGTCCTTTACCTGCTATGCACCCTTTCTCTGGAACATATTACCAAAGGGGATAAGCCTGTCCCCTCCATTCTACACTTCAGGCAGGATCTCAAGACCCTACACTTTAAAGGAATTATCGCCAATTGCTGATCTCGCCACTCAACACTAATTCTCCACCTCTGCAGCTCCCCCGCCAACCCGCTCACCGTACCCAACCCAGAACGCCTGCTACTCCTGCAACCTTACTTGTAAGTCCCTGGGTGTGTTCCCTATGTACAGCTCATTGTCTTTCCAGGTGGGCTTGAGCTTCATAAATCCCATACATATGTGAATAAATACATAATTGGGTCCTAGTTAGGACGGATATGAATTTACTAATGTGTAGCGAGGAGGGTTTATAACAGAGCGTTAAAGTTAATGCATTTCAGATTACCTTTGTTTGTTCAGACACGTCCGAAAACGCTTTTTTCACCTTTGGCTTTTAGAAGGAAGTCTGTGTTTTAGTGTCTGGAGGAATATTTTCAGGGTCGAAAATGCATGCATGAAGAATGTTTTGAGCCTGTTTCTGCATTAAAATATCTATTCATTGTACCTACCTTAACTTGGTGGTGGTTTGACTAAAAATAGCACATCTTAATTTTCTATTCAGTAAATTTGAAATCCTTTATGCTTCTATCTTTTTAGAACTGTCTGCTCTGCATTGTATGACTTAAAATAACATTTTTGTTTTCCTTGTGCTTGTTTTACAGTAAATATCAGGAGACAACACAAAAATTGCAGGCCCTGCAGGAATGCCAGACTCTGAATGCAGAACAAGAGCAGACAATTAAGGTAATTTTTCCGATATCCTAGTTACTGTGTTTTACCTGAATTTAGTAGATGTTGTGCCTCTTTCAACTTCTCACACATTTCCTAGGCAGCAAGAAGTAGTTTCATTACAAAAAAGTAACTTCTGTTATTGATGCTTTTAAAGTGTTGTTAAGATGGATTTCTGAACTCTGACCTGGAGGGGCAGAAGTTCAGAAGGCCAGCCTAGTTTCTTGGAACAGGGTAACCTCTGGACAAGCCAGACCAATCAGGGTCGCGATGGCGGCGGTCAAGACTAAGTCTCAAGAGGGGTGAGGGTGACTGAAAGACCTCAATGAGCACAGAAAGCAAGGACACTTAAAAATTACTCCAGACAGGTGTTATATTAAAAATATAGACACATTTATTACAAGGCCCCAGTACAACAGGGATAACTGGGAGAGCAGGAGACCTGGGGAACAGGGCATCTCTGGCGAGTACAAATATGAAGATTGCAATAAGCTTACTCATCCCAGTGGGGAACAAAGCTTGTTTAAGGACAATACCTGTCTCTGTGAATGGCAAGATGGAGTGAGCATCATTCATTCATGTTTAGCAATAGTGGTAGGGTCAGCCTAGGTTAATTTCCGGATTGGAGGACCGACTTGATTTGGCCTTTGGAATTCACCATTGACGAGCGCCCAAATTTAGTATTAGGTAGGGAAACCCCTAGGATAGGGAAAGTTAGGCATTTTCTTGAATTTCTTTACCTAGTAATCTGATGAAAATGGTACACATTGGTGTCCTCCTTCTGACCGACCATAACACGAATGCACATTTCAGGATAGGATTTTTGTGAACTCTTTTGTTGGCCAAGAAATGGAAAATGTGTTGTAGCTTGGGGTTAGCTAGGAGCGGAAGGACTTGTTAATAGGGTTTGGATCTTTCTGGTGGCCCCATCTATGGACATTGCTTTGCTGGAGGGACAAGGATTCCTATTGGGTTACAAGACTCATGAGTTTGGGGAATCCCACATGTTTGTGCTGTCCCATCCCAGACATTGTTTGAACTTCCTTATCATGTTTAGCTCTTTCACTGTGTTTATTCCAACTCTTTTCCTGACGTAACACAAACTTGCAGGTTTAAAACACACTTCTGCTGCGTTACTTGTATCATTGATCGGCCTTCCTACAATACTTCATATAGACTAGTCCCTACGGAAGGATCTCCCTTATCCTCCCCCACCTCCCCTATGGTCATTGCATCAAACCTGGGACCACATAAATCAGGATGCTGCGATTCCTTTGTTGCTACCCTTGACCCACTGATTTTAGACCATGGTGTGAGCTGCTGATAAGAAGCGATTGTGTGCTGAAAGAAGCCTTCATTGGGTAGTAGGAAAGCAGGATTATAAGGGACTCGGGTGCAGTAACAAGGGAAGAGCACAGATCTAGAATATACTGTTTGTGACTTTGGACTCTGTTGTGGGAGGCTCCTTTTATTGCAGCTAGATGAAATGCTTGGACTTTAGTGTTCATATGTAGCAAGTGCACAATTAAGTGCTGCAACTATAATTCATTGGCAGGAAGTCTATTGGTAGCATCATGTGCATTTTATTGAGGGGTATTCTTTTAGCTGAATCTGGCAGCATCGACTGGTTTTATTTTGTGGACACATTCCAGCATTTTTTGGGGCACTTGCGCGTTAACCATGGGGCTAGATATCCTTTTTGTGGGAAGAATTATTGCTTATTTAGACCACATTTAATTCGATTTTTTTTTAGGCTGATCCAGATTCATGATTTTTTAACGCACTCTCTTCTTTAGAGGCAACCTGATATTTTTTCAGGCTATTTAAAGAGTAATTTAGCCACCTACCCTTGCATGCTGGGTTCTGTGGATAAAGTGGCACCCACTAACGTGCCCTCCAAAAAAAATCACTGGTGGCGCTTTCGACATGAACAGTACTTGCCTCACACAATCGTAAGGAAGCAGACACTGAGACGTCTGAACAAACTGAAGAAGTGTGCCCCTAGAAAGGAGTACAAAGAGGAGGAATCGGCAGCTGTCCTGATTGGGATCTTACTACATAAGAATTACATTTTTACAATCTGTCTTTTTGCACTTTCTTGTGCTACCCATTTTATTCACAACTAACACTTCATGTGCAATTGGTCACTAAATAGCCGATTGCGCTGGCTTAAACCTATGCATTTCTGCAGCAGTGGGCAGGGCCATCTTCCTCCCAAGACTGATGAAGACTTGAGTAACATTTAACCTTGGTTACAGTAGCATCTGTTAATTTCATAACCAAGAAATGGCAAAATGATGGTGACAATTGCAGTCTAGAAGGGTTTTTTATACTTCACTTTGAAGCTAAGATAGCTCCTGTGTCAAATACCGTAGCTTGTTCACGAACCCCCAACAGCCCTGAGCTACTTTTCACTGCAGGTCCACAAACCGATTTTGATCTCTGATTAAGGTTACATCTGGAAGAACATAGAAAACTATATCCACCTTGGAATCTTCTGCAGCTCCTCTAACAAAATGCAACTGGGCAAACACATATATCAAATGTTTGTTCCTGCAACTGAAAAGGGTAGCCACACAAATGCCATTGAGGCAAAGAACAGATGCACCACTAGGATATGTGACCATCACGGATCTGAGGGGCAGCAGACCCATTTGGAGTGATTACCAGATGGGCGATTCACACAATGTCCAAATATCCTTACTTATCACTGTTTTAAAGACTTGCTGTTGCTGGCTAGGGTAGAGAGTTATTATTAAGTAACTATTTAAATGTCTGTGACCACCACATCCAATCATTTCCAGCCCCTTTGATCAGCTTCCATGTTTCAAACTTCACAGTGCAGGGAAATTGTGGAGCTGTGATCATTCAATCAACAGTTTCTAATATTACAGCCATTCCTGATCTTTTCCTCGCTCTATTTGCATGTTTGTCCTTAGATTGGCATCCTAGGACACCTAATTCACAAGGGGCAGATGCAACTTTACTTTGTTTCATCAATGTATGGAAAGTTTTCCAATGCAAAATAAGTTGGGTACCTGATTGGTAAGTCAAATTGAGGGCCAAGATTTGTGACTAGAGTTCTAACCTCTCCTACAACGCACAAAAATAGAATCCGTTATGATGTATGCTACTCAAGACTTCACCTTATTACAACTCTGCTCAGGAGCTTTTTCCAAGCCACTACATGTGGTAGGATTTGGAAAAGCCAACCTAGGGTTAGCAAGGTTATAGCCATTCTCTTAAGTAGTGTTGGTCAACAGAAAGGCTGCTTATAGGAGGAACGGGGCACTCTTTTGTAGAACAGTTAAAACTTGAAAAGAACTGATGAGGAAAAGACCCCTACAGGTAAATTATGAAAATTAACTTATTACAATACTATTGCAATACTACACTAAGGCACACTTTATTATTAAAAGCTAAATAAAAATACTTTAGTACGCATGTAAACAGCCAGTTAACCCACAATGGTTTACACACGACTTCAGAATTGCAAGCAGTTGTCTAAACAATAAATGCATTCAACAATGTAGGGAGAACCGATGTTAAACACATTACATAAGCAATAAGTCAGCTACCCAAAAGTAATTCTAACTGGCCCTACCACTATTTTAAACATCTAAGGTCTGTAGAATGAGTCCCTTCTCCTGAATGTTGTGTTAAGCACTTTGTTGTCTTTTTTAAATTATTATTTTATTTTAGAGGTGCTAATATGCATTTCTTAGTCTCTTGTTATTCTCTGTATCAGTTCATGTAGTTCCCTCATTGGACTGTTAGCTTATCTCGCCCCTTTAGTACGGACTTATCTTGATCTTTGTTGAATACTTCGATCTGTGTAAAAGGGTTCAGAGTCATTTTGAAGAGTGTCCTTTCCTGTGGGTTTTTTGTCTTCTGGGTGATTATAGTTCACCTTTTCCTGGTATGGCCTGTATTATATATTTATCTTAAGGGCTACTCTGGCCTTCAGTTCATAGTGTTGGCTCAATTATGTTCCACCCTTTGCTTTTTGGATAACTGGTTACTTCCCCTCTTCAGGGTAGTGATGCACACTTTATATGCTCTCCCTCTTCAGGGTTTCAATGATTCTTTCTCACATTAATACAGTTAAAATTCATCAAGTTTGTTTTCCAGTTTTCATCACTTGTACTGGGACGGGTCTCTCCGATTTATATAACCAGTGCCATTTTGCTTCCTGATCTTCATGTTCTCCCCGTTACCTTCAATATTGCAGGGGAATGTCTGAGGCCCATAGATGTTTAGGACCTTACCTTTCTTCTGTTTCCCTGCCTGCTCACTTTCCGCGGTGTCTACCTGTGACTCTAGCAGCGTCTTGATACCACTATGGGTCCTGTTAAGCAAGATTGTATGCAGTACCCTTTGGGTGCACTACAATAACCTTGATCTCCTGGCAATAGGAGACCCAACCTTTGGTATAAGTCTGAACTACACAGGTTGGTAGTGTGGCTGAGCAGCCACGCTTATCTCAAGAGGGGTCAATATGAGCAGTAATGTTGTAACAGAGTTTCACAGTAGCACTTTAAACACTTAATACTCGAGGTTTCTTGATGAAACAATTTATTTCAGTCAGTTGTATAAGCCTTCAGATGGGAGCTATATATGTAAACCTCATAATACACTTCAAAACACACTTAGTTTCTCTGAATCAGGTTATACCCATTGGGGATGACACACAGGCACTTCCTACACCACACCCTCAGGTGAATTTTTATTTTTTTATTTTACTTGTTAAAATTCACAATTTTTGTTTAATTTTTTTTTTTTTACAAGAAATGGAAAGAAAAATGAGTCTCCACTCCATCCTCTCTTCTCAACTTCTAATAAAATGTTTTATGAATCCAAACTAACAACCAATCAAACCGCTCCTTTGGAGTTCCGGGCTCACGGCCTTGTTCTTGCTTATAGTCTTAAAGCTTCAAATTCAAAAAGAACTGGGAGACCGCTATCACATAACTTATCTCCCTCAGTTAGGCGGTTCCACCAATCCTCTTCGTCGCATGTTCTTTTGAACATGTGACCCAAGTGTGCGGTTCTCAGCTTTGACAGATTTGTACACAATAGTAAATGTCGAAGCGTCTGTTTGCAGCTTGACTTTGCAGAACCGGCAGCTATTGTCCAGTGTAAGTTTTCTTATAGTTCTGGTTTCGTTAGTTGGCAAGAGATTCGTTTGTACTCGTAGTAAGTTGTCTCTCAGGGTCTTGTTTGGGAATTTTATTAGGTAATTTGGTAGGTCATTTATACCTCATGTTGTTGGTGGCAAATGAACTATCAATTTACTTCTGTGTGCTTGAGCTGTCGTCTGCATCCAATCTTGTTCCCGCAATTTTTGTTTTACTCTGTTCGGATTTTGAATAAGTTGTTCTTCGGAGCTATTTATCTCTTCAAGGATCTTATGGTTTTCTTTCGTCCAGAGCATCAGAAGTTTGCTTTTCTGTTCTTTAATTTCTGTATGAATAATAGACATTACATTCGGGTGGTTGCTGGTTAGAGCATTCCTGTATAGCATTAATGAATTTCTAGCAACCATCGACTCCAGAGATTGCAGACAGAGTTCCTGGCGAAAGGACTTTACTGGTGTTGATGGCAGTAAATTCAGTGTATTTTTCCAGAACAATCCTTCTATACGTTTCCAAATTCTTGTGGTATAGTAGGCATTGCGTCCGCACCATACATCAAAGAGGGGACCACCTTTTCCTTATAAAATTGAATCAAAGGGATTACTGTAAATCGACCGAATCTTCTTTCTCTTACTTTTGCCTGGCTTGCCAATTTTTTCGTCTTTTCCAAGAGGTGATGTTGCATAGGGCGCACTTTTTTGCTGTTACTTAAAATTACCCCTAAGTATTTGAATTTCTTCACTTGTTCTATCTTCTCACCTTCCAGGGTCCAACTGAAGATCTCAGTCCTGGTATTATGTTGCTACATAGTCATCACTTTAGTTTTAGCTTTGTTGATCTCTAAATTGTTCCTCCTTATATAAGTTGCCAATTCATTTAATTGGTGTTGTAGACCAATTGGAGTGTAATCCATCAAAATGAGATCGTCCGCATAAAGCAATCTCGGGATCCTGACCCTCCCTATTGTTGGAGGGAAAGACAGGATCTCCTGGTCGCACTCTTCGATGTCCCAAAGATAGGAGTTAAACAGTGTTGGTGCAAGAGGGTACCCTTGTTTAACTCCTCTTGCCGTAGGAATTGACTCTGATAGCATCCCACATTGGTTTAGACGCACTCTGATGGAAGTGTCTTGATGAAGTGCTGTAATGGGCTCTAAGATACTTACCGGGCAATTTCTTGTTATTAGTTTATCCCAGAGAATTTCACGGTTGACCTGGTCTAAAGCCTGGACCAGGTCAATGAAAGCAAGATGGATCTTCGGACTTCCTTCCTGGATCTTAATTTTTAAGGTGCTTAATAAAAGAACATTTGGTGCCGTTCCTGCGTCTTTAACAAACCCAGATTGTAAAGGGTCCTTGTGTCCCGTTGACCTAGCCCATTTTTGGAAGTTTTCCAGCAGTAGCGAGCCAAACTTTCCCGACCACATCTAAACGTGCGATTAGTCGATAGTTCTTGGTTTGGTGTCTGGGCCCAAGTTTGTCAATAGGAACGATGGTTGCTGTTGTCCATGAGGCCGGTATAGATCTTGTTTTAGTAAAAAAAAAAAATTATTACCTCGTAGATGAATTCGGTCCATTCTGTGGGATGCTCCTTCAGGTCTGCATCAGTGATGCCATCGGGCCCAGGGGCTCTTGATTTATTCAAACAAACAAGTTTTCTCTTAATATCTTCTCGATCCCAAGTGTTCTCCCATGCTGGTTTTAAGGGATCTTGATTAGAAGATATATTTGTCGGTTCTTGTTTTGGAAAAAGGGACTATCCAACTTTCTGGAATAACTTTGTGAAGTGAATCGACCACGCTTCTTCTCCCACAAAGTTATTAAGTTATTTTGTGGCTCTGATATAGTTCTAATTAGAGTCCAAACGTCCCCGGTTTTCCTGCTACACACTGTCTTCAGCATACCAGCTGCATCAGATTGATTAATGGTCTCTGTGTTGTCTGAATTAACTTTTGTATGTCCTTATTGCTACTTTTAGCTTGTTTGCCAATTCTGGGATGTTTACTTTTTTTGCTTGGCGCTTTAATTTCCTTATTTTTTTTTTCTTCCACGATGCTTTTGTTAAATTTGTGTGGATGAGTTTTTGTCTTATTTGACCAAGCCTTTCTTTTAACTTCGAAAGCTTCTAACAAAGGCTGATAAACGAAGTTATTTTCCACGCCTGTTAACCGATTTGCCCTACAGATATTGGTGTATATAGCCGTGAGTTCTATGACTGCACTAGCAGGTAATCTTAACTTTGTGCGGTTCTTACATGCCTCGATCTCTGCTGCCATGGTCAATCTGGCTTTTCTTGTACAGGTCCGTTTTACCTTTAAAAGATTGTGATCACTGTTGGCTGTTCTCACAACCTCATACTCAGTTATGATCTTAACAGCTCGTTTGAGACAAATATATGGTCTAAATTTGCCATAGAGTTGTTTCTTTCCCATGTCGGTATTCTCGGGTTATTATTAGGAATTGTTGTTTCTAAACTCTGAAGATCCCAGGAGGTCATTGTCGTGATCCATAATTGACCACATACCATGTTAACTGGCACCTTCTTTCCATTATCACACTTCATTCTAGGTTTTGGGCATACCGCATTGAGGTCTCCACATTGAATGATACATTTCGGCGTCCCCTCCGTATGTATTCTTTCCAAGATATTGTCTACCATTTCTAGGTAGTCCTCATTCTTGATCGCAGCGGGATTCCAGTATGTGTTCAACAGGATTATTTCTTCATCATTTACATCATGTTTATTAATTTCCAACAGTTGCTTAGACCACTTCAAAAGGGACACTTGAAGGTGGATATTTGAGGTCAATGTTTTTATATGATGTATCCCTGATCTGGATCTAAGAGCGGTCAGCAGACCTGATGAAGGTCGGCCTTTTTCCAATTGTACAGCTGGGGACAGGTACGTTTTGTAACCCTCCAGGAATGGCTTCTTGGTTAGCCATGTCTCGTGGAGACATGAGCTATCAAAATCCCCCAGATTGACATCACTCTTTGTCAGGATGTGGCTAAACCCTCTAGTATTCCAGCAGCCCATAGTGATAGTATCTTTTCCCGAGGTCTTCGATCTATCATTCCCCTGTACGATCGTTCTGTGCCTTGCATGGCTAGCTTTTTTTCACTAGGGCTTTCGAAATCCATGTCCAATTCGAGTAATGGTCTTCTTCCTCATCCTTGTTTTTATTCTTTAGTGCTGTTTGTTCATTTGCCATTTCTGTAACTTCTCGGGCAAATGGGATTTTTATCTTCTGTAGAGGGCCTTTTGGATATCTGACCTTGTTCACAGCGTCCTGATGAGTGGTTCCGTCTTGTCCAGGTTTATTTGACTTAGCTCTTTGAACATCCCTTTCGAGGGAGCCGGTTGACTTTTCGATCAAGGTGACTTCCTTTGTTTGTGTCGACCTTTTGGTTGGTCTGCATGAAATCTTATCCAAACCCTTTGGTATTCCCTCTTGCCTTGGAAGCCTGTTGACGTTATTCACCTGAGGTTGTTTTCCTTGTTCTTTCTCTACACCTCTTGTATGACAGTCCCACAAGTCGTAGCCCAGCATTTGAAAGCTTTCTTGTTACAAAATCAGCATTGATCTGATTACAGGGGAAGGAATGTGTAGATAGGCACAATCTCTTTTACCACTAGAACTGAACTCCACAATTTTTATATCTTCTGTGTTAATCTGCCGCAACTTTGGGATGCAGTTAAATAGTGACAAAATGTTTTTCTGGTTCAGAATCAGGTTATCTTGAAAGTCCCCCACCCGTTCCAGTTTAAAACTCCTTTCGCTACCCAGCTTTTTACTGTATGGAGTGTGGGTGTCTTTTTCCATGTCTGAATCTTGTTTTCTTTCGTTTCTTAGATTTCGTCCCCTGTTTTGTTCTGATGCAACTCTTCTTTTTCTCTTTTACTTTGATTTACTGATTTAACCTTCTCCCAAGTCTCGATGTTGGTATCTCTATTAAAAATTGGTGAACTAATCCTTGATTTTGGAACTGGCTGGGCCTTTATGATCTCTTTACGATCTTTCTGTGTTCTTACTTTCTGGTGAGAATGGAATGGACTCTCCACTTTCTTTCCGACCAAGGTTTTTTGTATTTTTTCTCGTCTTTCTGTCAGCGTTGGGTATGGGCTCCATTGTTGTGTATCCTTGTCTTCTCATTTTTTCACTCTTTTTCCGCAGTCCTTCCTTGTCGGACCTCTTGTGGAGTGTATGATTCTGAACTGTCGCTCAAATACACCGATAAATCCAGGAGGTCTATGCTTTTTTCGGGGTCTTCTGTTTCCGGTTTCTTGTTTTGGGTGACGACCTGGCTTGCTTCTTCTAAGTTAGGTAGTTCTGAGACCTGAAAAACCATAGATCTGTTTCTTGCCTCCTTTCCCATACATGCTTTTTTTCTCTGGTTTTCTATTGGACCCTTTGTTAGAGCAGGCAGTAATTGCTGATCTTCCACTATTACCACTCGTTCCTTTGGCTTGCTCGTATGTGTTTTTTTTCTTTATGAAAAGCGGGTATGATCTCAGGTTCTTCCGACAGGGGTCTGTGTTGCTTTGTTTCAGAGACCCAGAAAGATTTGCCACAGGAAACTTTGTTTGGGGCTCGGATTCCTGTTCTTCTACAATTGCAGTCGTATCGGGCAGACTGTTTTCCATAGACATGATTACACATCCGTTAAGTGCTTGATTCTTAGTTGTAGACAACTGGGAGGCCCTCTGTTGTTGCCGGATGTTTGTTAGGAGGGCTGTCTTCAGAACGTCACAAACCTCCACTAAAGGGTTCAGTTTGATGGTATAATGTTGATTCACTCCCTGGTAGCCCACCCTCTACACAAGTTGTGTTTAGTACTTCTTTTGCTAATTCCTCCATCTGCACAGCAGTCGAGATTTTCCCATGGGACATCTTGTCCCCTTACAACACAATTTGTTGTTCTAGGTTGTCGGTAGTGTCACCCGTGGGCTTGAGTGAATCATTCCCCCCGGCCCTTGCTTCCAGAGCCGTGATGTATCCTTCAATGTAAATCATTTTTTAGTGCGACATGGCAGCCAGAGTTGTGTGATCTTTTAAGGTGTTGTAAATCGATTCATATAATTTACAGAAGGGTGCTAGGGCAATTGTTACCGCTGACATTACAGAGAAAATATCCGCCTTTTTTGTAGGAGTTTTTGTCGTTACTAGAAATCACGATTGAAGATCTTCTATTTCGTAACAGAGAGTGCGCTTGAGGACAAGGCGTGTTGTATGCTCCCAAATCGTTATTCTTTATGGGCTTTTCTGCAGGACCATCTCCTTCAAGTGGCGCTCTTGCCGAAAGCTCTTGTTTGTTCTCACTCATCCTGTGTAGCACCTGTGAGGTGGCTTCTAAGGTTGATTCACTTGAGGGCAAATCTCTATCACAGGCAGGTTGCCCATTTGCTTCCTGATTGGGGGTTGGGTCTATGCTCTTGGCTCTATTCTTCTTAGTGATTTCTCGCAGATCGAAGACCCATCCCTTTGCCGTGCAGATTGTACTAACTACAGGCCTGGGTATTAAGTTCTCCAGTGTTTCTTCCCGAGCTTGCTTTGTTGGGGTTGATAAGGACTGATGGCCCCTACTAAATTGTAATTCTGGGTCTTTGAAATAGCGAATCCCAGTTTTTAAGCTTATTCTTGGTGTGTCCTCTATCCTTCCAGACCCAATCAAGCCCCCCCACGACCCCCTTGTGACTTGGCGTTTGTAGATTCATTTGTAGGTACATTGGCACCCTCCAGTAAGTCTGCATCGGACAATTCATCTGTATGAGATTGATCTTTCATTAGTTGCTTCTGGAAGAATTTTGCCATAGGATTTGGGGCCAAAATGTTCGTCCTTAAACCTGGAGTAGTCTTGCGTAGTGCTCTTATTTAAAGATTTTACATTTTTCTGCTGGTACACGTGTTTCGGCATTGTTGTTGTTCTTTTTGTTCTACCTTTTTAGTTCAAGTTTTTTCTGGGTTAATTTAACTGCTGTTTCCGTGGTCGAAGGTTCGCCATGCGCTGAGAGTTATTATGCTTAAGTGCTTCCTCTGTTTCACTAGGGTTACGTTTGTTATTCACGTTTTCTGTGCCAGCGTTCAGATAATTTTTTCCTTTGGCCTCTAGACCATTCATATCAGCTGACAATATAAATTTGTCAGGCACAACCGCCTCGTGTGGGTTTTTCAGATCAGGCCCTGTCATCTGGGGATGGATCTGAATAGTAACATTGATCAGGTTATTTGGGTGTACTTGTGACTCTGTGTGAGCTTCCGGGAACACATCCAGGTGCAAATCACTGTCCGAGCCCTCCCACATCTCCAGGGGCGGGCCCATCGCACTCGGTACAGGAGCCACTCCCACCCTGGCTCCCAGCGCGGTCATTCTTGGCCGCTCCACCTCTGTCCCCTTCCGACTGCTCAGCGCCCCCTTCCTCTCCCCCACACTCTCCCACAACGGGGGGGGGGCAAGTTTCTCCCCTGCCCCATCCGGGAGCTCCACCCCCCAGAGGCTGCGAAGGACCACACGGCACCAGCGGTAGCTCCCACGGGCAGGGCGGCCGTTCACTCTCCTCACTTGGCCGCTCACCTCCTTCCAGCCGCCTGCCGACTCCCACCACTATGGAGAGCAAGTGATCCCCCCCCCCACCCCGGACCATCTCCCCCCCCACCCCACCCCACCCCCCCCTCCTCCTCCGGCCCTCCATCAGGTAAAGCAGGCGATGTGGCAGTGGGGGAGGGCTGAGGAGGTGCAGGGTTTTCTTGATTGTTTACTGAATCGTGTTCTTTCAAAACATTCTCGTGCAGGGTCTCAGGCTGATGTGGTGAACAATGTGATACACAATTGTTTACTTTGTCCAAATGTTTCAAGGAGGTGTGCGTACTAGAAATATCAATGTTACTTGGAGCCGTTGTTGGAAAGTGAAAAACATATTGTTGAATACCTGTACTAGGCAGAATGGTAACTGGTGACACAGGGACCAAACGTCGTTGTCGGGGTGGGTGTTTCAAAGGGCTCCTCGAGTCCAAGCCGGAGTCCTCTCGGCTGGATCGTTTGCTTCGGAGACGCCCTGCTACCTCCATCCTGCCCCGGACTGCACCAGACTGCTTCCACCTCAGCTTCCAACCCAGCGACCGCTCCGTGGTGTGTGGTGGCTTTTCAAGAATAGTCTCCTTCCACAGGCACCAGTAGTAATGGACAACACAGGGGGACTGCACCAGACTGCTTCCACCTCAGCTTCCAACACAGGTGAATTAAATAGCTAGGACACTGTGAACATTGATTACTGGTACATTTAGAGCAATACTGAGTTTGTTGCAAAAGTTAGAATAGAGAAATGAAAGCAAGGTTAACAAATAATTCATAAACAGGTAAGTACTTTTGATACTTTCCAGTGCAGAGTAAATTAACCCTTTCCTGGGGGGAAAGGCCAAAGCACAAAGTCGGAGGTAAAGAGGAGTCTCTCAGGGAGCCAGGACAGCCAATGTTAATTGCACAATGTCTATGGGAGCTGCAGGTCTTCTTTGCAGGTAGGTAAAACTGCTTGCACAATGTTTTTAGAAATGTTTGTAGAAAATGGAACACTTGAAGGGCCACAAGCTGGGAGACTTGTGAGGGGCAAAGCTATAGCAACTCTGCAAGGTAACCAAGACAGGTCTCAACTGAGAGCAAGCAAGGCTACACAACAAGAGGTGAGTTCTTATACTTTACTGTACCGTTGGTTAGAGGAAATGGTTCCAGCTGGCTTCTGTTCCTGTACAGCTCTGCAGATCCTGTTGTTCCTGAGAATAGGTCTTGGGGACAAGAGGAAGGACGTCTGGGGACTCCTGCTCTGCAATGGGAAGGTCAGCAGCAGCAATGGGCAAACTTAATTTCAGTGGTTCTTCAGTGTTTCAGCTCCTCGCGTCTGATAGCAAATAGCAAAACTGCGGTTCTCAAATACCACTCTGGACTTTCCTCGCATCTGGGGTCCAGCACTCTGTTGTGGCTCAGGGTTGGTCAGACCTGCTTCAGGGATGTCCAGAGGATCTTCCTGGTGCTCGGGTCCAACTTAAAAGCAACGCACACATTCTGGTGTTCTCTCCCTGGCACTTCGGTTCCAGCAGCAGCCGAAGTACAGCCAGCTTCGAGAGGATGTCCAGACGGGTTTACTTTTGGAGTTGATTGGTCCCAACAACTGAAAGTGAGAAGTCGTCTTCTAGCCGAGGCAAATTCGGAGCTTCAGCACAACAGCAGGGCTTCACCGGGCAAACCAACGTTCCAGGTGTTGCAGCAGGCGTCTCTTCCAAGAAGTTCTTTGGATTCCTTCGTCCAGTGGTCGACTCTTCCTTCCAAGCCAAAAAGCCTCGCCTCTTATGCAAGTTTTTCCCATTCATTCCAGCCTAGCTGTCCATCGCACAGCAGGGTGGCTGTTCTTGCCAGACAGCCAGACGGCCAATCGCCTTTGGGTGCATTCCTGTAACCAAGGGGATTAAGCACAGGGAGTTTCGGGCACCTCCCTCACTTCCTGCCCCTGCCAGACATACTGGAGCCAGAGGTGGGCTTCACTCGTGAATCTCGCCAATGACAAAACACGCAAACGTGGTTTGGCGTGCAGAGTAAATCCCAAGACAAATGTCGAAAAAGGAAGACCAGGGCCATTTTGACAAAATGGGCACCCATGGGTGCTTTACTGCAGCTGTGAACGCAGCCCGCGGTAAAAACCTGCACTGGTAGTAAAAAGTGAACCACTGCCACCAGCCATTAATTGTAGAAAGTGTAACATAAAAATGTTAAATGAGAAACTAGACAAAGGGGACACGAAGTAACCCCTCCAGCACCCTATTGTAAGATGGTGTGTGCTGGGTCTAGAACGTTACACAATGTGAGTCGATTTTGCTTCACTGCTTTTGGAAACAGTAGTTTCACCAAGAGACGGTACTTCAACCTTTGGGAAATCTAAGATACTTCCCTGTGTCACTGCACTGAAGGTGCTGTGTCACAATGTAAACCTCAAAAGTCCAGCACTAGCCTGTACAAGGTCTCTGGTAGTCTTTTAGGTGAGAGGAATGGTGAGTGATCCAGGAAGGCCCACACTGCTAGTGCAGGGAAAGTGCTGAAGTTGGTTACAACATTCAAACTAGGGACTCGGGTCGAGTGCTAGCAAAAGGAGGAACAGCTACCACCCCTAGTGTTCACAAGGATGACCCACACAAGTACTGGCACGGTCACCACCATCTTGGGCCAGACCCAGGTGGTAAGCAGGACTTTGTGCCCAATGTAAAACCTAATGGGAAAGTGGGTCGTTCCTGAGATGTGTGATCTCAGGCCTGAGCCCTGGAAAGGGAGAACCGGTCCCAGGCAATACTAAATCACTGAGGAAAACGAACCTCCTCATTGTGTTTGCCATGCAGGGTCACAGGTTCGAGGGCATTCACGGACAGTTGTCTTTAAGATCCTCTGGAGATCAGATTGTAGAGGGTTGCTTCGACCCTGCATGGAGTCAGGAGGCGCTTTGCAACTCTGCTATAAGACCGGATTCTTCTAGTCCTGCAGAGGAGATGCAACCAAAAACTACTATGTACCTCGAGGAGGACCGATGGCTGGTTGGTCCACCAGTCTTGGAGAGGAAGGACCCTGTCTATTTTAGGTAGGGACTCGTGACGTAGAGGTATTGCCTGAGCCAATGCTGTTATGCAGCAGTCGTCCCGCATGCCTGTCAAAGTCGTCTTTGGATTGCTTCAGCTCCAATGGATGACTTTGTTCCTGTGTCCAGGTATTCTCCTTATTTCCAGAAAAGGGCTAGGGGTGACCCCTTGACATTTATACAAGGTTATTTTATGTTGCTCTAAGGCAGTTTGGGCATTGTTGACCCCCTGGACAATGTTGGGATGGCTCTTCAGTGTGTCAGATAAGGGTCCTGCTTTTTCTGAAGTTTGGTCTTGTGCGGATTGACCTCTGGTCACCTTAACCCAAAGTAGGCCCACCATATAAGAAGCGAGTGCATGTTTGTTCGTAAAGCATGTTTATTGTACAAATGGCCGGGAAGCGCTCCATGATGCTGTAGAGTCAAACTAACCAGAGTCTAACCAGTGTCTCCTCGAAACACACAAATTGACACATTTATACATTTTGTAACAGTTGCAATCCTCCCACATTTTAGTACAAATCCCCCACACGATTGGACAAACCTATATAAAAGAAACCCAATCTTCTTTAATTCCCACACTCTCATTAGTCACATTTATTTAACAACCATCATCCACTCATATTCATAGCGCACACCCCCTTTTTGAGATCCTTCTGTGGTAGGTGGGAAGGCCTCATGAAGTATGAATGAAACTAAGTGAAAGTTTGAGTTCACCTTAAGCCTGTGTCCAAAACCTACACTTGCCCTCGCAACTAAAGTTAAAATGTGTAGGGATGTCAACAATAAAGGACATAAGGCCTAATTCACAGAGCATTTTCCTATGGGATTGCTCCATTATAAAACGCTTCTGTGAATTAGGCCTATAGTGTTCAACCCAAAGTTCTGAGCTTCTCCCACCTTCCAGTTCGCGTTCTACAAAAAAGTCTCAATTACCTTTCTCCAGTTCAAGGCAACACAGTTCCAAGCATTCCTCGGGGTTCCCTTCCCCAAGTTCCAAGCAACACTGTTCAAACACAAAAGGTCTTGAGGCTCTGCTCTCAAGACCACACGTGTGATTTCTCAAATCTCAGGGATCCCTTCCCCTAGACTTTATCTTCACCACATGTGTTGATGCGACGTCATAAACTGCATCCTAAGTAACTACACATCTGATGACTGTAATGTTTGTGTGTAATTTGAGATAACCATGTCACGCATGTATCATAAGAAACAGCCTTCTGTAACAGCGCCTCGATGCCCCTGGGCCGACTGTGCGCTTTATAAATGCAAATAAATAAATAAAATTAAATAAATATACTTGCTTCAGTCTTTTTTTTTTAAAAAAAAAAAGTTTTGCACAATTCAAGGTCCACTGGACCCTCCTTCTGGTTTGCCTCACCAGTTCACTTATAGTGCTTTCACTGGTTTGTTTCACAATCTCTTTGGTTTTCAGGATTCACGGCTCACTGGTCTAGGCGCAGTGGTCGGACCACACGTTCCATCCATCAAAGGTCGCACAACCAGGATCCCCGGGCTCTAAAGCTCACACAGGTTCTTTAACACGGACTCCTGGGCACCAAATCACCTCCACTTAGTTCCTCTTTGTTGGCCTCTTGGCTTTGTGTTGAATTGCACTCCTGGCTTCCCTTTGTCATCCTCTTGACTTTTCCATCGCGTGTCGCACACCTCTTGCCAGTCTTTGGCCTTGATGCACTGCATTTATTCACAAAAGTTCACTTTCGGGTATTTTGTTCCTACCCCACACACTTGCGCCCTTTCCGTCATTCGCTTTCACATGGGCAGTTCTGTTATTTGCTTTGCCCATAAGGTTTTATTCCATTTAATACCCGCCGCTACCGTTGTTTCCATACCGGGTGATCTCGAGTCCTGCAGGCGGAGGTGTCATTCCCGCCAGGTCTGACCTGGCGAGTTTAACACTGCCCGTCTGCAGGCGGATGTGGAAACACCGGCACCATCACAAGATGGTGCCGGTGTTTCCATGGTCCCCATTCCCATTGAGTCCAATGGGACTCGATGGGGATTTACCGAATTCCGCCTCCGGAATTCCCGGGTCACCGGGGTTGTAATGCCCCGATAATTCCGGGAAATCAAGGTGGCGGAATGGTGATAAGAGTCCGGTGGTAACCGAGCCCGAAAAACCGTCAGGTTACCGCCGGACTCATAATGAGGCCCAATGTGTTTAGTTTCAAGTTATCAGTCGTTGTTCCATATATTCAGTATTCAATATGCACGCGTATTGCTTAATTTTAAGTTCCCTTTCAGTTCGGCATTCAATACGTGTTTATTTTTAAAGTTTCCATTTTTAGTTTGGTATTCAATATGCATCTGTTACTCAATTTCACTGTTACATCATTTCGGTCCGATAGAAGCACACCTGTGCTAGTGCCCTCCCCGACACTCGCTGCCTTCAGACTTCTTGGTGGCTCCTGCTGCTTTTTCTGGACTTCTGAGGCTGGGAAGTCCACTGCTATGAGCCTAGCTTGTCTGTCGAGTGCTTTCTCCAGCACGAGGTTGCCACTTCACGCACGCGGGCGATGTCCTTTCTTCTCATGGCGTTTCCATTGCTCCTGCTACCCGTCCGTATTCCAGAGGCTCCCAGACTTGCAGCAACGACCACACTCTTTCTGGGTCCTGCAAGTCCTCTGACTCCTACAGTCCAACTGTGGCTGCCTCCTTTTTTCATGGGTCCCCTGCTAGTCTCTCCCTCACAGGCCTCCCTCTTGGGCCTTTTGGTGTCTCATTTTATACACCTGCAACCACTTAACAGGTTGCAGGTGTGTTCCCTCAATTGGGTCTGCCAGACACTTAAAACTGTATGAGTAGGGGGTGAAATAAAACAAGTTCCCTTTTCAACTGCTGATAAATTCCTTACCCGCCCAGACCTGCTGGCATCCTTGTTTCATTCTAATCTGTGACTACCGATTCAACACGCATGGCCTCTGGCAGATCCTGACAAACTAATCGAAACCCATAAAACATTTGTAAACGCTGCCCTTAAACGGTCCTTGCACTAGGTTTGTAACTCAGTCACAAACAAATGGCCGGACTTCCCTAGACAATGAATAATAGGCTCCCATCTACTTAAAAAGATTGCATCTCCTTTCCACAATAGTGCCAAATCATTAACACTCGAGCCTGGCTGTAACTGACCATCTGATATTATCGCAGCTGCTCGCTGCCCTTTTTCAGCCTTCAACCTTGCTAAACCAGTTTCCTAGTCATGCCAAGGTCATCTCGGAAACGCAGGCTTCTGGGTCTGTACAATTCCTATCTTATGAGGTTTGTGGCATACAGATATGTATATTCATCATGTACCACAACTGTCCCAAAACATATTTCCCTAAAGACCCTGTGAAATCATCAAGGAGCAGATGCAGACAACCGGTTCAAGTTTTGTCTACGAACGTTTTGTTAAGCCTTACTCTATCCAACATTTTAAGTTAACTTCCTAAGGTGGGATTTCCCTACCTAAAGAAAACTAAGGATAGTCTGTGTCAGGAATTCGAAAGCAAATGTCTGTGTCCAAAATCCATAATTGCCCACAAGTCTAACTGTATACAATTGCTAGGGATGTTGGCATCAAAACGAATGGTGCTCAAAGTACGTTTCACAGCTTCTTCCAGCTCTTGGCCTGTAATCATCTTCCCCAAGTTCAAAACCGTTCTCAAGGCATAGAAGTTCCCTTCCCCAAGATTTCAATCTTCCAGTAGTTATATGGATTCCCTTCCCCCAAAACAGTTCATCAAGCTTAGGGGTACCCTTCACCAAGAGTTCAAAACACAATTCCTTGAGACACTCTTATACTATGGGTACTTTTCACCAGTTTACATGGGCAGTTCAGTTTCTTAACTTCAATGGTTGCATCAGAGTTTGTTGTAGTATAAACACAGTATTCTTCATGGGTGTTTTCAGTGGTCCTTCTACACAGGGGTGCACTCTGTCTAGGCGCAGTTGTTGGACCACGTGGTCCACCCATTACAGGTCACTCAACCAGTCCCCCTTCCTTGCTGCTTTTAGATCAACATTAGGCCACTGTCAGCTTGACAGTGCTCTGTGATTTTTCTCGACCTATGTCAATCTCCAGACACTGCTAGGTGGTTTCCTTAATCACAATGCACCTGTTAAACTTTCTTACACTCTCCAGGCTCTTGCCAGTGTGTATTCATAACGTGCGGTTCCTTTGATTCTCCTTTTGGCTTTTGCCCATGCCCGTTTTTTCCTATACTGCAGTTCACTATATTTAGGCAGATTCCCAAACTTTCACTTGGTTTAATGTTCAAGATTGCTCAATACTTGCATTCACTCGGTTCGGTATTCAAAAGGTACTTGGTTTTTGTTTTTGTTCGGCATTCACAAATTATTTAATTTACTTTCACTTCACTCTGCATTCATAGAAATGCTTGATTCCACTTGAATCAATGTTCGCTGCTTGCGTTACATATTCGCCTGCCAATCCGGTGATTTCCCCCGTCTGGATTCACTCACCGGTCGGAGTTCACGGTTTGTTGTGAGGTCCTCGACTGCCACAGGTTTTCTACTTCCCTTGCTGTACCTCTTTTCTGCCAGCTGCTCTCTGTGGCTTCTCGCCACCGTCTATGGTCCCCTTGCAGCTCGAGATTTTCTCGACTGCTTTGCATGGTCACGCTGATCTCTCCTTTGGGCTTCCACTGACCTCCAGCGTCCTTCAGCTCTGCTTCCTGCTGCATAACTTCAGAATTCTTTTCCTGCCTCTTGACACACCGCTGCACAGCTGACTGCGTTCACAGTTCACTCTCCCTCCAAAGCTGCCTCCATTTACCAAACGATGACTGCTTTTTAAAGTTCCTGCCATCCTAATGTGTCCAAGAAAGACTAGACCGCTCCCACTCAGAACGTTAGTTCTGCCTCACTCGTGCGGTCGTCGTCCTTGTCCCAGTACATAGTTGAGGCTGTTATGTGTCTGTATTAACAAAATGAGGCCTTATCTTCCTCGTTGGCCTCTTCTATGTCCCAGTGTAAGAGGCTTTCTGCCAGTGGTAGTGTTGTTTCTCAAAATATTTAGTCATATTTTTGAAAGTGAAATCAGTACAAGAGTGTATATGTTTAACTGGGGGCTTATGAAAAGAACCAGTGATTGGATTAATTTTACAATGTGCAATTATGCATTTGGGAATTATGGGTTGTCGTCCATAGAAGGGGAGGAATACTGTGTCTCATCTGAGTTTGCTCGCCGTCTCTTCCCAGATGACCTCCCCCATGTAGTCCTCCTTCGCATATCCACCTGCAGGGTCGGGATCAAGTAGCTATGGCCTTTCCTGGCCACCGTAGGAGAGGCGATTTTGGGGAAAGAAGTGAGGATGCACTCACAACCGTATGTATGTATGTATGTATGTATGTATGTATGTATGTATGTATGTATGTATGTATATGAATGTTCAAGACTACTGCGTCCTATATGATTATACCATTGTAAATCTCCTTGTTTGTGTAATTTTTAGGTGATTTGTGGCACACCATACCTGCAATCGGCAGTTTTGACATTTGCAAATCTTGTATGAACTTAAACACAAAGTAAACCTAAAAAGTAACACATATCCCATTAACTACACTAGATGCATGTAAAAATGCAGCATCGTGTCAACATCACAGTCTGCCCCCCCTCCCCAATCACTAATATGGCGCATGCAATGTGAACCCCTCTTTTTCATGGGGACCTTTTATCAACCAACCCAAATGTCTGAATCGGTGATAATAGTTGACGAAGTCCGGAAAGGCCTGCATGTCCTTCGTGAGGGGTCAGGGGACTTTCTGAACTGTCTTGACTCTCTGTGGGTAATACCAGTCAGTTCACAACCCGAAACCCCAAATATTTGTCAGTGGACTGGGCAAGATGTCATTTGACTGGGTTGATTGTTGGGTGGGGCTTCCTCACTTGGTTGCAGTTGGCTGTGAGAATGGTGTAAGTGTTCCTTCCACGTCGAACCGTAAGCAACACAGTATAAGTAGGCTTACCAGGGAGAAACCAGAACCTGCCTTTCCCCAGTTACTGCCCCCCCAACTCCCACCCTTTGTGGTAGTCTGTTTTTCAGCAGTCCCTTTGTCATGCCATGCCTCCTTGACAAAATGCTTTCCAGTCTTTTGGGGTTTCTTCTAGTGAGCCACCATCAGAATAAAGAAACCAAGGACCTGCAAAGGGAGAGCCTGTGTGGCAGGAGCACACACCGCTGGCAACGAGCACTCTAGACCACCACAGGCTCTCTCAGGGGCGCAAACACTCAACACAGTGACTTGCCTCAGGAGCGCCAGGAACCTGGCCCTTAACGCGAAAAAGAACTCAACTTCACAGTCCGCCTTTACTGTTTCTTGGTGGGCCTGAGTGGAGGGAGTTGGCAGGGCTTGGCCATCTATTTTTAACTATGCGGCTCACCACCTCTTGGTGATGCTATGGCCAGATTGACCAGTGACACAGAACCAATCTGCTGAGATAGGAGGTTATTAAAAAGGGACCCCAGGAAGTGTATGCTATTTTGGTGAGGGCAGAAGAGGAAGAATTTTAAGACCGAGAAAACAGCAAGAAGGGAAGAGCGGCATGGTGTAAAAGCGACTTCTGGAGAAACTGAGGCATTGGCTAGTGAGTGTAAGTGGTGCTACGTTGAGTGTGCCTGAAAGTCTGGCAAGTGTTTGAGAAAGGCGTAGGGATTGAGTGAAGTAAATGTGAGTGAAAGGGGGTGCCCGATTTAGAGGTTGGAGGAGTTTGTCTGGAGGGAGACGTGGGGGTCTGGAGGGTAGGCTTGGTAGTAGTGTGGAGCAATAGAGTGAAGGAAGTCGTAACCTCAACGGGTGGAGTGAGGGCCAAGAAGGCATGCGAGACAGAATAGCAGAGCAGGAATACGATCGAGGCGAATGGACTGTGTGACACAGTGGGTGAAGGAGGGTAGTAGAAAGAAAAGGACAAGGAGAGGGAGAGGAGAAAGTGACCGTAAATGAAAATAACAAATCAAGCTGGGTGTCTGCCAGGCAGAAATACCTTATCTCCTTGGAGCACTAACTACTGGCTAGAGCAGGGAAAGTTGGGAAGTTCCTCAGGGAATTTAGAGAGATGAGGCCAAGGGCCTTTAGGGTCACACCCCAGTTCATTTAGCGTTTTGCATAGGGAGGAGGTGCATTGAGATGAGAGGACGGACGGGCATAGATCAATTGATATTTAAATAAAAACCCTTGAACAGGGGTGATTCTTGTGCAATTTGTGAAACGTGTCAGTAGAGCCTAGATTCTGGCACTTTACAAGGCAGTTTAATTCAATGGACTCTTATGCAAGCTGTACAAAATGTCAACATTTGAAAGCAGTTTGGTACTGAGGTAGGTCCTTTTGTAAGATGGTTCGAAACTCTGCTACGTTGCTGCATATAAATGTTACCTGAAGATTGTGTCAACTTGGCAAGTAGCCTCATCTCATCCATTTTGACCTTCACCACAGTGAAGATTCCTAAATACAATTTTGGTATGGTGAGTGTTATTTTATATTTGGCTGTTGATGTCTGTTCTTCAACTTCCTCAATCCAAGGTACTGGTGTCTAACAAAGATATGCATTTGTTGCCTCTAAGGAACTGGAGCTGAAGCTCGCCGCACAGGAGCAGGATGCAGCTATTGTTCGGAATATGAAGTCTGAATTGGCGCGTTTCCCTAATATGGAGAAGGAGCTTCTGCAGCTTAGGGAGGAGAATGCCTACCACAGGTATGAATTGGGGGGAAAAACATAGGCTGTTCGTGGTCACCCCAACTTTGCTAGTCTACTCTGTAATGAAACTGTGCACAAGATGCTCCTTTTTGCTGAATCCCGAGCATGAGCAGTGTGTTTAAAGAATGAACCTCGTTTACTAGTCCTTGACTGCAGCGAAAGCGAACGGTTCCTTTTAAATGGGAGTTTTGCATCGTTCATATTCTTTCATAGTGGTACCCATGCTCTGCATTTTATCTTTTCTATGAAGTTGAGTCAACTTGATTTATAAGGAAAAATGTGGCATTTGTCTTTAAAGGGTTGTTGGCTGAGCACTGATATCAATGCAGTAAAACTTGAATTACTCATTCTATTTAAAAGTGTCTTATTGTGTAACGATAATGGATGCCTGACGACATTAATACTTACTTTATTTAAATAAATGCATAAGTACAGTAATACAATCGTCCAAAACATTAAACTGTAAATGGTCATTAATGCTCTTTGATACTTTGAACGCTTGAGACTGTTAGGACAGTTTTCTAAAGTCCACTTAGGGGCTTTATACAACTATATACCTTTTAGACAATACTGTAAACTCCAACTCTTATAGAAGTCATAAACACAATTATAAAATCCAACACTATGCTTATGGTAAGTAAACCAAAGCATAAATCACATTTAGAATAGTGGTATGCAGCTCAAGGAGAGTGAAACCTAGTGATACACATTTAGAATGTCAGTAAGCTATTCAATGGGAGTAAAATCACATTAGTAGGCTTTTTATTAGAATGACCAAATACAAGGTAAGCAGACCCTATTAATGGTGCACAGTTGCTTATTCAGTTTGAAGAATCATAGTTATACCAACATCACTTTTCAGAGCACATTTCTAAGGTGAGCAAAAACTTGTGAATTACTTTTCAGAGGGGCAGTATGCACTTCATGGATAAGTAAGGACACTGGATACACATTTAGAATAATAATAAGCTATTTAAGGTGAGTAAAACCTCACTGGTAATAAACACTTAACTTATTCTATTTCTGGAGTAGCTAGTTATACCAATGTTATATTTCAGAAGAGTGGAACACCATTCTAAGGTAAGCAAGAACTCAATCAGACTTTTTCAGAAAGGAAGTAACACATTTAGAATGGCAGCAAGCAATTCATGGTGAGTAAAACCCTATTGGTAGTAAACCCTTAGACTTATTCTATTTCAGGAATATGAAGGTACACCAATGTTACTTTTTAGATGAGTGGAACACAATTTAAAGGTAAGTAAATAACTTTGTATTCTTTTCAGAGTGGCAATAAGCTACGCAAAGGTAAGTAATAACTTTTAACTTGTTCCGTTTCAGGAATCAAAGTTACACACTAACATATAGCAAGTAAGTACTTTGCAACACTTGTTATAATTTCTATGTAGGGGCCTTATACTTTGGAGTACTTCGCTATTCTAGGGCACAAGTGATCTCAGAGGCAGAAGGGGGGACTCCAGGTGGTCCAGGAGCCAGCTGTAGGCAGGTCAGGATAAGGCCGAACTGAAGGAAGGTCAGAGTTCCAGCTGATTTTTCATCGGACAAGTAATTATCAGACTTTAGAGTTAGTAGAAGTGTTCAGGGACTTCATAGAAGGCTCGCTAGATGCATTGCAGCCTTGGGCCTGGACGAACTGTATGTGCGAACTCCCAGTTACACAAATCGTAGCCACACAGGAGCAACACCAGCCTTTAGGTAAGTATTACCCTCAGTCACACAGTACCTCAGCATTGAAGAAGAGCTTGCAGACACTCCTTCACGATGCAGCAGCACAGGACCTGGTTCCCGGATTCTTTGTCGTGGTAACAAAAGAATGGACACTGCATGGGAACTTGCAGCAGCAGACAGCAGAAAAGGCTCCATACAAATGTCTTCAGTATTTCTCACAGGTCCGTGATTTTGGTGCCATATGAAGGATGATCGTTGGCGATCGGATTCGCCTCGCTATCTCAGTTCAGCACTCTGGTGAGGGGACTTCAAGGAGTGGAATCGTGCCTCTGGAGTCCGAGTTTCAGTGAGATTAGTTCTTCGGAAGATGTTGCACAGCACTTAGGCTCGAGGTCCCAGGGTATTGGTGGTTTTCAGCCCAGGAAGGTTACGGCTAGTGTCGTGGGATGGCTCCAAATGTAGGTCTTAAGACTGATTGGTCCCACCAGTCTGTGGGTTGGAGTTGGGGTCTTCATGTCGCATCAAAGAAGGGGTCAACACAGGCAGCGGTTACACAGCAGACTTCTCCGGCCGCTGGAAGTAGCTACAACAGTCTTCTCTTCATTGGATTCAGCGCCAGTGGTCGATTTGTCTTCAGCTTCCAGATCCATGCCATTTATACAGGAACCCACACACATCCTCTACAAACTCTTCCTGCATTTCACAGAAAGAGGTGGTGGCTGTCCAATCAGGACAGCCAACCCCCCAGTGGGGACTGGATTCTCTCAGGCACACTAGACAAAGGTGAGCAGTTTCGGATTCCTCCCTCACTTCCTGCCTTCAGACACTCTGGAGCCTCGGCTGGCTACACAAAGGGTTCCCGCCGAAGACAAAAGTACAACTAGGACCCCTCCACCCCAGACGGCAGAAGGACCAAGGAAGGACAAGCGCACTAAAAACAGCGAAATAAGAAAGATGCCACCATTCTAGCAGAATGGGTGACCCTTTTGTGGATTACCAAGGCTGTAATTAAAGCCTCCCAGTCAAAATGACATACAATTCAGTAAAGTATGTCCATTGCCACAAGCTATAAAAGTAAGCTTGTCACTGTAACAGAAATGTTACAGGAGCAGTGAGAAAGCGGATACCATTTCCCAGCACTACACATAAGGTGGGGTGTGCTAGTGTCGCAATATAAATTGTAGAGGGGATGAAAATCCCTCGAACGTTGAGAACACCTGTCTCTGCAAGGTAAAGTCGAGAGAAAATAAAAAGGGAAGACACTGGAGAGTGCTGCGTGCTGCAATAATAAAATGTAGATGCCCAAAATGTTATAGGAAAGTATTGATTTAAAAAATAAACTATGGCGAAAAATTACACACACAGAGTAAAAGGAAAGGTTGAGTGGGAAAAACGGTTCCCACTCATTCGGGAACATAGAAAAATAATCCCCAAGTCCATCAAAGTGCTGGGGGTCTCACACGTGAAGGATTTGGTTGAAACTCTTTTATTTCAGTAATTCCATGAAAAGTTTACAAATTTAAAACAGAAATCTACATTATGCATCATAAAAAATTGAAAATTTCATAGATAAGATTTTAAAAATGTGCGTGCATAGGCTAAATACTTCATTAGTTGGACTCTACGATTTTTCATCCCTTATTTTCTGCAGCATATAGGCTGCAACAACAGTCCTCGTTTATGCACTGAACAAATGATCTTAAAAATCGTCTCCTTACGGAGATATGTAAGGGCAAGATGCAAATAAAGTGCATAACATCTTTCACCAAGGGGTTCTAGAATGGACATTTATCTAGTCACTCTTTACAAGGTAATCGAAGAATTTCTAATCTAAACTTTATCATCATGTGAAGGTGATTTGGCATATACATGAAAATCTAACGGAGACCAAATGGATAATGTCTACATCTGTTACACAAGTAGTTTGGGACATGTACACCAGCATTATTTAACAAGATATCTCCTTCTGTTTGACCCCTGACTGATCGAACAAGTGCTAGAATATCAATACAAACGGTCTTTCATTTGTCCTGCAAGAAGCTTTATAATGAGGCACTGCTCCAGCCTGGAAGCATAAATGCTAGAGTTGCATGTTCATTATAATTCGATTGCTGACACAATAATGAAAGCACAGTTGCATGTTTTCTAGATTTACTACCTTGTTAAAAGCACAGGACCATGTATTTAAAGCTCTAGGTAGTCTATGAATCCCATCAATACGATGTGTCCCACTGTACAGCTGTTCCTTAGTTCCATCTAGGCCTTATGGCTATCCAGTGCCTCCCTTTTGTACTCCAACCAGACCATAATTTGAGGAAAACGTGAGTCTCCGGCAGTAAAAAAAAAACATAAGCTGATATGGAATATTCACATCTGACCAAAAGTTTTCCAAATCCCCTCCTTGCACATGCTGGTTGGGTTCTGTGGTGAACCCAAAGAAGGAATCTGACAAGTTAGACATGTTCAGAAATATTTTATTTAAATTAAAAGGAAAAACCCCTAACTTGCCCTGTCACTTTGAGTGAAGTTCCCTAACTGGTCAAACTAAAACTAAGTGTGCAAGACTAGTCCAAAGAAAGTGTTCTGTCCAAATGCTAACCACCAACTGATCCTACCACTTTTGAAAACACCCAACTAAAGGAAAAGGGGAGACTTGCACAAGAGCCTTGGTGTGGGTTCCTGCCTGGCCCAAATTATTGTAGACTTGCCCACAGTCTTTAGTGCGCAATGGCACAGTTTCATCAATATTCAGATAGTCTTTTCATAGAAATGATAGACCCTCTGTAGGGGGTTCACTCCCTCCTGTGATAAAGAAAAAAGTTTCCTCTTATACTTTTCTTAGGTTTTATTTTCAAGTGTCCAAATCTCTTCAGGATTGCTTGGCAAGACACTTTTCGGTCTCCCACCTTCAGGGCATTGGGTTTCCCCAAAGTCTTGTGGATGTCTTAATTCACAATTGCAATATTCATTAGCCTGCTTGGCTACTGCAGACTTGGTCTACAATGTTCATATCTTTTTCACTCGATTTTAGTGGGGCTGTGGGCCCATTAGCTGCTCTTCCTTTCTCGTACTTCTGGTGGTCATTCCAGCCGTGACATACAATGTTTCAAACTTTTTCCCTCTTTCTTGGGGCTGTGTGCCTGGTAAAGTCTATCAAGTTATCATACTCTTAGCAGCAATTCCAGTTCGGATGTACAATGTTCGTAACTCTTTCCCACTGTTTTCCGGACCTCCGTCAGTTTCGGTACCCTGTGAAACCAACCGTTCCAGGTCATACTGGCATACCCACATTGACAGTGCTGTGTTCTGAATGGTGCTGCTTCCAGCCCAACAGGTGCTTGTCGGGTGGAGCTCAGCGACCCAGGCTACGCTCCAGTCTATGGTCTCTGCGGCTGTTGCTGGGCCGTAGGCCCACCACTGTTCATCAGTTGTCACGCTACCACAGATGACTGTTGTTTTTCTGTCAAGTCTCGTTCCCTGAATGGAGCCTCTTGCTCAGTCAAGGCACCCGCCGTCCTGCCTCCAGTTTAGCGGGGCTATCTTTATTCAATCCACCTCTGGCTGCGCGACTCGACATGTGTCCACCCCTTTAAGACAGTTACTCTGCGTAGCAGTTGTTCTCGTCCCTCCTCCATTCACAGTCAGCTCTCTTTATATACCTCTTTGTAACTTGAATTGTCTGTCTTCCTTGACCTTGCTATTCAGCCGACCTTCAACTCTACCTGAAGCCAATGGAGACGAAGCCGGATCTTTGCTGAATATAGTCATTACAGGAGATGCCAGTCTCTTCCACATCCATGTATGCAGACAAGGTGGTTTGGACTGGGAGTTACCTATTGGAATTGGAGTCACTCCCAGTGAGGTCCCGCTTGCTCAGGCCCATGGGGGGGGGCTTTTGCTTGGCAGGCTTACCTCCCTAGCCTCAAAGGGGATGGCTCCCCTCTCGGGAGAAGGGATGAATTGTTCCATGAAGTTTAGTGGGTGGATGGAATTTGACTTAAATCAGTAGTGCCAAAGAATGACTGAGTGTTTGATTGGCTGGACCCCAAATCCACCATCCAGGTTTTGGTAGCCTGCACAGACCAGTGCTAAGATCAAGATTTATCTCTGGGCTCCTCATTCCTTTTATCCGGATTCTCATTCACCCGTCTGCCTAGGGTACCTGTGAACATGAAAAACTGAATCTGAAACCAGTTCGTTTTAACAACATAATTGAACTGAAAGGCCGTCCAATGTATTTCTCTACCACAGGTGGTAATGTTCTTGTTTTAGGTCAGTATGTACTGTTTCAACCTGTGGCTCCTGCCAAGCAACTACCACACAGAAATCTTTGGTTCGGCCTTGGAGGGTACAATATTACACTGCCATATTACAGGCCAGTAATATTCATTTTTATATTCGGGCAGAAATAGAAACCGATAGTTAATTTTTGCAGTGCTAACCTGGGTAGTAATAAACATTGTATTTCATGCTAACTAATGTAATGCCCATTGCGGGGAGGAAGGATTGCTCAGGGGCAATGCGTTTGTCTTGGAAGTAAGACAATGCAGTTCAACACGGGTGTGAATCGAAATGCCGTGCTTAGAAACCACTCGGTATAAATCGCGTTATAAAATAATTATAATAATAATTCTATTTGTGCTGCAAGGTAAGCGTGCATCCTACCAACTTGGGAAGGAAAGTTATGGTTAATTGATAAATAAACCGCTGAATAAGCAATTATAGATTGAAAAGTAGGGGTGCATGCTTACACTCGTTTAAGTCATCTATTAAAGTGTATGTTTATCCAGCATTGGCTTTTTCATAGATTCGCGAGCTTATAAAACTTCCCAGTCGTCGGGCTGGGAATATTTGGTGAGTTTGCCATAGCAATAAACAGAAAGTGAAATTTAGTATCGTAACCGCCTCATTTGTCATTCGCTCCATTATCAAGTCAGTGGTTATTATAAGCTCTTCCCTGTGAGGCCATCTCTATATTAGTCCAGACTGCAGACTTCAAGTAAAGAGGGGGCACTCGAGACAAACAAGTCGCTTCTCAAAGGCTGTTAAAAAAAAAAAAAAATAAATAAATAAAAAATTTAGGAATAATGTTTCCTTGATAACCATATAAGAGATGAATAGATTGTCTTCAGACAGACAATATACCGGTGGACAACACCATTGAAGGACAGTCACATGAGACTTCTTCTCGTACCTAGGGAACCTGTGGTGGCCTAATCTAGTAGCAAGTCCATTAGAAGAAATCTTGGCTAAAAGTGCAGAACAAATGACTGAATACCGAGACACCGGGGCGAAGAGTAGCAGGAAGATGCATCCTGTCTCTAACTTGCATCTGCTAACTTTCCAGAAACACAAATCACAGGTAGTTAAGGTTTCTAATGCAGCCAACGCCAGTGAGCAGTTCTGTACAGAGACCTTGTTCACAAGCTGTTCATGGCAAGGTCATCGTCGTCGCTCTGTTTGTCAGAAAGGCCTTCCTCGACTGGTGGGCCGCCCATGGCATAGAACACCATTAAGATCTCTTTTGCAATAGTGCAATCTAAGAAGGTCCAGTTAGCAAGGAATGGGCCTGTCAACACCCCAGGCGGCACTGTCCATGGAACAGTCAGTGAGGAAGGAGCCGTTGAAGAGGCAGTCAAGTTTTTGAGGCCTCTTGACCGGCAAGGTTACACACAAAATACAAGGCAGTCGGTTAAGATTACCTGCGATTGACAGGAGGTGGGGACCTTTGATCCGAAGTTCATTGAGAGCGTTTGCTGATGTTCAGAAGAGACGAACATTGGCAAGGGGATGTTTTCTCAGGATCATTGTCTGATCGTCACACATAAAATTGTAGGATGTTTTCATTGTGGGTAATCCAATTGGAGGGAATTTTCCACCCACCCTAAACCAGGCACACCCAATTTGTGTTGAATAAAAGTTATTTTCATGAACCTGGGACCCCCATTGAATGTTTACCAACATCCTCCCTCCCCTTTTGGGGACAAGAAACATGCAGGATTTTGTACAGAAGGTCTCTTTATTAATAAAATGGAAATACATTAAATATCAACCAATTATGCATGTATGATTTTCAAATGGTACTAAAATTATCAATACACTGGTCACATCACTTTTCTATGTTACACTTATTGAACTAAACATTTGTAAACACAAACACACCTCCATATGTGCTTTGTTTAATGTGGGCACACATCCACCATGGATTGAAAAGTGTATCGAGGTCAGGCTTTCATTTGTTAAACACCAAATTGACTCAGAACGTCCCTGCCTGTCTAAATCTCTCTTCATCCCCTTTATTAAAAACGGATACCTCCCCCTTACACAATAGACATGTCATTTTCAAACCGCATTCTAGAAAACTCAATTGACATCAGCTACTTAACTTTCCAGCATGTCAATCGCTTATAAAAGGAAAGTGTATGTTGGCTCAAATTCATCCACTGGGTGTTTATTGCATAAATGCGTAAAAGTGAACAGTTCTCATTTTCAATGGTCAACTTAAGAGTGGGACAATAGGTGGCAGTTAATAACTCTTCCCCCCTCCCCTTTTCTTGAATGGATCAGGACCTTTAACAGAACTGTGCCTGGTGATGTAACAAGGAATTACTGTATATTTGTAGGTATGCACACACTGCTGTGTTGGGTGAAGAAAGTAGCTCAATAAACAGCACCAACTACTCTACACAGCTACAAAAAGTACAAGTACCCAATGCCAGAAATGGTGCTAAAACATAACTTTTATTTAAGATAAAACCTCTTTTTTAAAATAATAATTCAGCATGAACTGATTACAAGACTCAAAGCCACTGTAGTAGTGCCACACGTCCCATCCCTTCACAGGGACTTCGTGTCATGTGACCTGTAGGTATAGATCTCCAATGATGTTAAACAGTGCCGTCACTTTGAGCTAGTCACACAAATGAGTTGGGCTCAAATTAACACATTCCATGTTTTTCAATGTTGGTGTTTGTATACCATAGTTAAAGCATTCTGTTTTTATTTGTGAATTTGTATTTTTAGCTTCAATATAGCCCAATAAAATATCTTATCTCTGTTAGAAATTCAACCTATGCAGTGCATCCTGCACTGCCGCGGTTCTGACCACTGTAACCTGTTTAAACCCAAGAGACTCGGAGCAGCACAAAACCTGTCTCTAAAAAATATAATCCCAAAAATGGAGCCCGAATGGGCAATCAAATCGGAGTGCCATGCTAATAACATTGCACTCGGACAAATATTCTTGTATCCTAACTCCGCAAAACCGGCCCAAGTGGGCTACAACTACCGCATTCAAAACTTTCAATTTAAATCCACATCTTCTAAAAAGGGGAAAACAGTCGTTCTACCGTGTGTTGCCAAATACATAATATAAAATAAGTGTCAATGTGGTAACGTGCCTACTATCAGTAGCATTTTGCACCTGTACTGTTAATTATCATAGCTACATTTAAACATATGTTCATATATCAACAAGAAATCAAGTGGGCTGCAATTAAACATTCCAAAATTCCAATAACGTGCATGGATAGCAATTGAAGTGCTAGTGCATTGACAATTCTATAGAAAAAGAATAGGTCATTAGACCGTCATTTTACCATATGCAAAAGAAAAAGCACTAAAGTGACTGTGCTAAAGTGCATAATACAGGAAAGCAGAGAAGCTGTGCCCTAGGCTGTCACACTGTCTGTAGTAGATACTATTGCAACTTGACTTTCAAGAGTTGTACTATACAGAAATTATTTTATATAGACATCTCAATTGAGTGTCCTAGTGCTAAAGTGCAAATGTAATTATTGAATCAATTCTCTCAGGCTGAACCATTTATGTACTTAAATCTCTAACTCTATCATCTAGTATAACAATCACTGAAATGCAATCAATCTCTTGTCACTCTTTAGTTGTTAAACTCCCAAGAGATGTATGACTAACTCTTCCCCTGCATTATGCCCATTAAGGTTTTTGTTACTGAATGTGACAATCAATCTAGACTCTAGTTTTCTCAATATTTGCTCTCTATTCCATTCCTCTTGCATCTTGGCTGAAATGCTGAAGAATGCGCAATTTCAAAAGACAGATGGTCGACCCAATATACATTAAATTGCAGTGGCATAGTATGGCATAAACTACAAACTTAGTTAAACAGTTATTTGATTGAGTTTCCAAGCCTTATTTAGTTTGTATCCATATTTAACTGTAACTCTTTTGTGCATGTTTACACATTTTAGAACTGTTACATTTACTGAAACCTGTTGTCTTAGATTATCTAGACAATTCTCAGGATGTTTGTTGCGGTCTATCATACTGGGGGCTTTAAATCTTTCAAGGATTTGGCCTTGCCATAGGTTATCAGTGGTCTATCTCCAATGGTTTTTCCTATGTCTGCATGAGCACAGAGAATAGACCAATGTTTTTGTAGGATGTCTTATTTTATTCGCTTGATTGCTAAATTTGCTAATAAATCTAATGGGTTCTGTATCTTTATTCTGAGGCATTTTTATTTTCCACAAATCTGTTCTCTCTATTGGAAGTACGATTATAAGCCTTAATTATATCTTTTTTCTTGTAACCTCTTCCCACGCATCGTGCACTCATATTGCTAGCTTCATTCTGAAAATCCTGATCTGTAGACCAGTTGTGTTTGGTCCGAATCAGCTCTCCATAGGGAATATTCGCTTTCAGTTTGTCTGAGTGATGACTTTTACCATGGAGAGTCGAATTAGATGAAACTGGTTGAAACTGGTTTTCTATGTAGTTTACTTTCAAATTTGTTGGCTCTAACATATAATTCGAGGGGATTGGGTCCTCCGACGTATTCCATATCTGACAGTAATCACCACAGCTGTGCTGCTTCGGAAAATCTTTCTGCGTCCTGCGTCGATGACGTCAATACGCTGCCCTCTAGGACCTCCTCCGATGGCCGACGTCACTGGATGTTATAAGTAGGACGCACGATGCCCGTAGCCTCAGTTCCGTTTTTTCCGCGAATGTGTTCGCTTCAGAGATCTCTGCACGCCTTGACTCTTTGGAGTTTCTGTTCTTTATTGGTTCTTCGAACCTGTTAGTTTGTGAAGTATATCCTTCGTGATATCTACCTCGTCTTCCACCCCGCGTCCGGGCTTTAAGAAGTGCGGGGACTGTGGGTCCAAGATGTCGGTGACGGACTCGCACAACGCCTGCCTCTGGTGCCTCGGGGAGGCCCATGACACGGATGATTGTGTTGACTGCCAGTCGCTTACGTCCAAAGCCTTGCGGGAGCGCAAGAAGAAACTGTCGGTAGGTAAGGTGTCCAAGCCACAGAAGTCGAGGTCTGCGGGGCTTTCGATGGACGATTCGAGGGGAGACTCTCTGCATCGTCGTCTGAAGTCCAGTGGGTCTCGGTCCCGGAGTAGGTCCCGCCACTCCTCTGCCTCTTCGAGGCACTCCCGGAAGCGCCGTCATCAGTCACCTTCCCCGTCCTCATCCGAGGACTCCGTCCGCCGGCGGGTCGCTTATCCCACCAAGCATGCGACGCCGGAGGAATGGGCTTCCTTCGGTAAGAAAATGCTAGCAAGTCTCGAATCGCAGGGCACTGGTCCGTCCGCGCCGCCGAGTGGGGTCGGTCGTGATCGGTCAAGAGACGCCACTCTCCGAAGAAGTCGTTGACGCCATCGGCGCCCAGGCTGTCGAGGGACATGCTCGGGGCTCTGCCCTCGAGGCATGTTTCGACGCCGTCGATGCTGTTGGCGGCACGTTCGGCGTCGATTCACTCGACGCCTTTCAAGGCTGTTTCGACGGGGGTACCTCTGGGCACGGTGGAACCCCCTAGAAAGGCTCTGGCCAAGGTCAAGCATGGCTTTGTTCCCCATTCTGTGCCCTCTTACCGCCATCTTGAATACATTGCAGAGGTGGATGAGGGCTCTGATGATGGCATGGTTCCTGATACGGTGCCAGATGAGATTCTCTCGGGCCATAGCCAAATTTGAGGACCTGCGTCAGTCCATGCACGACGCCAGTGGTCTGGACACCTCTCCGGAGGTGGAGTTTTGTAGGCCTGAGCCTGGCACTCATGCTGACTCCTCGTACCAGCGCCTTATGTCTAGGGTCACCGAGTACTTGGGGAGGTCTGCTCCCCCAGGGGATTTTCTTCAGGATGACCTTACGGATATCCTTGACCAAGGTCCACAAACTGACCCGGTAATGCCGTTCCATATGGCTCTACAGAGGAGGGTGGCGACGGTGGCTTGGACTGCTCCGGAGAGTCTCCCGGCAGTGGGCAAGTCTTTGCTGCGAAAATACCACCCAGCCAGTAGCGACCCCTGGTACTTGACCAAGCAACCCACTACGGAGAGTTTGGTGGTGCAGGCGGCTACGGCCCCAGCAAAGCAGGCGTCGTATCCTACCATCCCTCCTGAAAGGGACGACCAGCGTTTTGATGGTTGGGCGAAGAAAGTGTTTTCTTCAGGGGGTATGGCGCTTCAGGCGGCCAACTCCGTGTGTGCCTTCTCGTTTCACGCACACTCTGTGGAACTGTTTCCTTAGCGGCTGAACATATTCCCGAAGGGGACGAACGGGATGGTTGCCTTGCTATGGTCCAGGATGGCAAGGATGCCATGTATGAGGCCGTTTAGTCGGGTTTGGCCATGGCAGATTGCGTCAGCCAGTCCATGGCGGCGAGCACCGTGATACGCACGTTTGCGTGGCTGTGGAAGTCAGGGTTTGCTCCTGATGTGCAGGCCTGGCTCCTCAACATGCCCTTTGACGGGGAACATCTTTTTGGCAGCAAGGCTGACGAGAGCCTTGAGATGTTGCAGACCTCCAAAGCTGCAGCAAAGTCGTTGGGTGCTGCAGTTCGACAACCTCTGCCTTTTCGTCCTAGGGGACAACAATGGAGGGGAGGTTCCTTTTTGTTATTACTCATCCTTTGGTAAAGCGAGAGGAGCTGCCAGTCAAAGGGGCCACCGTAGGAGTGCCAGAGGTGGAAAACAAGGTACTCCAGGTGCCAAGGCCGCTCGGGCAGTTGCCTCTTTGCCCTCCGGCAACGCCGTAGCCGCTTCAGCTCAGTCATGAGGCCATGTCTCATGGTTCGCCGGTTGGGGGGGAAGGTTGGCGCAGTATCTTGTAGAGTGGCGTGCCATTACTTCAGATGTGTTGGTTCTGGAGATCATAGCCCACGGCTAATGTCTTCCTTTCCGGCAGAGGCCGCACGACATTCCACCGGGAATCTCTCTTTGAAGAGACTGGATCCGCTCCTTGCACAGGAAATTCAATCCCTGCTGGAGAAAGACGCCATGGAACTGGTGCCTGTAGCAGAGAGGAACAAGGGATGGTATTGCCCTTATTTTTTGATTTCCAAGAAAGACTGGGGATTCAGACCCATCATGGACTTGCGCAGTTTCAACAAACTCCTCAGGAAGGACAAGTGCAGGATGGTTACTCTCTCTCGTCCTCCAGGCCCTTCAACTTCAGGACTGGTTGGTGTCTCTCGACCTCAAGGACGCTTATTTTCATGTGCCGATCCATCCAAAGCACAAGAACTACCTGAGGTTCGCGGTTGGCGACTTGCACTTTCAGTTTCAGGTCCTGCTGTTTGGATTGACCTCCACCCTAGGGTCTTCACCAAGCTCATGGTAGTGGTGGCAGCGCATCTCAGGAATGGGGGGGATTCACATCTACCCCTACCTGGAAGATTGGTTGATCAGGGCGCTCTCCCCCGAGCAAGTCCTGGATCATCTCAGTCACCTGCCACTCCCTCCACAAGCTGGGCTTCTCCCTCAACTTAAAGAAGTCCCATTTGACACCAACTCAGAGGCTCCAGTACATTGGAGCATTTCTCGACACGTCACTGGGGCAGTGTTTTCCTCCCCATGTGAGGGCTCATCACATTCAGCAGATGGTGCACAAGTTTCAGCTTGCCCAGTGTCTCCCAGCGTTCGAGTTCGTAAGATTGCTCGGCCTCCTTGCATCCTGCATTCTTCTGGTGCCTGAGGCCAGGTTGCGGATGAGATCTTTGCAATGGGCACTCAAGCTCCAGTGGTCTCAGTCCTCCGGCAGGATGTCAGACCCTGTTCAGGTGCCGTCCTCGGTCACCCAGGACCTTCTGTGGTGGGCAGTCGAAGGCAATCTGATTAAGGGGGCTCCTTTTTGGCTACCCTGGCCGGAGGTGACGATCATGACGGACTCATCCCTCACGGGATGGGGAGCTCATGCCAACGAGTTTACTGTCAGCGGTCATTGGTCTCTGAAGTCCAGACTCCATATCAATCTGTTGGAGCTGAGGGCCGTCAGGATTTCCCTGAGGGATATTCTGCCAACTGTGCAAGGAAAGAATGTCCTGATCCTGACAGACAACACAGTGGCCATGCACTACCTCAACAAAAAGGGGGGGCAGGGTCACTTCCTCTGTGCAGGGAGGCGATGCAGCTCTGGTTCTGGGCAATCCAGCAGGAAGTTTCGATCTCGGCAGTTCGTCTGGCCGGAGACGAAAACGAGACGGTGGACGCTCTGAGCAGGCAGAGCGCGATCTCTCACGAGTGGGAGTTGGCTCAGAAGATTCTCCTGGAGATCTTTGCCCTTTGGGGTACTCCTCAAGTGAATCTCTTCGCCTCCAGTGTCAACCGGAAGTGCGAAAGGTTCTGCTCGCTGCAATTTCCTCCAAAAGGAGCCTTAAGAGACGCGTTTGTGGTGGAGTGGTCTTACCCACTGCTGTACGCGTTTCCTCCAGTCCCCGTCATACTGCAAGTGCTGCAGAGGTTGCGAATGTTCGGCTCCCAGATGATCCTCATTGCTCCGGCGTGTGCCCAGAGGACGTGGTACCCGGACCTTCTCGACTTATCCATCTGCCCTCCACGTCATCTTCCCTACCGAGACGATCCCCTCTCATGGGAGAGGGGGTCACTTTCTCGATCCAGAGGTCAGATCCCTTAACCTTCATGCTTGGTTTCTGAAAGGTTGAGGTGTAAGGATTGGGACCTCCCTGAAGACGTGATGGAGGTGTTGCTTTCGTCCAGAAGGCCCGCAATGAAGTCCCTGTACCGTTGCCGAACTGGTGCAGGGTTAAGCATGTGGATCCTTTTGCATGTGACATCCCTGTGGTTTTGTCTTTTTTTTGCTTTCTTTAGCCCAGAGGGGCTTGCAAGTGGGTACGGTTAAAGGTTACCTGGCGGCACTGTCCATATTTAAGCGCTTGTCTGAAGAGTGTTCCTATTTTAAAATCCCTTTAATTTCTCAGTTTCTAAAAGGGCTCACTAATGTGTTCCCTCCGTCACCTTTCCAGGTGCCCGGTTGGGATTTGAACCTTGTCCTCAAGTTTCTGATGGGTGCTCCCTTTGAGCCTTTGCATTCTTGCCCTTTGAGACTGTTAACTCTTAAAACTGTATTTTTGGTTGTGGTCACTTCCGCTCGCTGAGTGAGTGAGTTACAGGCACTTTCAGTTAAGCCACCTTTCACTGTATTTCATAAGGACGAGTTGTCCTTAGAGTTCGTCCTTCCTTTCTTCCAAAGGTGGTGTCGGAATTTCATTTGGGGCAGAAGGTTGTTCTTCCGGCATTTCATCCTCCTCCACATCCTGGTAAGGAAGAGGAGAGGCTCCATAGGCTCGATCCTAGGAGAGCTTTAAGTTTTTATATTTCACGCATGTCCCGGGTCAGAGTGGACTTTCAACTCTTCATTGGTTACACTGGTAAGCATTTGGGACAAGCTGTGACTAAGCAGACTTTGTCTCGCTGGATTATTCTGGCTATTTCTGAGTGTTACCGCTTGGCGGGTAAGGACCCACTAGTCGGCTTGCGGGCCCATTCTACCAGGGGTATGGCTGCCTCTACTGCCCTACAGAGGGGTGTTCCTATTCGTAACATCTGTGACGCAGCCACCTGGGCTTCGGTCCATACTTTTTGTACGTCACTACTCCCTCGATTCCATCCGTGGGCAGGATCTGGCCTTTGGCAAGGCGGTCCTTTGCTCTGCAATTTGATTGGGCATTCTAAATTTCTTTTGCTGAATTCTTTACCCACCACCTTGCATTGGTACTGCTTTGGAAGTCTGTCATAGATATGGAATACGTCGGAGGACCAAATCCCCTCGAAGAACAAGTTACTCTTACCTGGTAACGTTCTTTCGATGGGATGGTCCGATGACGTATTCCATATTGCTCCCTCCCTGCCTTCCCCGCTACAGAATTTCTTATGCGATTGCAGTTTACATTTCCGCAAGGCTTTGTGTGGTCCAACTGGCAGAAGACTGGTGCCACACGTTCTGGGGAAAAAACTACACCTGAGGCTACGTGCGTCCTACTTATAACATCCAGTGACGTCAGCTGTCGGAGGAGGTCCTCAAGGGCAGCGTATTGACCCAGACGCCAAAAGATTTTCCGAAGCAGCACAGTTGTGGTGATTACTGTCATAGATATGGAATACGTTGTCGGACTATCCTTCTTCTAAATCTAAGAAAACCAATTTCTCTTTACTGCTAACACAGGTAAGTTTTAAATTCATGGTGAAAAGAGAGGCGAGAGTGCACAGCTTTTTTACTGATTTCCTTTTTTTTTCTAGTATTCCATGGTCCTGTAGATTCGTTTGTTAGTGGGGTGCAGCCCACTATCTTGTGCCACCGTGTAGGGCACAAAGTGTACATGGAGAAAAAAGACCGAGGCTATTGTGCCTTCGGTGTGGGCTGCACACCCTAAATTCCCACTTCGGGTTAATCGATTACTCTGTTTCTTAATAAACTCAAAAGACCAACTTTGGTGATTATTCAAAAATATAATCTTGTTTAATGTTCAAAAATATGGATTCTTCAGGTACAAAAAAGTTTTGCGCTTAATTGGTTAAACATCACCAAAAAAGCTATTGCTGTCTGTTAAGACAAAAACAGAAAACCCATCCGGCTAATGCATTTCGGAGTTAATCCTTCTTCAGAGCCAGGTTGTTACTGTACTGCATACATTATAATTGTTATACATTACAATATCCATTAGACATATCCACAATGTTCAGTTCAAGGTTCAACAGTGCACCGTGCACAAAACAAGTTTTTTTAAAAAAAAAGTATTAATTAAACAGGGCGCCCAGAAGGACAAACAAATGTACAACATAAATTTGAGAGAGAGAAAAACAAAAAGAAACAGGAACTTTCATCAATGTGTATGCTCATTCCGAGGTATTTTACATCATATCAAGCATTTAATAACGTTTATCATACGTGTGAACTACAGTGTATAGCACTGTGACCTCTCGTGTTAATTGAATTGCTAAATATTCTAACTTTCAATGTGAGTCTTAACGTGATAAGGTGCTTAATGGCCGGTATACTTAGTGCTGATACCATGTGACTATGCATTACGATGTGTATTTAGTGCCACTGCCCTGTTAGCCAAGGTATGCAAAAACGCGATTTGTACGCGTGTTGAATTCTTCCAAATAACACTGCCTGACATAGAGAGAGGAAGCGTGTTATATTCTGTCGTCCTTCTTATGCACTGACATTAAGTATTAATGCAATCAGAGATCGTGCATCTTCATTCTGTCTATGCATCTTACCTGGAGCGCAGCAGGCAACGTCCTGCTTTATCTACTACGACCAGCGTCTGGTACTCGCGGTTTGTTGCGTTGCCCTAGGCAACGTTAAGTAAACATTATGGCCGCACGTAGGCTTGCATGTCGGCTTCATTGGTTGTGGCTAACATAGTTCAACTCAATTTCTTACAGGTTGTACTTGTGCCTGCCACCTCGGTCATGGTCCTATCTAAAGGCACAGCTCACCTCGGGATTGATTGGAGATCTCGAAGCGAAACCTCTGCAGATATATCTTCCATTCCATCAAATGGGGGCTGGGGGTGGTGGGGAGCAAGCAAGAGTGAAGCCACTTTTGTACCTGGCCAGGCACAAATCCTCAAGGCTGAAAGAGGGCAGGGGCAAGGGACTCGGCAGAGGTGGGTCAAGCGGAGGGGGAGACCAGGCTCCGAAGCGCGCTCACTAGTGTTCAAAGTGACGCGCACCAGGTCTCTTACGGGTAAGTGATATCGAAGATCAGACGTCACCTACTTCAGGATCACCATATCACCACTCCTTCCCCTCGCCCCCTTTAATAGCGGTTGACAGGAGGAGCATAGCCTCCTCAGGAGTGGGACCCCACAACCCATCTCGGCTCTCCAAAGCATCTCAGGGGCCCAGACGTGTCCTCAGCGTTGAGGCGCACTACTCTGATCCACACAGGGGGTTTGCAGAGTAGCATCCTCCCCACTCCTGTTAGAATGGGTAGCCAGACGGTCCTAATGGGCCAGAAAAACACTTGGGCCCACACCTCCAGGAAGGAACCCCAACAAGGGGGGGAAAGGCAGAGGGCCCAGGGACCACTCGTGGTGTGGGGGACCCAAAAACGCCTGTTTGCACGCTGCTTCCCTGCGGCCCTTCTCTGAGCCCAGTCATCCGCACGCCTGTCATGAGCCTGTGATTCCTGCTCCGTGTAACAGCCCAAGAAACGATGCTCAATATTTACCCAACTAAGGTGAGCGTGGCCGGCGCAGCCCCTGCCAAGGACCCTCTACTCGGGTCACCTCCTGAGAAACAAAGCAGCGCAGTGGAGGGTGCAGCGCTCCCTCACCATCTCTTCTCCGGCACCTTGCGCCTTCCTTCCCTTCTACTTCAATGTATGCTGGTGGTATAGTGCACTGACAAGCTCACGTCCCGCCCCTTCTCAGGACCCTGGCACTACAGCCACCAGCTGGGAGAAATCTCAGGCTGCGACAGGGTGGCTCTTTCAGTACCCTGGCTTCTCGTGAATACTGCAAGAGCTCTGTCCCAGATCGGGACTTTGTTAAACGTCGGACCTGCTGTTGTTGTGCCCATGTTGATCACAGGCTCAGGACCATCTGAAGGGACCAGACTTGCTCGACCTACACATCAATGCTTCGCCTCAGGGTGCAATGGCTGTCGCTGAATGGGTGGGTGAAGACGGGACTCGGGTTCCCTTCACGTCTGTCGGGCTGGGAGCAAATGGGCCAGGCCGCCATCTACTGTGCGCCCCCTGGTGACCTCCAAAACCTGCTTTTATTTAAGGTAGAATTAATTGCAGTCCCACCAGTTTACTTAAATATAAGCTTTGATAAAGTGAACATCACTTTGCATTTACATTATTTGTCCTCATGATTTAAACCTCACACTGCTGCTATTTGCACGGTCTCTGGCACTCACGTGGCTCTTTAAGAAAAGTGGGTTAGTGGGGGGGTTGAGGGATAGGCTAGAAGTTGTGCTCTTGTTGGTGTCTGCTCTCTAGGTGTGCTTTGTTGTGTGCACTGGGCTTGGTATGCATGCAGGGGTCGCGTCCAGTGTCTGGGTTGTTTGCAACGGTTTCGTCTTCTGGTGTGGTTGGCATTGGTGTGTGGGTATGTGTTTTATGTATAGTTAGCTTGCCCATTTGGGCGTTTGTAGTACTTGGGATGTTTGTGGGTGTGGAAAAGGAGGGTTTGTGGTTAGTTGCTTTCTGTTGGGCTCCTGGTGTGTGGTGGTTTTATTATGCATCTTTGGTCTGTATTGACCCATGTTTGTTATGGCTTTAGTAAGGTTTGTTGGGGTGCGTGTTTTTATGTTTGCATCAGCAAGTTGAATTGTCAGGTTGATTTTGGTTATTTCTTGTGCGCACCAGGCAGACCAAAGTGCATTCGGGCGCAGATGTTCACTATAATTCAACCTTTAACTGTAAAACGCTGTTCTCGCCCCTACCTCTTTGGTTCATTTAAATATAAAGGTTTTAAGTGCCTTTCTAAAACCTTCTAGCGATGGGCATGACCGTATGGCAGTTGGTAACTGGTTCCATAACTTTGGGCCAAACACGGAGAACCTCCTTTTCCCCTTTGAGATCCATTTAGCCCAAGGAATATCCATCAGGAATTCGTCTCCAGACTGGAGCTCTCTGGTTGGCTGATAATGGTGGATTCTGGCACTCAGGTATTTTGGTGCGAATTTATAGAAACATTTATACATAAGGCACGCCACCTTGAACTTAACTCGGTCCTCCACCATAAGCCAATGGAGAGCTATCCGTGATGCTGCGATGTGGTCCCTTTTCCTAAAATGGGCAATTAACCTAAATTTACCCTCTATTAAAGATTTATTTATGAAGGTAGTTATGGAGTAAGATTTGCTGCCAGACGTATGGCAGTGCATGCTGGGATAGGAAATGCAAGGTCCTTTGTGGATTTTAGTTGGAGTATTAAGGCTCGCACTATTTTCTTCTCAATAGTTTGAAAGCAAAAGCTCTAATTTTCGCCCTGATTTTCTTCCACTTCTGTCTCTTCTTGGTGGTGTTCCCAATTTTCAGCACTCCTTACTTCAGTGATGCTCTTTAGGATATCCAAAATGTTACGTTCAAAGAAGCTGTTGAACTTATTAGCATGTTCCTGAGTGTCGGCAGTGGATGCTGCCCTGCATTTTGGATTCCTAAACCTTGCCACTACGTCAAATAGCGCTCTGGCTTGGTTTCCTGCCTGTTTGTGGTTCCTCCAAATATTCTTTCCTCATAGTGTTTTTCCATTTGCATGTTGCTCAATCCTAGTTCTCTTCTTGGTTGGTGCTGTTGATTTAGTTTGGAGAAATAGGTCTCCTTGTCCATGTGAAGGGATTTGTGGGCGATTAAAGTTGATGCGTTTTTTTATTGGTAACAAGTGTAGGCTTCTCAGGCCTGGTGTAATGTGGTTTCTTCTATTTATGCCCGGGAGTAGTCTGCAGGGGTTCTGTGTAGGAAGTTGAGGTATTGGAGTAGCCCTCTCATCAGTCGCAGGTAGTAGAAGCATTTGTTTGCTATTGCGCTGACTTGTAGTTCTAGAGAAAGTCGAGAAAGTCCATTGTCAATGAGAATTCCCAGTTTTTTAAAATCACTGACTGTCTGTCTGGGTTCCATGCACAGGGTCCAGCTCAGGTATGTCTGTGTTGCATTGTCTTCTGGGGGAGGGTGAGATCATTATTTCTGTCGGATTTAGTTTTAGATTGTTCTTTGTCATCCAGGTGTATGTCAGTGAGGCATTTGAGGGTTTTTGGGTCTTGGTTATCTTGAAGATGAGGTGGGTATCCTCTGCGTAGTTGGCGGTGGTCAGTCCATGGCTTTGAATGAGTTTCATTGTGGGTAGGGAGAATGTAGATGTTGAAGAGCAGCAGGGAAAGGCTTGTTCCTTGTGGTTTGCCGCAGGCAGTGTTTTTAGTATTGGATGTAAATGGTGGTAAGTAGTGCAGTGTTTTTTATTCTGCATTCTTCTATGTCTTATTAGTTTGGGAGTTTCTTTGCTTATTTGTTCTATGATTGAGTGTTGTGGTAGCTGGTAGTGCGCTGGTTTCTGATTGTTCTAGGGGCGTTTTTTTGAAAGGTGGCTTGCATCGATGGTCTTTTGTATCACTTCGAGTTTAGTTCTTGGGTGGGTTGTGAGGTCACAAAGATTGTGATGGTACGACGCATTTGTTGCATGATGTTGGGTTTTTAATTTCCTTGATTTTGAATAATACTTTTGTGCGTTTGTTGCTAATTGGATTCTTGTAATATGCTTTTTGCTTTCAGGACTACTGATTTGTAAATTCAGATTTTTCATCGGTATTTGTTTTTGTCAGATTGGTTTTAGTGATTTCTCCATTGTCCCTCAGTTCTTCTGTGAACCGTCTTGCTGCTGTTTTCTTCGGGGTTGGTCTGAAGAACCTTCCAGTTTTACATTTTGTGGGCATCAAGCGGTTTGGGATTTTGATTGTGAATGGGATCATATGGTGATTGCTCCCTCCATATGATTTGTACCCCTGGTCTGGTGATCGAGAGTCTAGCTCTGCAGAAGATTGCTTCTAAGGTGTGTCCAGCACTGTGGGTGGGACAGTTTACTAATTGCTTGAAGTGGTGGGTTTCCAGTAGGGAGCTGAGTGAGTTTGCTGTGATTTTGTTTTCTCTTTCAAACTGAGGTTGAAGTCCCCCAGAAAAATTGTTGTCATACGTGGAGAGGTTGGCAATGCCATCAGTGAGATTTGTGGCAAAGTTGGGTTTGTAGGATGGCGATCTGTAGATCAGGACGAACAGTAGGCAGGATTGGTAGTTGAGCTAGAAATTGATTAGAAGTGATTTCTAGTCTATTGATTGGAGTGGTGTGGAGCAGATGTCTTTGTGCGCTATTGCGATTCCATCTCCTCTTTGGTTTTCTCTGTTGGTGTATTAGTTTGAATTTATCATGTCTTGCTTTGTTAGTGCTTGTTGTGTAGTTCTCTGATAGCCATGCTTCGGTGAAAAAGCATGCTTTTGTGACGCCTTCTCTTAGGTCGTAGATTACGTTTTTCTGCACAGCCATGGAACTTGCGTTGAGTAGACTTCATTGTAGATTGAGTGTTGTCTTGTTCTTTGTTGCGTATCATTTTCTGTGTCTGTTGTGATGGTGCTTGTCGGATTTTCGGTTCTCTTGGGTGAGGCTGTTATTTGCTAGTTGTGGTGTTGGTGTCTCTATCCTTCGTGGAAGAGTTCAGTTAGGTTGAGTGTGGATTTTTTTGATCTCCTTCGCAGTGATCAGAAGTCTGGTTGTCTGTTTCCTTTTTTCCAGTCCTTGGTTGTATAAGGGGTGTGGATGGTTAGAGATTCTAGTATTTCTGTTGTACTGTATCAAAATCTTGGGTCCCTTTTGAGATTTAATGGATGTTTTATTTTTTGTCAGACATCATGGGCGGGAACAGGTTGCTGGTATCCACAAATGTAGGGAATCTGTCACATGTGGCATGGAAAAACCTATAGGCCAACTAAGTGAACCCCACAGGTTTAAATAGGATGTAAGAGCAATGACATCATCCGGACTGAGACCTTGACAACCTAAAACTGTGCCGCACCTGCATTAGAACCGCATGCCATAAGATTCTTGTAGTGAAATTTGACTAGCCAAAATGAGCAGTTAACATAAGGTAGTTGAGTGCGCAAGTGGCTTTGCGCCTCTTCTATGCCACTAGAGTATTTCAGTCTCAATTGTTTAGAAACCTGCGGCGAAGTGCAACAACTGTTTGAATGCCATCTTTTATCTTTGTTTCCAGGGAGATGAAGGAAAACAATGCTTTGCTTAAAGAGGAAGTGGAAAGTTTAAGACGGGTGAAGGATCGCTATGACAAGATGAAAGAAGAGATGGTGAGCCTGGAACTGGACAAGGAGGTGAGTCTTGAGGAATGGTGGAGTTCCACTACTCCATCTCTCTGTCCTGCTTCCTTACTTTACCCTGTACAAACACACGGATGAAATGCCTTAAACACTGTGGTGATTATCTTCTATGCTTTAAAAGTAAGCTGTTTGAGTATTTGGGGGCATTAACTTTCTGACTACCACGGCCACATTAATTATGACAATGGTATACGTGTGCAATTAAGAATAATATATTGCATACTTTGTCTTAGTTTCTTCTCTGCATTTACCTTCATCGCTCACAATACACATTGAGTAATTTTGCACTCCTACGAATCTGGGATGTTTCCCAGGTGGGAAACATCATAGGAAAAATAAAAAATACATGTGTTACATACCTATATTTCTCGAGTGCCTGATTACATTTGTTTTCAATCCTGAACACTACCTTTTTTTTAGGATTATGTAATGAAGGTAAAAAGAGAAAACCGTACATACTCCAATTCATGCAACAGTGCAGTATTACAGTTCTTTCGGTACTTGTGCGGGAAGGGCATTGATGTTCATTTGTGGTTATGTCGCATGCTAAATAGGATGCTGCTTACTGAAAGAATACCTTGGAGTCTACAAAGCACACCCGCATAGGTGCATGTTTTTTATATAAATATATGTATGCATAGGTTATTTATGAAAATGATTGCACTCCTGTACCTTTTTGATTTGTTAAAGCATTTTACTAAATCCAGTTTAAGAAAGGCTCTTAACTGTAGCCCTTGGCCCCATGGGGCCTGGATAGTAGGGGCTATGTGCTTATGTCCGAAGGGAACACCCAGAAATAAAGACGCAGACACCAGGGTAATAAAAGTAGTTATTGAATGTATAGGGTATGTTTTGTTGGTGTGTTCAATTTGTTTGGCTTTTGATTGAACAATCGAGCCCACCATGGGGCTGGATGGAATGTTAATAAAGAAAAGAAAAACAATTGAATAGAGCTCCCCCGCCCAAGAATGGGCTGGGCAGTGGAGAAAATAATCCTGAGCGGATTGAAGAAAAGTGAGAGTTAGAAAGACAGCAGAGAAGGAGAAAGACTTGCCTAGGGGCTCCTTCATGTGTGGAGCACGTTGTTTGGTATTATTTGGAGCCTGTTGATGATTTTTGTGGATGTGCCTGCCAGAAGGGCATTGCAGTAATTGAGTCTGGCTCCTATTGTGGCTCCGGCTATGGAAAGGCAGTTTTGAGTGGTTAGAAAGGGTTTTATGGCAGTTATAAGTTTTGTGGTGTGGGCAGAGGCAGAGGAAATGGCGCTGACCTGTCTTGTCATCTAGAGTATAGAGTCCAAGTAGACTCCAAGAGTCTTTACAGATGTAGAGACTGATATATTTGTGTGGTCGATGGGGAATTGAGTGTATTTAGTGTTGAGTTTGGAAAGATTTTCCTTGGGGTCCAGGATGATTTTGGTTTTATCCCCATTTAAACCAAGACCATGGATTGCCATCCTAGTTTGGATGGTGTCATATCTGGAGGAGAGCTTCTGCGTCGTGGTCATATTCTCCAGTAAGGGGGAGGACTTTGGTGTCGTCGGCAAAGTTCGTGTATGCTATGCCGAGCGCATCCAACAAGTCGGAGAGGTTTGGTGAACAGGTTATAGAGGGTAGGTGCAGTGCATGAGCACTGGGGGACTCCAGTTGATGGTGGTGGGCGCTGCGTTGGCTTGGTCAGAGTAGGCATTCATTGCCCTTACTTCTAGTAAGGTTATCCAGGAGGTGGCTTTATCAGAGAAGTGGGTGGCGTTGGACAGGTAGGAGGTGAGGATGTTGTGATCAACAAGATCAAACACGGCGGAGAGATCGAGGAGGAGCAGGTGGGCTGGTTTGCTAGTATCCATTATTTTGGTGATTTGGTCTTTAAGATCTAAGAGGGTGGTTTCTGTTCCGTGGCCTTTGTGTAAGCCTGATTGTCCTCTACCTAGGATGGCATTGGATTCCAGATATTGTTGGATTTGGATGCGTGCGGCTTTATCCAAAATTTTGAGGAGGAAGGGAATGGAAGTGATGGGGTGGTAGTTGTTGGGGCAATCGGGGTAAAGGGTGTTTTTTTGAGTGGGCGAACCCGGCTTCTTTTAGGCTTTGTGGAACGATTCCAGAGAAGAAGTGTGGGGGTCAGTGAGTCTCGACATTCTTTGATGGTGGTAGGGCGGATGATGTCCCCTTTACAAGTGGTGGGTTTGATATGTTTGAGAAGATTGGTAACTTCCGTCTCTGTGACTTCTCTGAAGATGAAGGGGGGGGGGTCTTTGAGGGAGAGGTTTAGGTGGGGGGGGCGGATGTGGAATGTCCTGATTGGGAAGGGCTTTGCGCTGAGCTATTATTTTTTCTTGGAGCATTCTGACTTTGTTGATGAGAGCGTCCTGAATGCTGGAACACCAAGCTTTGTCTTTGGTGATTTCATCCGGGCTGGTGGCCGGGGTAGTGAGATCTTTGAAGATCGTGAACATTTCTGTAGATTTTGAGTTGGCTTTGGAGATTCTTTGGTTGTATGATTCTTATTTCGCTAGCAATGTCTTTTTTGTACGTGTAGGAAGTCTTTTTAAATTCATTTAGAGTGGATTGATTGGGCGAGGATTGCCACTTGGCTAGAGCTTGGCGTTTATTGGTGCATAGTGCAGATAGTTATTCCGTAAACCATGAGTTGGAGTGCATTATTTTTTTTTTTTCTCTTTTGTCTTCTGGGGGAGCTATGGATTCAATAGCTTGGGTGAGCACATGTGCATAGGTGTTGGCCAGAGAGATGGGGTCATTGTTAGATGGAGGTTTAAGTTCAGGGATATCGAGAAGCATTGCAAGGTTAATTTTAGTTCATTTTTTCAAGCTTCTGACTTTGACGGGTGGGGCATACAACAGTACCTTGTGTTTACGAATGGCAGGAATAGCAAATTGGATGAGGTGGTGGTCTATCCATGGGAAGGCTAACATGTTGGTGATGGACGAGGTGCAGTTGTGGTCTGTGATCCAGTCTATGGATTGGCCTTCGCAGCGAGTTGGTACCGTGATTTTATGTTCAAACCCACTGTGGATGAGTTCTTTGGTTAGGGAGGTGGCAGCTTTGTCCTTGGGGGTCATGCAGGCCTAGGTTGAGGTCACTGAGTAGTATAGTTTTGGTCAAGCTTTTTAGGTTATTCACTATGATTTGGAGGAGGTGCTTAGTCCCGTGATGAGCCAGGTGGCCTGTAAGTGATTAGGATATTTATGGTGCAGTTAGGGGAGAGAGAGAATTTGGCAGTGAGGAGGTCAGCGTTGTTTTCCCACTGTTGGTTGCAGAGTCTGATGGAGAGGGTATCTTTGAAAATGAGGGATACACCTCCACCTTTGGATGTCTTGTGGTCCAGTCTCAGGATAGTGTATCCTTGAGGGAGGGCAAAGGAGAGGGAGGGGTCTGATGCTTCATGAAGCCAGGGTTCAGAGATGGCTAATAAGTCGAGCTTAAGGGCAGTGATGAGGTCGTTGATCTCCAATGCATGTGCTGGGAGGGATTGGGCATTGCTAAGCGCGCATTTCAGTTCTGTGTGGGATGGTGTGAGCGGACATTGGACCTGAGTGCTGAGGTTGGGACCAGGGGGTGTAGTTAGTGATTGTGAGGATGTGAGGGATTGGGGCAAGGCGCGGTGCATTGGGAGTGGGGGTGGTTGTTGGGCAGCTTGTCGTGTGGGGGGATGAGTTCGTGTAGACAGTGTTGGGGTGCGAGAGCCAAGCCTGATGTTTGAGGTCGATAGTGGGTGGGGTGCTGCGGTGAGTGATGTGTAGCTTGGTGCGAGCTCTGTCTGCAGAGTCTGCGGTTGAGGTAGGGTTGGTCCTTGAGATTGATGGTGTGTGGGCTGGGCTGGGTGTTCTGTAAAGGGCACAAAGTGGTATGGCTGTGGTCTGGTGGTGGTGTGAGGTCTGTGTGCGTGAGTGACATGCTGCAGATGGACCAGAGGGCAAGTGTGATGAGTGAGATGGTAAGGCGGGTGAGGTGAGGTGAGGTCAGGCAGGACATGGGAGGATACATTTGTGCAGAACAGTGACAATATTGTGTCTAGTGCTGGTACAGATTTATCTACGCGGATTCTAAAACCATTATTCAGATATGGCTTCCAACAGTTCAGCACGGGTAGGGCGAAAGCAGTTCAAAGTAGGTTATGCCAGCATAGATGGGCCAGTTCAAAATGGGCAATTCAGATTAGGCTAGTCAAAAATAGGCATTTCAAAATGCGCTAATCCAACATGGGTGGGGCAGTTCGAAATGGGCAATTCGAATTAGGCAGGTCTAAAATAGGCAGTTCAAGATAGGCTAATCCAACATACTTGAGGCCATTGTAATTCGAGAGTGGTCTAGTCCAGTATAGGTATGGCAGGTGCGGTTCAAGTGAGCTAGTTCAGCAAAGTTGGGCAAATTCGATTTCAAATAGGCATACCATTAACTAGAGGAGAGGTGTTCGGACTAAAGGGTGCTCGGTTGGGAAGGGGAAAGCAGTTGCATGGGTTTGGTACATCAATCAGTACAGCAACATGGGATCAGCATGTACGAATGGCACAGTGGTAGTGCAAATGCTGGAGGACATGAGCGAGTATGGGCATACAATGTTATTTGAAGCGCAAGGTCAATTAATTAAATCATAAAGGACACACAACATTAGCGTACCAGATGAGATGCTAGCAGTATATAACATTTTATAAACTAAAGGCTGCTTGGGCGGTCACATGAAGCATTCATAGATGAAGATATTGGCGTGAATAATATTTAGCAGAAAGCCTGCTTAGGGGATCGGGTTAGATATGACGAGTGGGAGTGTTTGTAGTTGGTGCTATTCTCTGTCGTAGTAAGTGGGTAGTTCTTATGTATTGCATTGGATCAGGTTATAGACTACATGTGTCTCGGGTTGGTGGCATAGTGAGGGGGCTGGCAGTGCCTTACATTGCAGTTTGCAAGAGGTTGAGAGCTTGGCCGGCTCGGTTGATCCAAGTTCCAGATGGCGTGATTATGCTGCGTGTAAATAAAAATAAGTGCGGGCAGGCCTCCCATCACCGACGGGTACAGACAGGCTGCATGCATTGTAAGAGGCGCCTTGTGGAGAGGTGCCGGCTCACGCCTTCCGGTGGGAGCGTGAATAAAAAAGGCAGTGGGTTCTCCAATGAGCACCGAGGACTGTTGCTAGGCAACGGTCAACAAACCGGGTGCGGCAGCCATCGTAGTGAGCGCAATGCGGTCTTCCACGTTGGAGATGAAAAATAAATGTTGATGGGTTGATTTCAGCGCAGGATTGTGGTCATGTCACGGCAGGGGAAGATCCTTCATGGGCTGTGTTCTGAATCGTGCAAGATGCCGCTTCAGTGTGCCTTCGATGTGTACAGCTGCTGGATCAGCTGATGGGATCAGCTGTTGGGCTGAAGAGCGGCGGCGGAGGGACTCCTGCCCTTAGGTTCTGCAAAGTATGCATAGTGGTACTTGGTGAAATGCTGGCATGAATGGTTGCATTACGGTGCAGGGAATGTGTGCAAGGAGCACAGCCACTGTAGCTATGCAGGTTTGACAGAGTGTTAGGCACAGGGTGGTGATGTTTGGGGAATGGGTATGGAGCACATTGTAGACGTGCTACAGCAGCACAAGTGAGTTGCAACGGATGTATTGCACTTTCTATGGTTGTGGTTATTGTTGCAACATGCTATAGTATTTGGTGTACGGCAGGAGATGATGCAGTGAAAGGTTGTGTATTGTGACCACAGGGTGCAGTGTGCATGTAATGTGAGTATGTAAGAGGGTATGGTTGAAGTGCAGCTTGTATGTGCTTGGTGACTGTGCTGTGTGCTGATTTATTTGCGGTGGGTGTGTTGAAGGATTGCACTATTGGGTGCATATACGTTAGGAGATGGGGCAGTGAGAAGTTGTGTAGTGTGGCCACAGGGTGCAGAGGGTGCAGTATGCATGTAATGGGAGTATGGAAGAGGGTATGGTTGCAGTGGAGCTTGTGTGCTTGGTTACTGTGCTGTGTACATATTTATTTGTGGTAGGTGTGTTGAAGGATTAGACTATTGGATGCATGGCTGAAGCCCGTTGGCCGGAGCCCATGCACTGATGGGCCTAGGACTTCAGCTCACCCACCGCAGCAATGCAGGTCTGATTTTGCATCCGGTAGAGGGTGGTGCTTGCATAGTGTGGTGTGTGCAAATTGGTTGGAGTAGGGCAAGTGTTGCAAACAGTATATGGGTAGGTTGCCAGTGAGACAATACTTTGTGAATGGAAGCGAGTATGGCCGTAGTATGCGAATGAAAGTGCACAGGGGTGCTGGAGACAGTGCTGTATGTGTACATTATGGTAATTGCTGCACTTTTATCCTACATAGCTCCATGGCTGTGCGCAGGATGGGTAGGCCTGCTGGTGCCAGTGCTGTGTATGTGGATTGTTGTAGTTGGTGACATGACACGTATGGTGGTATTACATTGCGGTGGGTGTGTGCAAGGCCTAGAATATTGGGTGCATGGCCGAAGGCCGTAGTCCATGCACTCAGAGCCTAGGCCTTCAGCTTACCCACTGCAGATATGCACATCTGACTCTGCATTCGTAGGCCATGCACTCAAGAGCCTAGGTCTTGAGCACAACCACGACAGTAACTCATTGTTGACTCTGCATCCGTTAGAGGGTGGTGACTTGTACAGAATGGGTGTGGAGCATATTTCAGACACAATTAAGCAGCAGAAGAGGGCTGCCATGCGTGTATGTTTGGTTTGCAGGTGAGGTGACTGTTATAACATGGTAAGGTTTTTGATGTGTGGTTGAAGATATTGCATTGAAATGTCACGCAGTGTTTGCATATTGCTAGTATGGTAAAGGGTATGGTTGAATGGCAGATTATATGTGCTTGGATAGTGTGCTGTGTGCAGATTGATTGTAGTAGGGCAATGTTGTGAGGATTTTGTGGTTAGGTTGGAAGTGACACACAACTTTGAGTGGAAGTGGGTAAGACAATAGTATGTGAATGAAAGGGCGTAGGGGTGCCGGAGACAGTGTAATGTGTGTACATTATAGTAACTGTTGCATTTAATGCTGTGCATATGCATTGCGCTGTGGACATTGGGTAGGTGTGCTGGTGCCAGTGGTTGCATTACGGTGAAAGAAATGTGTGCTAAGAGTAGACCCACTGCAGCAATATAGAACCCTTTGAATTATTTGTTCCTGACTGTTAGTGAGGAAAAGCACCTGGCCTACTTATGGTAGTGAACAAAACAGAGGGAGCCACACATGTGATGTCGTCAGTGATGTCATGAATGAGATTTGTGATGGCATGTTTGTCTTGGGTGTTAGTCCTTGCAGTGCACACTAGTGGCATGAGTTATGGTTGCTAAGCTTACATAACTGTCGCATTTCGTTTTTTTTGTTGGTTTTACCTGTAACTATAACGCCCCTGTAATATTTTGCCATTGAATTTAATAGGTTTTTGCTAGTGCAACTTAACCATAGTGTCCCTTTTTAATACCATGTTTAACTTTCATCTGCCATGATTTATTACAGAATACTTAAGAAGATGACCTTTAGTCTTGTGAAATATAAATAAATGTTATATATTCTCCTGAGTTTAATCAAAGAAACAAAAAATGGGTAACCTAATTAAAACCTATTTTGTTGACAGGGCTCACTTTAGTGTGTCCCCCTCAGCTCCTGGGTGTAATCTCTTTAAAACATGGAGCTGCACTGGGGGACATTTAATTTTACTGGGGGCAGGGAGGACAAACATTTGATGGACCGTGGAACTGTATCGCAGGTAGATAGCAATTTTTCCAAGATTGCACGATTTTACTGAATTAGGGAAGCCGAATTCGGGATCAAGACAACGGTGCTTCTTCCCTTGGCCTCTGCAGACCAGCTTAGTTGCAAGCATTGAAGGGTTCAATCATTGTACCTGACAATGTGTCTGTACTTTGCCGCACTTATCGGTTCATTTGCTCCTTTTTCAGTAGGCGAGCAGCATATGAAAAATAAAGGGCTGCGGGCACAGATTTTCTTTTTTTCAAAAAGGGGTAGGAAGAATTTAGTGCTAACCCCAATATATATATAATGAACAAAGCAAATGCACTAATTGAAGTGCTCCGATGCAAAGCCAAGGAGTTACTTTCAGCAATGGAAAGATATTGAACCAATTGTATATAACAAACCTTTCAATGTATTCCTGTATGATTCTTTGCGTCTTGCATTAATTTGTGATTTGGATTTTGCCAACGTTGACATTTAATGCCAAGTATTTGATGCAGTGGTTGCAAAGGGATAAAAGGTAAGAGTCTTAAAACGACTTGTTTTTTTCTCTTTTTAGAAACTTTCGGGGAAGCTGAGTAACTGGGAGAACCTGGAGCAGTTAACTGGGTTAAACATACGGTAGGTTTGAAGAATTAACAAGTTTATTTGGTCTGTATTGCTTTCCAACTCTCCCTTTTTCCTTCCTCTGGCTGAGGGTTCTGCCCTTCGACTGATCGATGTATGGGCCTCAGAAGGTGTTTCCTTCCTCTGGCTGAGGGTTCTGCCCTTCGACTGATCGATGTATGGGCCTCAGAAGGTTTTTATGTTAATGTTAAAGGACATTTGTAACGCGCACCATCACCACCGGAGTGGTCCCCTGGCGCATTGGCAGCTCTGCAAGAGGAAGGGAGGGTGAGTTAGTGGGAGGAAGCAGGAAACGTGCAAGAGAGCAGTGATGTGCTGTTGACTGCCACAGCCTGGTGGGTCCATTGGCTGGGCCTGGGGTGTTTGAGGCCGGTAGTCGTTGTGTACTGTTGTGGAATGCAAATTACTTTGTCTTTAGTCGACTGAGTCTGGTAAGATCGTTTAACAAGTGATTACATGTTTGTTAGGTAATGGATGTGCTGGTTCAGCTTCTCACTGTCTGAATGTATTGACATGTTTTGCAGTAGAACACAGAGCTTTGAGTTATCCCACTCTTGAGTACCCATTTTCTTTTTTCCCCTTTTGATTTAGTAGGTAAGGGTACTGAGTATGACCGGCTCTTGGTGCGCTCTGGTCCTAAAATTGTGCTGTCTGACGTACAGCGTAGCTAGTACAGTAAGGTCCTACTCTTGACCTCATAGAATACACAGGTTAACACATAGTGCTAGTTGATTGCGCTCACCCCAACAAATTCCAAGTGAATGATAACCAGTATACCTGGTTTATTGGATTCCACTCTTTAAAAAGGCAGCCAACACTTGTTCCGACATTCTTTCTCAAGGCAATGATCATTAAGGAGGTCCCCATGTGCCTTGTCAATCTTTTGAAGGCATAGGCAGTCTGGGTTGGCTCAAATGGCAAATGATTCGTCTGCTCTAGATGCTTGGTGTTTGAATATATCGTGCTAATGTTTGCGCAGGTCACTAGAATGATATAATCCTCAAATGGGTAGCAACCTCCTCGTTTTCATGTCCTGCACAGCGTTCGGCCCACGATTAAAAGCAAACACGTAACGGCCGAACTAACAGTTCACATATGCCGCACGATTTCCCTCAGAACTCAGCCAGACCTAAGACACTGCCTCACGCCCAGCCTGCATTCACTGCCAGCATGCCAACATGCTACACCAGCCCCGACCGTCAAACGACACCCCCCCCATGCACGCATGCGCACAGGCAGCAAAACCGGGCTACTGCCGGTAAGCTGCCCGCTACTTCAAATTCAAACCTGCGCACCACAAAGGCTTCCGCTTCCAAGCCTGCTGTCGCCCGCAACAACTTGCATACTGCTATGCCCACATCGAATCCTTGCCTGACCGGCAGACCTGTAACAGTAAGCCAGTCCCACCATTTGTGCTCCATTCAACCCGCCTACAACAGCCAGCAATCTCCCACTATCCTCCAACCGACTTACCAGCCAGAAGTAGCCACGCCCCCCCCACCGACACCAGAATTATTCCATCAACCCCTACTAATTTCATGAGCTTATTGAGGATAAGAGACTGGGCTCTTGCTTCTATGGCACCCCTGTTACCACATCACCCCAACTACTGGCCAACAAACGCCAGCTTGTGCCTGCGCACATCGTCCCACATCCCCCAAGCTGCCTCACCTATCCAAACCACCAACACAACCACTATCTTCCCATGCCAACTCGCTCACTCTGCACTGTGCAGCACAACCAACACAGCCTTGGACCTGCCTCCTTCACTACCCCCAGACTAGGCAAAAGACCAAGGAAGGACTTATCCCTTCACCAGGACCACCATTGCTCTCCCCCCACACACCCAGTCAACACGAGGCCTAACCCTCCATATAACACCATCAAAAATACAGCCTCACCACACAACAGCCACGTCAAACAAACACCTGGCCCCCAACAGCTCAACCCACCATCCCAACCACCAACAGGGCTCTGGTTCGCTTGTCCCAACACAGCCAGCCCCTTTGGAAGTGCGCCCTCATCAATGCTCGATCCCTGCCGGCACATACATTGGACATCAACAACCTTTTTCCCAAACAAAACCTTGTCTCCTTAGCCATATCTGAGACCTGGCATCTTGAGGCCTTTGGCCCTGCACTATCCCTAGATATATCTCCGGGATACACCATCTTCTGGAATGACAAGGCCTCTGCCAGAGGAGGTGGCACCGCCCTTCTAGCCAGAGAATCCCGTCCCATCAGAAGTTGCAAGTCCACCCTTGAGGGTCCTTCTGACAGGGAAATGCTATCAGAGCAAGATGTGTCCTCTTTTCTTGATTAGGGGCTTGTGGGGCTTGTTGGGAGAGGACTAAAAAACAATAGAGAAACACAGAGGCCACAACAAGCTACCTATTGATGTTGCATGTAGGTTGGAAATTCAGAGACACTGGGTGTATGCTGGTATTCATCTTATGTGAAACATATACCACAAGATGAACAAAAGGTTTGGTTTTCAAAAAAAGACTTCAATTTTATTTTTTAAACATACTAAAAAGGACACCAATATGTCTGTCTTCTAAAAAGACACATGTTACACCGTAAAACATATCTAATAAAAATTAATAAACACAGAATTGGTGCTATAACAAGAAAGTACTGATTGGCATATTTGTGTCTCAATCAAGTACATCGACAACTCGAGTGATGTGCACAAATATCTGGGGGCTTTTTTGAAAATGAACTAAATTTGATATTCGCTGAAGTCACCTGACTCTTGTATTTTGTTGTATGTGCTGTCTTGGTTTTGATCGCTTGAATGGAATTTTTTGTTGCTTTAATTCTTTTTTTGGGTGAGTAACTATTAATTTTGTAGGTGGTTTTCCTATTATGGATTTTCGAACTGAGTTGTTTATCTCTGTCAGATTGAATCCCATGGGGAACAATTTCGGTGCTTCTTTTACTAGGATTTGTTTAATAATTATACTGTCTAAATGGATAATATTGTCTTGTCGATCCTCGCTTACAAATTCAATTGTCTTTAGATCTTTGGTTGTTAATGCTCTTAGGGTTGGTAGATGATGAAATAACCGCATAACGTTAGATCTGTTTTAGGGTAAGACTGTTGTCCTCCGCATCAACACGTTCAACTAGTATTAGAGCTGTAGGGTTGATTTGGTTGGAATTTGCTTTTGGATTTGATTCGTTGTTTATATTTTCTTGACTCTTCTTAGTTTCTCTTCGTTTCGTTATTCTCAGTGGAGATATTATGTAATTACCTTTATTTGTTGCACTTGTTTTTGGTTGATATCCCGGTTGATTAGTTTTTTCTAGTTTTTGTTGAATCTTTCAGCTGCCACTCCTTGTGATCAGTTGGTGAATTTGGGTCCACTTCTTCTTGCTCTATTGTCAATATTTTTGAATGTGGCACTTGTTCTCGTTCTTTTTCATGTGATTGTTTATCTTGTTTTGCGTTTTCTACTTTACTGTTTTCTGCATTTGCCGCATTAGGCAATGTTTGCCACCGAATTTTGGCCGGCCTTTGTGTTCGTTTTGTCCAGCGAGGTTTCAGTGTTTCACCGGTTTCCTCTTCGGAATCAGATGATTGAGGATTACAGGAGGAGTCTTCATTGGTTTTTACATCTGAGTCATATCCATCTGATGTTGATATGGAGTATGTTGACATGTCCATCTTAATTGATGGTTCTCTCTGCGGTACCGGAGGCTGCTCAGATTCTTTCACTGCTTGATTCGAAACAGTGTAGTAGGACTTGTTTTTTAACATTTTCAATTGTGATTCTTAATTTGGTATTATGTTCTTGATAAATGACTTCATTTCATTTGGCATGCATAGTTACTGGTTGTTTTTTTTGTTTTGTCTCTTGTTTTGCTTTGCCTCCTTTTTTTAAGTTGTTGTGCTTTCTGCATGCCAACTATTGAGCCTTTCGTTGTAACTCGAAGGTCGTCTTTGCCATTTTTTTAATGGTTTATTGAAGATGGGACATACCATGATTTGTTCTGTCAATATATCTTTCAATGAGTGCTCACTTTCCACAGGGACTTTCACTGGGTTTCCCATGTCACTGGTTTGTTTTGTTATCTGTTCATTATTCCTTATGGGCACACAACTTGGATTGCCAATGTAATCCATTTGTGATGAACTTGTAACTTGCTTTTTAATGTCTGTTTGTGTCTCCATTAGTGTTTTTCTGGCCAGTTATATTTTGTAATTCTTGTCCTTCATAGGTGCGTGATTGTCTACGAGATTGTTTCTCTTAAATGATCGGATCTACGATTGTATGTAAGAGGGAGACGACTTTCGCTTCGCTTATGTCGATGTTTTTTTGCACTTTTGCACTCAGCTTATGAAACCTTCCACGTGAATCATTTTGGAGTGTAGCATTGCCAACATTGTTGGTTGATCTTTGATTTTCCCCTATTTCTTCATATAATTTCATAAAAGGTGATAATATTGCCGTCAACATTGAAACTAAAATTAACTCACGGTTGCTTGTATTGTCAAGTAAGTTTTGTTCTTTTTATGTTGAGGTTGTCAACGTTTGAGTTGTTACAGCAATCATATTTCTTTCTCGTGCTTTGCGTACATCATATCCATCACTTGCCTGTTGTTTAGAAGGTTCACTGTTTGTTACTGGTGGGGTACAGAATGCATTTTTCGGATTGCCATTTCCACTTTGCATTAGCATCGTTATTAATTTTGTCCAACTCCTCAGGGTCACTATTTGATGGCCCATTTCTTAGTGTCTTCATGCTCCAGTTGTGTGGATGTATGCAGCATTATCTGATCTGGTATCTCCTTTGTAAGGATGTTAGATTTATATTTCAATCCGCTCACTGGTGTTTCCTTATTTTCTCTTATTTGTTGGCGTTCAGTTGAATAATGAAAGGCACACCCACCAAAGTTATGTGGTTTGAGACTCCCTGGTCTCCACTCCTTCCTACTATGTGCCCGTTTTGCAAAACAATTAGCAGCTCTTTGTTCATGTAACGTTATTTCCAATTTCCTTTTTTAACTCTTCAATTTTACTGGCGTGAACGTGCTTTCTGATAAATTTGTTTCAACTGCTTTGATATCAGCTGAAGGCAGTGTGAATGGGCTTCGTGTGCATAGAGGTAGCTTTCCTGGTTGACTCCCATCGAGTGTCACGCGAGCGGAGTCGGGCGGGCCGATTTTCTCTGCTCCAACATTGCCATTAGCCCTGTCCGCCAACTTGCACGCTGCAGTTTTGCTTTGATTTGCGCTGTCTCTCCTCTGCCACACGCGGTCCTAACTCACCCCCTCTCCCCACACATGCATCAGCCCCTCCTCTGCTCGATCTCTGCAGCTTCTGAATTTTCTGCGAACACGCAGTCACTACGACCTGCGTTATCTGGTGAGTAATGACTGTCTGGCTGCATTGTGCGGGTGATTCTTGCGCTGGATCCCATTTTGTGTTCGGATTTTATTATTTTTTTTTTTTATTTTTTTTTGTTCCATGTATTTTTCGTGTTTGTTTCGTTTTTGAGCTATGTCCATTGCGAGTTGATCTTCTAATCTCTTGCAAGTGAGTTTATAATTACACGTTCCTGCCAAAAGCGGCTAGTGCCTTCTTGTTGTTTCAAGCTTTCCACCTCCGGCAAATCTACTGTTTGCTCTCATGCTAGAGCTTGGTTTAAATGTTGCACATTTTTAATTGATTTCATGTTTGCTATTGTGTTTGAATCAACATTGTGATCTGTGAGCTCAGTATCCTTGATCATGTTTATGCTGTCAATACAAGTATAGGAGCAGCTGACATCATTTATTTATTTCCGAGTGTTATTGTGCTTACCTTCTGTCTGCTGCAGGACTGCCACTCGTCACCGCTCCGCGTGTGAATGGCTTTTGTGTAGTAGTCAGTGGCAATAGAAAACAGACTCCCAGCACCACTCCAAACACAAAAGCAATCCAAAAGCTCCCTACAGGACTGCCACTCGTCACCACTCCTAGCCCACTTTTGGGGAATGTCATGGATTTGTAGTTAAGATTTCAATTGTACTTTAAACTCGGTATTGGACAGATCCGACCGTAGGCAGACCACACCAGCAAAAGTTCTAAGGGCGCTGCTGGAAGGTTAGGAGTTGAGAGAAGTCTGGCAGTGGCTAATGGCAACAAGGATGGAATTCTCATTTTACTCGAGTGTGCACAGGGTTTACACACATTGATTATATTTTTCACAGGGAGAGTTTGTGGGTGACATATGAGGGCAGGATGCTCTCGGATCACTCTCCTTTGATTGTAGATTGGGTGAGGAGTAACCAACCCGCCCCCGGTATCCATGTGGAGACTGGGAGAGAGACCCTGCAGGTTGGGCCCTTTTGGGATGGCATGGCGGAACAAACTGGTACTTCAGTATCAAAGAAGCAAGTGTCAGTTGCGGGGGGAAACTTATTGGTGGTGATGCAGGGGGCTGCCATTGCAAAAGTGGGAGGGATTCAGACTGCTAGCACAAAGGTAACTGAATTGAAAGCGATTTATTAAACAAGTGGAGGGGACATGCCCAAGGGAGGAGGATGTGGAGGGTAGCCTCATCACGCTTGGGCAGGAATGCCAGGAACACTGGGAATGACTGGGCAGGTACAACAATGCAAAATAATTAAAGAAATTATATGGGCAAGGGGATAAACCAGGCTGGTTGCTAGCATGGCTTTGCCCTGGGGAGGAAACCGCTGTGAGATTGAGATGGAGGATGAGTGTGAGGAGCTGTGGAGGTCGTAAAAGGAAATTAAGTCTTTCGTAGATTTTACTGAGACCTATATGGGTCAGATGGGGTGGATAGTGGGGCAGGAGATTAGACACACTGCCGGAGATCGTTTTACCCACCCTGGGAGCAGGTGGAAGCTCTGGGTGCGCCACTCTCAATAGAGGAGCTGAGGGCACTGATTGGTGCATTACCCACGGGCAAGACGCCTGGAGGGGACGGCCTTCCAGCTGAGTTGTATAAGGAATTTGTGGACGACGTGGCTCCAAGGCTGCTGCAGACTTTTCAGGTGTATGAGGTGGGGCCGCTACAGCTGAGCATAAAGGAATCTATCATTGTCCTGATATTGAAGCCAGGGAAAGTGCGGCGATATTTCTATTTATATTGCCCGATTTCTTTTGATTAACCGGGACAGTAAGATCCTTATGGCGGTCCTAGGAAAGGCTTAATAGGGTGATGGGGATATTGATCCATCTGGACCAGAACGGATATGCCCCACGGAGGGCGACGCCTGGGAACCTGAGGAGCCTACAAGCAGTAATAGACAGTAAGCAAACATGGTTGGAAGGTTGCGCAGTGGTGGTATTGGATGGAATTAAAGAATTTGATTCCGTAAGGTGGGAGTGGTTGCACTCCCCCCTAGAACGATTTGGGGTTGGGTAGGGGTTTCTGAGGTGAGTTGGGATGCTCTATGCTGTACCAGTTGCCAGGGTGTGGACATGCAGATAAGTATCTGGACAATTTTATATATAGAGGGGCACAAAACAAGCATGCCCACTGTCCCCCATGCTCTATGCACTAGTGCTGAAGCCCCTGGCAGTGTTCATGAGGAAGGACTTTAGGGATGCAGGGCTCCTGGTGGATGGAGTACATCATGTGGTCTTGGTATACACAGACGACATGGGTTCCTAGTGATTGCATCGAATGCAAAGGCTTTGAATGCAAAACCATCAAAAAAAATGCATACAAAATATTTTATTTTAATGGAGGTCCCCCAAACCCTGTTTTTTACCCCTTAAAAGCCATTATAGTAAAAAAAAAAACTTTACCTACAAAAAAATGCCTTTTTTCGATGCTTTTGCATTCGAAACTATATTCGATGCAATGCCTGGATACCGATGACGTTATACATGCATAGCCCAGAGGATAATCTAGCGCAATATCTAGAGGTATTGGATAACTTTGCAGCATTGTCAAGCAGTGCTCCAGATATGATTTAGCAGCAAGAATGTTTTACTCCCTACTTTTTAACGTTGGGAGTACAATGATTTTTTAGGGAGTAAAAAAAGTAAGTCCCATTCGGAACAAGAGTATTTTTAGAAGCAAGTAAAATGTTTTTGTAATGAATATTTCTTTGCACGAAATTATTCGTGCACATTAAAAAGATACATTTCAGATCATGCAGCAAGACTAGAAGACTTTATTCCTGTGACATTAAGTGTACTATTGGGCCAAACGTATCCATGGAGCTGTGTGGATGAAAACTGGGACGACAACCAGTATGTGTCAGTTTTCCATTTTTGTTTGGAGTATTTTTACTCCCTATTTTTATTTTTTGGGAGTATTTTCCTATTGTTAGTGAGTAAATGTAGCCGATCACACCCCTAACTGTAGGGCTGTTGTCGGGAATCTCGGTCCGCAAAGAAAAATCCTCTGTGTTCCCATTGGAAGGATTGACTGGGGTGGACTTGAGGTTGCAGTGGAAGGTTAAGACATTTCGATATCTAGGAGTTAACATACACCACGACACGAAGATGGCTCACCTGGAGAATACACTACCGGCCTGGATGAGACTAGAGTGTACAATTACGTTTTGGGATTAATTAACTCTCTGGGGTGTGTAGAATCACGCTGCTGAAAATGGCTGCTCTCCCATGCCTATTCTATCACTTTCTGAATATTCTGTGTCTCATACCTTTTTCAGAGGATTGCGTACAGTAGTAGGGGGCTTCATATGGGGAGCTGGCAGGCGTAGGGTGGCCCTGGGTACTGTGTAGGGACTATGAAGGAGGGTTATGGTTCCCACACTTTTGCAGGACGTGACTGCACCATATGTGCTGTGGCTAAGGAAGGGCAGGATCCGAGACCCCCTACTTCTTGCAGCTGGGTAGAATGATTTGGACAAGGACCCAAGGCGCTGATAACATTGGGAGAACCTTATTCTCTGTGTACTCCTAGCAGGAATGTATGGAGAAGATACAGGGGACCTGGCATAGGTGCGCTTCCAACAGGAAGAGAAAAGGCTAGTGACGTTGGGGATTTGCTTCCCCCCCGAGGGACTCCTGGAGTTTTGGGAGATTGAGGGGTTTGGGGTGTAGCAGTGACATTTTCTGAGATAATCTATACTGGTGCATGAGGTATGGAGGTGATGGCCGGGCTTTCCAAGTTATCTGGCGCAAGATGGCACATTGGGGCTTCTGTATGATGTCAGAAGGGGTGGGGGGGGCATGGAGTGTACAGGCTGTACCAGGGATTGTTGGCAGTATTACCAAATGATTTTACCAATGTGAGGCATAAATCGGAGTTGGATTTGGGCAGGACGTTTGCAGAACAGGATTGGGCTAGGGTGCTGCTATATGCGAAAAAGGTCTCGAGGAATGCCAGGCTTAAACTGACCTGGTTCTGTGTGCGTCATAGAACCTTTGACTAGAGTGGTGGGACACGAGGGAGACTAGTAGGGGGTGTGCAGAGCCTGAAGAGTGCAAGAGGTGTAGAAGGGAGCCTCAGGTGGAACTTCTGTGGAATTACAAGCTTTGAGTTAATTTATTAAGGGTTGGTTGTATTGTGGGAATTGGGGTTAATAACAATGTGCTGATATTATTGCACTGTAACGTAATGGAACAAATTGAACTAAAGATTAAAAAAAAATCGAGGTCAGGCCCGGATGTCCTCTGGTCACCCCATTTTCCTACCTCTTGCCAACATTTCTAGTATGTTGTTGACATTGTTAATGTCCTCGTTACTTTAGCGAAAGCTGAACACTATTTTTCGTTTTTACCTCCAAAGTTTCTCCGACAACAGGTTGTATGGCCATTATATGGGGTACGGAAGCTTTATTTTTCTTATCTGTTGCATAAATGAATTAGATTGCTGACATACGTGTGTGTGAAGTCCGCAGTGAACGGGTGGCCTTCTGCTCTAGGTGTTGCACCTTTTCATGCCTTACTTCCTGCTCATGATGTCGCACAAATGCCTTTTTGAGGTCCTGTGGATTCTTAACCTGCACGCTATTCTTTGAATATGAGCAAGTTCTGCCGAGGCCTCCCTAATGCAAAAGAGAAGCATTTAGCCCTGGGAGGCTTCTTAGGACGATGCTCGTATGTATGCAGTTTTATTTTATTTATGTTTAACCCCAAGCTGTTTCCGCTCAATGAAATAATTTAACAGCGGGCGAGAAATGGAAATTGGTGCTGCTTGTTTTTGTCCATGCCTCCAAATGTTCTTACAGATAGTCGGGGCATTCGCTTGAGACGGCAAGGGAGGATTTTGATTACACTATTTGACACTCTTTGACACTGCTGCGAAAGGTGCGTTAATTCATTTGTCATATACAAGTTAATGGATCAGAAGACCGTTTTTTTCCCCCTAGTGGATTTGCAATTTTGGCTTCTAGTCTGCTTAAAGTTCTTTCCCATGGGGAACGTTTGGTGGGAGCTTGCACTGCCTTGTCATGTTATGCAGTGCAAACCAAAGGGCAGCAATTGGGTCGATGGGCCCCTTCCTCATTGTGTGTCCAGTCCGGAGAATGGTTTGCCTCTGTTAAAGGCTGGTTGGTCTGCAGAGGAAAGGACCGTCATGTGATTTTCCCGACTGCGCAGAAAAGTCTGCAAGTTAAGGGTGAGGAAGTGTTTGGTAGGGTACTGCTTTAAACTTCATACTCCTATCCTCGGTCTCCATGCTGCAATGTGAAGATCATCAGATTGCTGTGATAGCTGGAGATTCCTGACCGGAGCAGAGCATTATGCTTAAACTTCTTTAATGCTATTCTCCAGCAGCTTCTTCAGATTGTTCATGCATTGGCTGCACAAATAGAAATTGTTGGAAGCTGGGAGCGATTTAGATCCTGCTTGTAGCCTAGGAGAGCCTGGCTACGTAGGCACCCGCGTCTCTTACCGCCTTCAACTCCCCCGGCCAACCAGTGCTTTGGAAAGATACCTATATCAATGTGCATAAAGGAAAATGTAGAGGACATTTTAAAACCTAATGGATCAAATATAAAGGGCACAAGTTAGTTTGCATCTCATATTTGGTATGTATATCATATTTGGTGTGTATTGGTTCCCCATAGATCGGTCCTCTTCTGCTTGGTGTTTACTGATGCCCAGGAGCTACTTTAAATAATTCTAATCCAAATCGAATTTAGGTGCCTGAACTCTCAGAACTTCCACTCACCGGCAGTGTGGTCACTCAGTTTCAAATATATTCCTTCTTGTTAGAAAGACCCCTTTTCTCAGGTCACCATTTAACACCCCATTTCAAGGCCAGTGCTGCAGCCATTATCAGTTATCCTTGAAGAAGAAAAGTGATTTCTATATCCCTTTCATTGCAAACCCCTTACCCCCTCTAACTAAGGTATATATTTATTCCGTGCTTGTAGAGCACACAGTGGAGACCATCGCAGAGGCTGGGTGTTCCGCACTTTTTTCGCCCCTTTCCAGCTAAGACGCCAATATACCTTGGTTTGGTTTCTGAGCATCTTTCTGAAGTATCAAAAAGAGAGGGTTCCCAAGAAGACTGCTCATTCCCTGGAGCTTTCTGGACTCTGGCTGTTGTCTCCGTGCAGTGTGACCCTTACACAGATGCTGTTTAACACCATGTGTGGGTTCTCCGGGCCATATTTACACTTTGCACCACTTTGGTGCCATGTGTGCTGATTGCTCACCTGTTCAACACTCTGTATGTCATCCTTAAAGGCACATTTGGATATTGATCAAATCTCTAAAGGCACTATTTGTACACATACATCCACATCACCTGTTAATTTTTGTGTGGGTGTCCTTTGTACTTCGTTATCATTTTTCGAAGTACCTGCCTTCTTCGTTATCTGAACTTAGCGTTTTGATCAGTTTTCCTCTATCACATTTTATTTTGATGTAATTTATCCATATTCCCTACATCCTCTTTAAGTGGTTCTTTTTGGTATGGAAAATCACTTATAAAATGCTAACATACACCTTGAATAAGGCATCATGGTGATGAACAAGCGGGTACAGACCGACCGTCCGAGACAGTGGGAACCCCCCCCCTCACTTACCTCTGTAACCATGTGACGCTTTTACGCATTTGTCTTTGCTCTTACGACCTTCAACCGTACTACTTCTATTATGTGTGTATCTACCTTGAATATACGTTTTCATAGAAGTTTTGTGCTCCTGTGGCACCAAAATCAACCTGTGCAGAGTACTTAAAATGTGTAAAAGCATAAAACGTAGGTCTGTACTTGTTTGTTTCAGAATGCAGTTATTGTCTCTTACAATGCAAACGCATAAGTGAGGTTCTAATGAGCCAGATACTAAGGATACCCACCACATGTCGGCAGGCTTGAGGGTCACTGAAGGGATTTGGTATTTTGCAAATTGTAGAGGGTATTAGAAGGTGAAGACTAGTATAACAGAGTGGAATACGTTTAATAATGGAGGTAACAGAGCTGCATTAACCCATCTTTTATCTCTCTGTACTCCTACGTCCAGTCCCCTTTCCACCATACAGTATGGGTGTCCCCGTACGGCGAGGGGACCAGAACATTTTGCACTGCAAAAATCAGCACTTCCCTTTTACTTTTATTTAATGTGTGTGCTCATGGGCGTGACCGTGCACTCCAACCACATTGCCATTCTCGGTCCCTTTTTTCTATGCGATGGGAACAGACGTCTTTACCGCAGCAGCATATTTTTTAGCTGCGCACTTCCTCTTCAGTCCTAAAGCTTTCAAATATCTTTAAACTTTCCCTGGCCTTTGGTACCCCCCTCAACCCCCCCCTGGTCCCCTAGTGCATGTCTGGTTCCTCTGGATCGGGTCGGTGCGCGTCGCGTAGCACTCCTTTCCCTGCGTCGGACGTCCATTGGCTCTGTCTGGATTGTTGTCTGCGGCCATCGGTGGGGATTTGTGCAGTGCGTTGACCCTGCATTAGATGAAGAACAGGTTAGCGAGGTGGAGAGATCTTCTCCAGGCTACCTGAAGAAATGTGCACACTAAGTCTCGAGAGAAGGTAAGTGAGTTTACTTTTTCCAAAGTAACCCAGAAAGGGGACACCTTTCAAATGAGTTCTCGGTCTGGGAGGGTGTTAGAAATTGTCCACTCTGAATCATCGAGCACGTAGAGTAGCCGACTAATTCTTCTTAATAATGTAACCCTTTGGTGGACTGAAAAGGACACACAAAGGGATCTATTAGCAAGAAGATTGAACACCAGACGAAAACTTCAGGCTGTAGGGAAGAAGAGAGTGAGGTCAGTGCACGTGGTAACAAAGGCAGACACTATCGGCAATTACAAGAATAACTAACCTGAAAGCAAGTTCTTGAGTTCTGGCAACTTTAAAGAAGGCTTTGACTCTCGGAGTGCTGTACAACCCTAGGAACAGATGTGGAATGTTTAGAATAATATTCAGTCGGTGCGAAAGGTATGAACAAAAACCATGAGACGGCTTACTGTGTGTATGATGTGGCAAGGGCTTGATGTCCCTGGTACTTGAGTCAGTGAAAAAAGTGAAATACACGGGAAGCAGAACAAGAGTGCTTTCCAAAGGACTGATGGTGCTGGAGAGACCTACCCCAACGGAACGGGGATGCCTATGGCTAAGGTGGCACTAGTTTCCAGTCCCCAGTAGGCCACCGGGACCCGACGGCACGCAGACACCCAAGGAGTTATAAACAATGCACATGCTGAAGTCTCTAGTTGTGCGTAAGGATGTTATAAGGCAGTAATCCAAATCGGAGAAAACAGAGCTGGCAAATGGCGGGCAGAAAACTATACAGAACGTGAAGACAAAGGTAATCTGTAGAACAGCGCGGGTTGTAATGTTGGAGGCAAGCAGAAACTGCAATCGATATGCAAAGGAATTCGTGGATTCAGGCCGAGGTCAGCAACGTAGCAATCCAATAATTAGCAGGAGTGTCTTGAATGTAGACATTCCGGGTACAAGGCAAGTTTTGGTAACGGGTTACAGAAGTCAAGAAACATGAGCGTAAGAACGTAGCTAACTGCAAAACAATCAGTGGCAATGATGGATACTGTTTAAATAGCCAGTCACATGATCCTGCCGCTACGTGACTACGTGGAGAGGACGCCAGCGTCTCCAAGGCAACCTCCAACGCTCTACCATTCTAGAGCTTCCGTAACGAAGACCCGGTGTGGAGCACACGAAAGACTCAGTATGGGGTGCATCGCAGGACCACAGTGCAGAGTGACGAACGTTGATTGCTTTTTTTTTTCCATGCTGCAGTATGTACATTCTAAATGCTGCGATTAACCCCATGATTCTTGACAAAGGGTTCGTAAGGAACCTACTACTGGAACTAGGCCTGAGGCTCACGCGGCTACCAGTGCTTGCACCGAGGGGTCCAAGGATCCGGCAGCGCCTAGTACCAAGGGGAGGAATAGTACTACCAGTGCTTCAGCTGAGGGTGTTTCGCCTCCTGGATCCAGTTCCGAGGTCCATAAGCGAACTGGTTTGAGTATCAACGGTCTGACATGTCGTCTTTTCTGAGTGACACGATGGGCACAGCTTCCCCACGCACTCAGGTTCTGGCTCAGTGAAAGTAGGGTCACAAAATGGCAACAAGTAGGGGATCTGCCCTGCCATATTCTGTGGCGTCATCTCCCACGGAGATGGCAGCAGAGGCTACCAGACATTTGGCCGTTGGTAGATTGGTCCAGTGGGGATACCCCCTAGTGCATGTCTTACACCATGCCCTCTAACAGGATGGGGTATGCCGAGCTGGGTTCGCAGCCCAGGCAGGGCCTAGGGACTCATGTCACATCGACATGGAGGCCCACACCAGGCAGTGCACATGCCTCCAGTACAGTTTTCCCCAGCATGTAAGGACAGATTTTTGATGGGTTTCTCAGCCTTTTCACTAAAGCCAACAACTTTTTAGACTCTGCGCAATCTGGCTTCAGACCATTCTGAGGAACAGAATCCTCCATAATATCTGTCTGGGACGACGTAAAAAGAACAGCTGATGCAGAAGGCTGCGCTATACTGATCCTTCTTGACCTCGCTGCCGCCTTCGATATCATCGATCACACCATCCTCCTAGATAGGCTACACTCCTTAGGAATCAGACACAGCTCTCTTGGATCTCCTCTTTCTCTAATCGTTCACAAATCATGCAGTTCCACCCGTTCACCTCCACCTCACAACATGCAACAAAAGGGGTCCCACAAGGAGCATCCCTTTCTCCCATGCTTTTCAACATGCATCTAAATTCTCACTCATCCGCTCCCACAATCTTACCAGCTACAACTACGCAGACCATCCTCAAAATCCCAGTCGCCAGCCCCTAACCATTCAGATCTTTCATACTGGATGACGAACAACCACCTCATCCTCAAGCCTGGGAAAACTGATATCCGTGTTTGTGAACGCATCGCTCCTCCCTAACCTGTTCCCTGGCTGCAATCCCTAGGTCCTCACCGGCAACCTCCACCTCAGTTAAAACCCTCAGATGCACACTGGACACAGATGTATCCCTCTCCCAACAAGTGAATTCCGTTTTCAGAACCTGTTTATTCCACTTATGCATCCTAAGGCGTATCTTCCCTTACCTCACCTATCCGCACCGTTTTTCCACCGTCATCTCCTGCTTAGACTACGCAAACTGCCTTTAAATAGGCGCATCAGCATTTCAGCAAAGGAAACGCAAAGAATCCAAAATGCTGCAGCCTGCCTGCTCATTACCTACCACCCAGAGAGCACATCGGCCCTACACTGAGTCCTCCGTTGGCACCCTATTGGCTGACGCACTACCTTTAAAGCCATGTGCATCACTCACCGGGCCATCCACAACACGGGGCGGCAGTTCCTTCAAGACAGTCGCATACACTACCACCCCTCAAGGACTCTCAGATCTGGCACAGCATCTCTCCTAGTGGCCCCACATTACAACTCCTCCAGACTCGGCAGATCCTCTTTCTCCATCCAAGCACCGACCATCTGGAACTCTCTACCCCTGCACATTCGCAATATTGACCATCTGGCATTCAGAAAGACACTTAAAACCTGGCTTTTCCCTCCCTCGTCTTGAAACCCTGCCCCACTCTACACAGTCAATAGGCGCACATAATCGCACACCCAAACACAACACTCCTATCCGCGAATACCCCACGGATGTCAGTAGTGTTCGCAGTGGCACACCTTGACAAACTCTTCCTTCCTAAACACAACACCCCTCCACACTGACACCCCACGGATGGCGGCAGCATACACAGAGGCACACTTCACCAAACTATCGCCCTCCGTCAACCCTCCTGCCATCCCTCTGGGCCCTCTCCCATGGCTCAGACTTTCGTTCGGGGAGACCATGAAATGAATAGCGACACCAGCCAATCAATCACACTGAACCAAGAGGAAGAAAGCAGTTGAACTACAGCCAAAGCAACGGTACTTCTACCTGACACCACATCTGTGGACACAGGCAACAGGCACAGCCACCCATCCATGCACTCTAGAATGCAGCCACGACTATGCTATTCCGGCCTAGCAGCGCACACAGCCGTCCACACTGAAACCCCTGACGTACTTCAACACCTCTGCCATTAATATACAGTGACAATCAACGAATCCTCAGCAGTAGAACCCAAACATAAAACACTAGCAGCACCCACCCACGTGCCTGACCACCAGGCTGCTTACTGGTGCCTAGCCAGCCCACCTGAGTTGTAACCCGGCAATAAATGCACGCAAGCATCCTTAATTCAAACTCTTAGATCCTCCTACATACGGACTGCGGTCACTGAGGGCGTTCCAACCACAAAACGCATTGAGGCCATACAAATGGGGAAAGGGCGCTATATAAATGACAAATACAATTAATGAAATCTCCAAAAAATGTCTGAACTCCTTAAGGGGCTCATCAGGAGGTTCTTCCACAAGAGCTACTGCAGCCGCATGGGGTGCCTTCCGGTCCTTATGCTTCCACGGTAATCCTTAATGCCTCTGCTTCCTCCTCCACCCCAGATACCGGAGGCCCCGCTGCTGTCGGGGCAGGACAGTCGGCCTAAGGACCCTCCACTGGGTTGGGACACAGGACCAGCCGAGTTTGTCCGGAAGGAGACAGGACCCAGATGATGAAGATAAGTCTGATGTCCAGTCGGCTAAGGCCTTTAACAAGAGGTTACAGAGCCTGGCAGAGTTTTTGGGGGTGCTCTTGCCCCCTCAGGAGCAACCAGAGGCGGGGGTATTGGCAGAGGTTCTGACTCTCCAAACCTCGTTCAAATCTGGCGACCTGTTTCAGAAAGATGTCCTGGAGGTTGCCAATGATCTATGGGCCAAACCACATTCGTGCCAGGTGGTTAGCAAACAGCTTGATGCACGTTACAGGCATTTGGGCAGGGATGGGCTGCTGCTTCATCCACCCTCTCGCTGCTCTAGGCTGTAGTGGTGGCTGTCTTTCTATACTCTAAGCCAGCGACAGTGGGGTCATCTGGTCAGCCGGCCTCGTCAGCAGCTTTGCTTAGTGAAGAGGACAAAAAGTAGATCTCAATGCAGTCTTGCATCTTTGTCAGGCTAACGCAGATGTGTTAGCTGTGGCTAATCAACATCTCTGGAGGGAGATTGCTGATTTTGCACAGGATATTCTGCTGGAAAGGCAGGCAGCGTTCAAATCGGGCCTTTGATGCCAAAATCATTGCGCTAGACCTGCTGGAATCGCCTCTGGCACGCGTTTACACAGCTAGCAGGGGTATATGCATAAGGGTGGATTTAAGGAGGCAGTCCTGGATGCATGCCACCAGGTTTACTGCTGATGTACAAGATAGGGTCTTGGATCTTCTTTCAAGGGAAATTAGCTTTGCATTCCTCCACGGATGAGGAGCGCAGCAAGAAAGACCAACACCCAGACGGCCAAGTCCATGGCAGTGCTTACTAAGCCAGCAGTGAAGTGTTTCAGTCATACACAAGGTAGGCAACATAGCAGGTCTCGTTTGTTTGAGGGCAGTAGGGGTTTCAAGAAGAGGAGATGCAGGCAGCCCAACTTGTCTCCTAGTGCTCACAGGTGTAAGCAACAAAGGGCTAGTAACAAGGGCTTCTATTTGCTCCCCTCCTCAGCATTGGCCTCGGAGCCAAAGAAGCAGTGACCTCTATATCTGAGTCCACAAGCCTCCTGTGGTGGTCAGAGTGGCTCTGCGCAAAGATCATTGGAGTTGCCTATTTTCATACCGATGGTTATCTTCAGTGGTTTCAGGAGGCTTGTATTCCTGTTACTCACCCCCCTAGTCATATTCCCCCTCCCCCTATTACAGATAGGGTCTCCAGCACTGCTCAGGGGGACGGAGAACTTAGTCTAGTCCCAAGCCTGCAGTTGAAGGCATGGGATTCTACTAAATTATCTTTGCTATCCAAAAGAAAAACCAGGCAGGCCTGAAAGTGGTGTTGGACCTATTGTTCCACAAAATTTATTTACCCCTTCAAAAGTTCAAAATGTCAACACCAGCTCAGATTGTAGGGTGTCTCCGTCTAGTAGATTGGCATGTGCCCTGGACCTGAAGGACACATCTTCACATAGCAATTTGGCACCCTCATCGGAAGTTCCTGCTATTCTCTTATCATGGGCAGGCATTTTAAGTACAGAGTTATCCTGTTTGGCAGGAATGCTGCGCCCAGAGTATTCACAAAAATCATGAATTCAATTGCCAATCTGAGCAACAGGGGTCGGCACGTCTATCCCTATCTGGACGTCTGGCTCATCAGGATGTACTTGCCCCAGGAAGCATTGTGGACTATGCAGAAGCTAATCGACATTCTGTTACAGTTTGTATTCTGAGTTCTCACCCACTCTAAAGCTTAACTTCATCGGGTTCCAGTGGGACACGGTGCAGGCAAGGATTTTTCCTACCCTGGGGTTGAGAGAGGCTATCTTGGCAGCAGTGAAACACTATTTGACGAACAATCGCACAACGGTGTGGTGGTATCTGCACCTGTTGAGGATTCCAGCTAAATGCATTTCATCTGTTCCCTTGGCGAGGCTCAGCATAAGCAGGATTCACCTTGCAGCCTCTTGGGATCAAGAGACCGGATCGCAGCCTGCCAAGATCGATATTCCTCTAACCCTTCGAGGGGGAGGAGGGGGGTTCTCTTGTGGTGGAACGAGGAGTCGAACAGGACATGCTATGCTTTTCCTCTAACGTCTCCATTGCAGAGGGTGGAAAACAAGTTGAGCATCCAAGAATTGCAAGCTGGTCCTTCTAGCCCCGCAGTGGCGCTCCCAGGTGTGGTTCTCCAACCTCAAGAGGCTAGCCTGTCAGGGTCCTCTGCTTGTCCCAAAAAGCAAGCAACAGTTCTTCATCTGAACCCACAGGCATTGAGCCTTATAGCTTGGTTCCTGTGTACCTAACTTTGGCTCATCGTAAGCTTTCTGAGGACAATTTAGACATTATCCAGAGGGCGAGAAAGGCCTCTACGAGGTTGCAGTACATTGCGGACAATGTTTTATCACTGGGCACAGCAGAATGGTGTGGATCCGTTGAACTGCTCTCTAGACAATGTTCTGTCATTGTCTGCTTATCTGACTCATTCGGAAGTTCAGGTGGACACCTGCAGGTCGTACTTAGCGGCCATCGGGGCCTATAGGAAATCAGACCAACTTGCGTTTTGCTCAGCAAACCCAGCGTTCAAAAGGCACCTAGAGGGTCTAGCAAGATTTTCCTCCGTTCAGAAGACTTGGTCCCTCCTGGGATCTCAATGTGGTCTTAGCGGCTCTAGCACATAAGCGGTGTGAGCCCATGGCCACAATAGACCTTAAAATGGTTACTCTTAAAACGGTACTTTTAGTTGCAATTACATCAGCCAGGCGAGTGAGTGAAATGCAGGTGTTGGCTGCTACTGAACCATTTACCATGTTTTTTCAGGGATAAACTGGTTCTACGCGCACACCCTTCCTTTCTACCCAAAATAGTTTCTGAATTTCATATAGACCAGAGAAGGTATTGCCTACCTTCACCCCTAACCCGCAAGCGGACAGTCTTGCACTGCCTCGATGTTAGTTTGGGCACTGAAGTTCTATTTGGACAGCACAAAACCTTTCAGAAGGTCGGAACCACTGTTTGTGATGGCTCCAGGAGGTCAGGCATCCATTGATTGATAGATGGATGGTGGGGTGTATATTGGAGGCATACTAGGTGCAAGGAAAGCTGCCTCCTCAGGGGATTAGAGCTCATCTTGTGAGGTCAAAAGCAACAGCGATTGGTTTTCGTAGGCACGTCCTGTGGAACGTGGTGAGCAAAGCAGCGACCGGGGCCACTGCGTCGTCATTTTGTCCGCATTACTGTCTGGACGTCCGTTCACGGGAGGATTCAGCCTTTGGCCAGGTAGTACTTAGGAATTTATTTTCATGTTGATAGTTGGGGTTCTCCAAGGCCATGAAAGGTCATGATGCTTTGGAATCGCCCATACAGTAGGGAGAAAATGGGACAGGACATAGGAGTAAGAACAAGTTACTCACTGTGGTGACTACTGTACTCCTAGTCCATAGCCTTCTTTCTACCATACGCCCCACCCTCCAGCCCCCTCAATAAGTGAAGCGCAGTTAGGGCAGTCATTCCCGATGCCTGTGACTGGAGACTGAGGTTGGGCCTACCAATGCAGGTACAAAGTTAATAAATGTAAAGGGGAAGTGCTCATTTTTGCAGTGCAAAAGGCTCAAGCCCTGTCCCCGTACAGGATGCCAATACAGTATGGAGGAAAGGGGACTAGGAGTACAGTAGTTCCTACAGTGAGTAACGTGTTCTGTGTATGTCAATGCTCTGCGATGATTTGAGTTTTAAATGCTGTTTTGAAAAGTGTGGGATGCATTTAAAGTCCCCAAACAGAAGCCCCTTTCACATGAATAGCAGGATTTTAAACACTGAAACAAAAAAGGCCTGGTATTTGTTTTTCAAGTAAAGTTAAAGAGCCTTGTGGAAAGGGGCCTACCTATCATTACTAATGGACAAGCAGCATCTTAATTTACAAAAGGAGGAATCCAAGATCCCGGTCACGTGGAAAACAGGATTTTTAAACATTGAAAACAAAATGCCTGCACATGTATAAAAACGGTTTAAAAAGTAAAAGTGAAAATATCACTGAGCACAGGAAAATAAAATGTGTGGGTTGACCAAAAGAACAATGAAAGGTGCCACATGCCATGCTTCATGATGGATTTGATGGTCGGCTTATCCAATTCTCCATGATTAGCGGAATCAGAAAATGTTTAGTATGGCAGTTGCTAGTAAAATTAGGAGGTTGTGATACATAACTAGTTTTTGCCAAAAAGTTGAAAGGAGAACAAAGGGGCGATTACAAATGGGAATTGTGAAATGTTCCTCCAGTCCCCTAAACCAATCCCGACTATGGAGGTTGGGTTTGGAAGAGAGAGAAGGGTAACCGTCAAATCCTAGTGGCAGGGATTATTGCAGGGTACTTCACCATGATTGTAAAATTAGTGGTGTCATCCCTGCTACATAAGGAGGGGCTGCACTAGGATAGGAGACAGATAGAAAAATGGAGAAGGGCAGGAGGACATACAAGAGACAGACCATCAGGAAGGCTGCTGAAACTTACCACCTGACAGCTGTAAGGCGACACCAGCGGAGATTGCTGAAAGTGCATCTGGGTCATGCTGCCTATTTCTAGGAAGGCCTCCAAGCTGACTGGGTCCTATGGTGGGAAGCCATCTTTGGGACTGGAGTGACCAGGCCCCCCTGCCCGATCTTCCCAGGGGGGTCTGGTCACTCCAGAGTGTCCTGAGATGCAGCTAGATTTCCTGAACCTTAAACAGCGGCTTGCTATGTAAGTAGAACTGAGCCCAGGGAAACCAAAAGGTGGGAGTCTGCTGGCCTTGAATCCCTCCCCTTTATAGTGGGGAGGGGGGGCAAAACTGTTATCATTAGCCTATCTAACCAAAATATATACATTTTATTAATTCCCTATTTGGTAGAACATTAGGGGCTGAATTTTGTTATAATTGGAAATTAACAAAGCTCACTTACCAGTGTGTGCTGAAATTAATTGGGTAATCCTTGTCCAGCTGACCCCAACTTCTTAAGGAAGAGTGGTGTCTTTGTTCTTTAATCAGTCCAACCTTTTTATCCAGCTTCCCCAATACAGCCTTTCAGTAAGAGGGGAAGGGGGGGAGGGTCTGAAATCCAAATATTCCCCAAAGCATTCACGTTTTTCTGTCTGACTTCCCAACCTAGACCAAAGCAAGGGTGGCTGGTGGGGGGAGGGTGGGGTGTCTGAAAAGCAAAGCAATAAATCAACTTGTTCATTTTAAACCAAATGCGTGGGCGAAATAACAATTGCCATATGTATTTTTACCAATCTTGAAATCTTACTGCTACCCTTTTAAGCCTGTAGGAAAATCAAAATCACACCACATTACATAAGTGCCTTTGTATTGATCAGTGTAATTATTTTGTGAAGTGAAATTTGCAGAAATTAAGAATTGTTTGTGTTCTTTTTATCTCACTTTTGTGATTTATTTATGCTTGGAGAAGTTGTTGTGCCATGGATAAAGTGGTGGTTTTGATATGTTCATGATAATTTTTATTACTTTTAATTTAAATAAATACCAATATATTTCCCATACTCCGGCCTGGTTCTTGGCTCATTGTCCTTTCAGGGGAGAGGGATCCAAGGGGCATGATGTGTCTGACATGGGGCTAAAAAAATAACCTTAAACAGTTTGTTGCATAACCACTCAAGTGGGGAGGGAAGGAACTCCCCGTGTTGAGGGTGGCTTCTCAATAAACTGTTACAGATGAAGCAAAGGACTTTTACTCTAGAGGAATGGATTTACTAGAAGAAAGCGTTTCATTTGTCTCTAATGTGTAATGGTTTTAGATGCTAGATTTTATCGGGCAAGCGTGATCATTTTGGTGTGAAATATGATATACAAGGCGAAATAGGTTTGTTTTGATGACTAAGTTTAGTTTTTTGGGTTTTTAGGGTGAATTATTCATTCACAATGTTTTTCCTTATGACAGAACGATGTGATTCATAAATGTAGTTTTTATTATGTGCATTCATGGATGCTACATTCTGATATGTTATGTTGACCAAGTCCAAGGGGGGGTGCAATGGAAAGGTTCTGCCACCTTCACCAGAGAAAACTCTAATTCCACACTGATTTGGTTTCCCTTCTCGCCTCTTAAGATAGCCTCGTTTGAAAAGCTTACTAAATTTGTTAGGGAACCTGGTGTTTTAATGTCAGTGAATTTTAAAGTTTAGCATGCAAGGAATTGACCAAGCGATTTTGCAATCCCTTTTGTGTCCATAGATTGCACCAATAACTAATTTGTATCCAAAATAGATGTTCTCCTTTTAGAAAGGATTTACATTTGTACTCGTTTTCCTGCTTTAACTAGTATGTCCTTTTATCCTTTGTTTCCTTCGTGAACCTCAAATCCAACTTTACTAAATTTCAAATTAATGTTTACAGTTACAAGCCGCATATTCTGTATTTTCTGGATATTTGGCAAATTCATGATAACTTTCTGGTCACCCTATATACAGAGAATGACTGAAGACCAAGGCAAATGATAGATATATGGAAAAGCACCCTTAATGCCTAGACGATGAACAGAATACAATGCAAGTCGCAAATGCGGAATATTTGGAGGGAAATACAGAATAGAACAGTTATGTCATACAGCACAAACCTATTGCTCAACCTGTGCTTTATAAAAAGACGCTTCGAACACCTGTAACAATAGAAGAAGGTTCAGAATCACGGAGGTGCAGCAGCACGAGTATCTTGGCACAACTTTGGAGGCCTCTGTCTAGGCTTCTGGGCAGGATCACTGATGGCTGGCGCTGCTTGAACTAACGCTTAAATGTGCAGGTCTGTAATAACGCAAAGGATTCGCTTCCTTCAGTGCACCGTGGCTATTTGCCTATGAGTGTACGGTTGCTTGGCTCCAGATTAGTTTGGTTTGCCCGCAGCCTGAGTTTTCATTCTTTTCTCTGTGTCTTTGCTAATGCCTGGTGTTAAGAGCCGATGGGTTTCCTGATGCAAAATGGCAACTGCCCCAAGTAAAGTCCCTCTGAAATATTAAATTCTATGCATTGTTTCGTGACAAATAAGTTAAACTAGCTCATTTTCATTAGCGGCTCTAATTTGACACACACAAACAAGAAGGGCTATATTCATGTGCAAATCAAAAATGTTCTTCACGGTATATATAAATAAGCAGGCAACTTTGTTGCGATATCTTTTGTTGTGCCTCTTTAAGTTTTGAAAGTACATTTGCAAAACCTAAAGGTCATTTTTTTACTTGCTTTTCTTGACATTCTGTAACTTGTGCACCGTCATTCAACGAGTGCTGTGGGAAGAGAAAGCTACAATTATACACATTTTGCTTACCATATTTCTATAAGGCTTTGTCAGCTGTTTCATTAGGATTTCTGTACTGTTAAATCCATTTTTATAGAAGCGTATTCCTGAACGCCAAACACCTACTTGGACCAACTTCACCCGAGAAGATATGTGGTCAAGTGCTTACGTTGAGGACTGGTCCCAAATCCCAGCTTCACTACTTAATTGAAGTGTGATATTTTGGTTCCATTGCAAACTGACCCCCGAAACTCCAGTGCAATGATGGATCTGTCTCAACTTCGTGTTCTGCACTCTGCGGTTGCACAATCTGAAAGCAAAGTGGCTAAGGCCAGTGTGCAGCCATGCAGTGCTCCGAATTCGCCCTTTGAGTGATTTATGAGACAATTTGCTTACCTAAACCGCTGTGACTGGAATTAAAGTAGTGGCTAATTTCCGCATTTACAATTTTGGGTCAGAGGTCCAAATCATTTAACTAGCAGCACGCATTACGGAATGTGCACCGAACTGATTCGGAAATCTTTTAGCTTCGTACACAGTGGGTGTGACGAGTACACATACCGAAGTCGCAAAAGGTTAAAGACTGCAGGGTCTGCTTACTTTACATTTCATAAGGCAGGTGCAGATTATTTCGGCAGCCACTGAGCTCTGAGAATTCTATGGTGTCCCTTTGCCCTGGGAATCCCCTGTAGCTACTAAAGGTACCCAGTCTTGGACTGCCCTATGCCTGTCCGGTCTCAGCAGGCATCGGTCAAGCAGTTTGTGTGCCTTCTTGAAGGTGGAACGCTGTCCACTAGGTGGCGTAGTCTACTCATCTAAGTGGAAACCTGCTTGATTTTTCTTCTAGCCCTGTGTTTTCAATTTGCTGCTCCTGAAAGAAACTGGCATGCAGCCGCGGGGCCAGAAGTATAGATTTGTAGAGCGCGAGTTTATTTCTTTCACCCACACTTTTCTTTAAGTTTAATGCAAAGTTCTTTATTTGGCTACTGTCTACAAACCAGCACAGTGGCGTCTTATCGATAGACAACAAATACACCTTAATCTTTCTCTGAGGCTAGTGGTTGTGTTGCAACGGTCATATGCCACTCTTCCCGGTTCTCTTCAATCTTAATAACTCCTCGGTTCTTTTGTGCCAACATTCAGAATTGTTGTGTTGTGAATGGGAACGCTCTACGGACACTGCTTGCCTTTCAGGAGCTCAATTACACAGACAAGTTTGGTGCTTACTGGGCTCCGTTCGTGCGCTGGCTGTGCCAGCCGGACACCCCTTTTATGGCCTCTACTTTTATTTATTTGCATTTATAAAGCGCACAAACAGCCCCTGGACATTGTGGCGCTGTTACAGAAGGCTTACTTATTTACTTATTTACATAATTGCTAAAATAGACATACATGGTGCCTAACCCCATGTTGCAGGGCAGCAGCACACACGGTTGCAAGAGTCAAATTCAGAGGGCATAAACATGGAGCCTACTCAATGTTGCAGGGCGGTAGCATACACAGATTCAAGAGTCAAAATCAGAGGGCAACTGTTGGTGTTACAGTGGGGTAATCGCCCTGGTTCGGCTTGCCAGTGGACAGGGAAAAGACGGGGGCCTTTGTTGTGGGCCTTCGTGGTCAGGTGCCGGCTTCCGCCTACTGGCTGCACTGATTGGTGGCCCGGCCTAGATAGGCCAATGGGAGAGGCAGCCGGGGCCAGGTCACAGAGAAGGCACACAAAGTAAACCAGTCCGGCCATCTTGGACTGGCCGAAATGCACGAGGAAAACAGTGCACATGGATAAGAGGAAGTGAAAGAAAACGTGCAAAACAGTTTTAAATCATGAAGATAGATTGCACTTGTGCAATCGTCGTGTCTCCCACACAATTCAACTATTTTAACAAGAAAATGCTCAGAAATGCGGAACAGGTGCAATGGATCCCACAATAGCCAGGTTTACCTTGGCTGAGAGTGGGAGGGGCCAGAGAGGCTTGCAGGCAGGACGATGGTCGCAGGAATGGCAAGTAATGTGCAGCAGTGAAGGAAAGCAAGGCTCTACATGGTGACATGCCCGTCACCACTTAGCTTAAACACCACTCTCCTCCTTTTCCATAAGTTTTTAACAAAACACACGTACTAGTCTTAAATGGGCTCTCCTTCGCACTCTCTGAACAATCTTGTCATCAATATTTTCCCGCACTGTGACTCCCATGATCAGGGAGTGGTCCGCAAGGGCTTTTACAGAATATGGCCTCCACTGGGGGTACTACAGTGGAACAGTGAGGCTGGGTCGATATTCTAGCAGGAATTGGTACAGTGCCCTTTTCACATAGGCACCCTGTCCATGTACGATCCTGAACACGTTGAGCGTTCACATGAATCTTTCTGCCTTCCCATTGAATGTTGGCCAGACGGGAGTGATCTTGCGGTGATGGATGCAGCAGGCTTGTTGGAATGCCGACAGACCTTTACTCTGAAACGGGGGCTCGTTGTCAGAGCGCGCATCCTCTGGTAGCCCGTGTGTCGCAAATATTTTCTCTATCACAGGAATTACATCAAAGAGAGGTGTGTGCTACAAATTCAACTTCAGGATATCGTAACCACTGGTCCACCATTACCAGAAAGTGTCTGTCTGTAGACCCAAAATCCAAGTGTTTGGTTTCACAAGGTCTACAGCTCCTTTCTATGTATTTAATTTGTGGCTCCCTTTTGAATCGGGCCACCGCCTGGCACCAGACTCGGGCTTTGATGAACTTGTTCCTCCAGTCCTGGGAACCATGCTCTGTCTTAGGCAGGCATTTGCTTTCGCTGTCCTTGGTGTCCATGATGTGCTAGTTCCCACCAAACTCGTACCAAGAGTGCTGGAACTGCCATCTTTGAACCTGGCAGTAGTGGGCCATTCACAGTGAATGAGCTTGCGCTTTATGCTCCATTGCTGTTCTAGTGCTACTCATGCCTTGCATGTTCTCTTGTTTAGATTAGCTAGCACTCCCTTCCAGTCACCTCTAGTGACTGCTTCTCTCATAGTTTGAAAACATGAATCTTCTGAAGCACGCTTCATGTCATTGAGCGTTATCAAGTTGGGAACTGTTGCATCTGCAAGCAGCTGCACAGACTCATTTGTCTCCTCTTCCTCTTTGGCTTAATTCGTGTTGAGACTGGTAGGGTGTGTGAATAGGTCATTCCCTGGGTGGTATGTTTACATTGCATTCTTGAAGGGCCAGTAGGCACTTTTCGATCCTAACGGGGGGGGTTTCGATGATGCTCCCACAAGAATGGCAATAAGCAGCTTGTGATCAGTGACCACCGTTACTGGTTTGCTATATATCAAATGTAAGCGCATCGCGCTCAATTTGCATTTGCGAGTCGTGTTGTTCCGTAGCCGATAGTGATCTACTCACATATGCTACCGGCCTCACCGATTAACTTGATTGCTGCTACTAGGCCGCAAACAGACTTGCATCTACAACCATGTCTTGTCTCCTGCCTGCACTCAACGAAGGCCATTGTGCTGTCAGCCGGAGCGTGCTTTTGATATCCTCAAATGCTGCTTGTTCCACCAGCGTCCACTGCCATGGACTGACTTACTTTGTGAGGCTCTAAAGGGGCTCAGATATTGTTGCAAGGCATGTGACCATACTGAGGAAGCTTCTCACTTTCGATACTTCTGGTGGTTTGGCATTATGGACCTCTTTCACTTTCGTAGGATCTACTGAGATTCCACCTTCCATGAAAACAAAACCAAAAAACTGTCTGCGTTGCAGGAACACACATTTTTATTTATACAGTGTCAGTCCCAGGGACTTCATGTGTTCAATTTCTGATCGTGCGAACACCCGGCTATCGTCCGATTATTGATTGCTCCACTAATACCTGCAAGCGCTCCTCTCACCTTGTTTTGAAAGACCTCTGTGGCTGAGGATATCCCAATATTCAGCCTCTTATACCTGTATAGTGCTTTGTGGGTGGTGAATGTTGTGATCTATCGTGACGCATAGTCAAGGACCATTTGATGGTAGCTGGCTCACGGGTCTAGCTTGGAAAAGAACACTGTGCCTTGTAGGTCTGCCACAATGCAATCGATTGTCAGCGTGATGGTCCTCTCTCTATATGGCTTTATTGGGGAGGCACTTGTCCACTGTGAGGAACCTGAGGGCGTCCTTACTTTTCCCCCGGGATCCTCTTCTCAGGTGACGTAGTGGCTATGCGAGGGAGGATCACCTGGGTGGAGGGAACTTGGGGAGTGGAGAGGACTTAGTTGGGTGAGACATGGTATCCCCCATTCCAGAATGAAGCCTCTATTCCTCAAGCCTTTGTGGGCTACTGTCAACCCTTTCCCTCTTCCCCCCCCTCCCCCAAAATGTCGGCCAGAAATATCACCTCAACAATGGTACGAGCACACTTCCTTTATTATGGCAAACTTCACCAAACATCCCTGAATGCAGTTTTCGTACTGGGGTGAGGAAGAGGAGTCTCGTTTAAGTCTTGTGACTTGTTTAAAGGTGTGCAAACTAGCTCTAATGATCCCAAGCCTCAGCACAGGTTATTTAAGAAGCTTGATGGGGATCAGCTGGGTAGCAGGAGAGGAAGGCGGAGAAGCCAAAGCAAGTTCCTTGGCCGGAGTATAGTGAGAGCGATGTGGCACGAGAATAGCTGCAGAACCAAGACCGGGTGCAGAGTGAAGATAGCGGAAAGCAAGGCTGTTGGGAGGTCTGGGTTGAACTACAAGGAAGAGGCAGTCATCAGCTGGAGACTTCATGCCGGGAAGCCAAACCCGCTGACAACACGCCCACTCTGGGAGCAAAGCCATGGAACGCTGCTGCATTGCTACAGCGAGACGCCCAGAGGGATAGCAAGACTGTGGCTGCCTGGGACCTCAAAGAGGTGCTGTGAAAGACCCCCAGTGAGGAGTCCTGATAAGAAGGGCCCGGACACTGCAAGAGGGTGGTTTTGTCCATACGTGCAATACATTATTGAAACCTTTCGGCATGACAATTGTGAATGCCGAAACAAGTACCTTTTGAATACCGAATGAACTGAAAGACATTAAAAGCACTTCTGAATACCGCCCCGAGCAAAAGAAAGTTGAGCCCTCATGAGGGGAGTGAAAGAAAGGTGGTACATGTGGCAGATAGCACAGAATGTGTTTGAGACCCAAGCGGGGGCAAAAGCCAAGAGAATACGAAGAATGGTATGAGAAGAGAAACCAAGTATTGGGAAAAGCTTAAGAGGTCAAGTAACTGCACATTCAGAGGAAACCTGTATTGGCAAGAACCAGAGGAATACAGGAAAAAAGGTAGCATAGTGCACAGTGGCCCAGCAAGCCATGGAACAGTGTTGGAGTGTGACACTGATGAAAGAACCAAGCTTCACTGTGAAAGGAAGGCAGTGATCAATTGTTGATGGAAAGCATTCAAGAAGGCGTATAAGTTGCGTGACCTGTAATGGGTGGACCATGTGGTGCGACAAATGCACCTAGACAGAGTGCTCCCCTGTGTGGAGAAACTAAGGAAAGTATCCATAAGGAAGCTTGTGTTTTGCAACAGCCTCTTATGTGATTTGGAAATTAAGGAACAGACCTATCTAAGTAAGCAAGTGAAAAGTACTGATGTCAAGAGCTGGGAAGTGTCCCAAGGTATTTTGGCGTTTTGAAAAGCTGGAATATTTGAACTTTTAGGGAAGGGAACAGCTGCGTTGTATGAACTACTTTGAACTTGGGTAAGGGGAAGCTGATTACAAGCCAAGAGCTGGAAAAAGCTCAACTTTAGTTTTGTACACTATTCAATTTGATGGTGACATCCCTACACACTGTATAAAATTCGTTGCGAGGGCCAGTATAGGTTTTGGACACAGACTGACATTTTATTTGGCCTTCCTGACGCAGACTATACTTAGTTTTCTTTAGGTAGTTTGAAGGCATCATGAAGCAAGACACAGACAACAGAGTCAAACATCAAAACAAAACTGTTTATTACCTCAAATATCAGGATGGTTGAAAGCCTAACGTGCCCTATGCTAAGGTGGGATTTCTCTCCCTGAACGAAACTAAGGAAAGTCTAAGTCAGAACGTTCAGTTTAAAAATCTGTGTCCTCTTTGCCCTCACAACTAAAGCTAAACAATGTGTAGGGATGTCACAAATAAAAGAAATGGTTATCAACACAAATTTCCGAGCTTCTCCCAGTTTCCTTTTCAGCTCCCTTTCCCCAAGTTCAAGAAGGCCCCACAAAAGTCTCGATTACCTTTCACAAGTTCTTTGGGCTACCTTCCCCAAGTTCAAGGCACCACGGTTCCACACATCCTTGGGGTTACCTTCCCCAAGATCAGGGCAACACAGCTCCAAAGAAAAGGGTGTTGAGACTTAAGTCCTCAAGACAGCATTGCAGTTCATCAAGTCTCAGGATTCCCTTCCCCAATACTTCAAATTGTCAACTTAACAATGTTCAACACAACTCCAGATCAACTTGACACTCCTTCTGAATTGAATTAACAGTTCACTTAAATTCTCCTTCTTGGTTTAATTAAACAATGTCTTTGGTTTCCACAATTGAGGGCTCTCTGGTCTAGGCGCAGTTGTCAGACCAAATGATCCACCCATCACAGGTTGCAGGACCAGGAACCCAAGGCTCTTCAGCCCACACATGTTCTTCTGTATTTGCCTGTGTACAGATTCACACTCACTTAGCTTTTCGTTGTCGACCTCTTGGCGTTATGTGAAGGTTCACACTCACTTGGCTTCTCCTTGTTAGCCTCTTGGCCTTACCACCATGTGTCACATCTCCCTTTGCCAGTCTTTGGCCTTGCCATACTATATTCATGCCCAAAGTTCACTTCTTGGCGATTTTTATTGTTCCCCACCTTTCTTTCATGCACTTTTGCCAACTTTCCCACTTGCTTCCTCATTTCATACTTTGCTTTCAACTGGGCAATTTCCATTTCATCTGTTATTGGCTCGTAGCTTTGCCCATAAAGTTTCCATTTAGTTTGGCATTTAGTATTCATTATTTTTTATTTTTCTTAATTTCTATTTAACCCATGGCTTCAGGTTGGTTTTAATTTGTGCATGCTTTTCTGTTCATTCAGATCCGTTTCTCTTACACACAGCCCCCTCGGAGCGCCCCGGTCTCGAGTGACGTTGCCCTTCCCTCGCCTGTCTCCGGTGGTCCTTTCGGGCAGCTGCGATTGGCCCACTTCTGCTCCGCCTGCTGGCTTGCCTTTGACTGCAAGCCCCATTCACACTTTTGGTGCTTCTGTGTTCGCCGTCAGCTCCACTTCTCTTCCGCTGACTCTGGTGGCGACTTTGTTGCTTTTCCTTTGCCCGCAGCTTCAACTGCAGCTGTCCAACCATGGAGGCTCCCACACCTGTGGAATTCTGACGGCCCAACTTGCCCTGGGCTCCACAGGTCTTTGGGATCGTCTGCTGGTGTCCTGGCTTCCCTTCAGGGCCCACCACGGCTGCTTCCTCTCGAACAGGATCCCCTGCTGGTCTCTCCCTCAAAGGCCTCCGTTTGTCTTCCTGCTCTTTTTCTCTTATACACCTGCAACCACATTGCAGTTGTGAGGTGGCAATTGGACTTGCCTGACTGTAATTAGAAGGACATGCCTGACCTTCACAGTACTCTGCTTTCTCGTCCCGGTACTAGAGTGGTGAAATGAGTTACTAGTGTTCACTACTTCCGCCTCTTCCTTGTCCCAATACTGTCATAAATTGAATGTGGGAATATGGGGTGGAGATGTTTTACAATTGCCCCTAAAGGCTATGGGAGGGTTAGGTTGGTTCCCAATAGGGAAATGGGGATACCATGTCTCTCCTGTTCCCCCTCAAACCTTCTCTTCACTCTCTTCCTGGTGTTCTTATACTGGTATGTTCTCCTGGTGTTTTTTTAGTAAGTGGGACAGGGTTAGCAATACCCCATAACAGCATCTGGGATTGAGGGTTTTTCCTGAAATGGCAATGAGGGGTACTGCGTCTCACCTAAGGACATCTCATCCCCAAGGATCCTCCACCCAGGTGATCCTCCCTCGCTTCACCGTCCCCAGGGTCAGGATCCAAAAGCAATGGGCTTTCTTTGGCCACCTGAGAAGAGGGACCCAAGGGGAGTAGATGTGAGGGTGCCCTCAGGTTTTTCACAGTAGGGTTCTCCATCCAGTGGTCAAGACTCTCGGCCTTCTCGCTTGGTTTCTGAAAGGCTGAGATCCAAGGGTTGGAGCCTCCCAGATGACATGATGGAGATTTCGCTTTCAGCCAGAAGGCCAGCGGCCAAATCCTTCTACCATTGTCGTTGGAATAAGTTCAGTAACTGGTGCAGGGATAAGAATGTCGACCCGTTTCAATGTGGCATTCCTATGGTGCTTTCTTTTGTTGCACCGGCTAATCTGGGGCACCAGACTGGAACCATAAAAGGATACCTGGCGGCGCTTTCCATTTTTAAGCGCTCCTCTGAAGAGGTCTCCTATTTCAGCATACCTTATAATTGTCCAATTTCTGAAGAGGCTCACTAATGTGTACCCCCAGTCCCATTTCATGTCCCTGCTTGGGATTTAAATCTTGTTAAAGTTTTTGACTTGGATACCTTTTGAGCCTTTACATTCTTGCCCGTTAAGGCTCTTAACTCTGAAAACTGCACTTCTAGTGGCATTAACATCAGCCTACAGGGTCAGCGAGTTGCAGGCTCTTTCATGCAAGCCCCCTCATACTACGTTTCATAAGGAGGATAAAGTAGTACAGAGTTAAACCATCATTCCTGCCGAAAGTAGTCTTACTTCCATCTGTCGCAGAAGATAACACTCACAGCTTTTTACCCTCCTCCTCATTTGTGCAAAGAGGAAGAGCGGCTGCATAGGCTGGACCCAAAAAGGGCTCCGAGCTTTTACATTGGCAAAATTTCACCATGCTGTTCTCGCAATCAGCTTTTTGTCGGATATGCTATTCCTAAATTGGGCCTGGCAGTAACTAAGCAAGCCATATCCCGGTGGATTACACTGGCTATTGGGGAGTGCTACAGACTGGTTGGAAAGGACTCGCCTGAAGGACTTCAGGCTCATTCCGCAAGGAGCATGACAACTTACGCGGCTCTTCAAAGGGGTGCCCCTTTAATTGGCATATGTTCAGCAGCAACTTGGACGTCAATTCGTACCTTTGTTAAACATTACTGCTTAGACGACTCATTCCACTCACGAAGGCCTTTTTAAAAACAGTCCTTCATTCCATTCACGATAAATCGAAGTAGTGCTCCCTACTCCAAATTGTCACTGCTTTGGGAGTCTTATCAAAGACGAGGAATACGTGGGAGGACTCAAACCATTTGAAGAACAAGTTACTTACAACTGGTAATTTTATTTCGACTGGATGTTCCTCCCACATATTCCTAATCGCCCCTCCCAGTCTACCTCACCGTACAATTTACGTGTTTTACACTCTGCGTTACCGGAGAGCTTGCGGTCTGCAGTACGCCTGGTTAGTTCCTCGATTTATGGAACGAAAAAACAGTACTGAAGTCAATGGGCGCTGCACGAGCAGTACATACTACTGATGACGTTGGTGCTCCACAGCGGCCCTTGAGGGACATCGACGCAACGACATTGCGCACAGCGCCCTCTGCCGAGAAATATTTTCCAGAACCAGCAAAGCTGGCAAGATACGAATATCAAAGAGGAGGGATACATGGGAGGAACATTGAGGCGAAAGAATGTTACCAGTTGGTAAGTAACTTGTTCTTCTATGGCTTTTCCACGCCCCTTTTCTAGGAGTTCTCCCATGTCTATCCTATCTCGGAGCCCTTGCTTCGAGACTTAAAGGCCCGCTGCTGCTGCTGGTGTAGCACCAGAAATGACATCACAGATTGTAGCGTGTGTCCCTTGGCTCTGGCACTACCAGTCTCTTGACACTGTGAGACTGAGGGTGCCAGATAGGATAAGTATCTACTGTAAATCCTTATCCAGGAGGTTGTCCCGAATATATCTCTAACATGGATGACTCTGGTTTCCTCTCAAACTATGCAACCAGCTCCTTCACCTGTCCGAATATGCATTAATCCACATGTTACTAGAAGATGCAATGGCCAGGATGTGCCTAAAACTGTTGGTTCTTCCAACTTGTCCTTAAGTATAAACTGGCATTCCTTTCCAAACTGATATGCTAAATATGAAATATAGAAGTGTTTTTTTTTCCTTTCTTTGTCACCCATTACTGATGAGTCCTAGACCAGAGAGTCACCCAATTGAGACCTTGAGGCTTGATATGCAACTACCTGCACGTTACACAGCGATAGTCGCCAAGTGAAATGTCACAGAGGCAATATTTACCTAAATTTGCACCATGAATAAAATCAAGCACTTATACCAAACTTTCTAGGACTGTAGTTTAGAATAGTAAATACATCTAACAATCTGTTCAGGAAGGCTCTGTAGGGTGCAGGAAAAATAATTTCCTCACTGGCGGGAGACCATTTTCCTGGCAATGTTATCATACAGAACTACATGCAGCAGAGAACTGTATGTTGATTACTGTGGGTTGGCTGCATTTCTCCATAAAAGCAAGTGCCCAGCTACTCCCCTTGCTCTGTCCTTGGTCAAGACATACAGACGGATTATATGGTATAGAAAAGTTGCCAGCACTCCTCAGTTTGGCAGATGTCAAAACAGTACCACTGCTGCCAAGTCCCTGGCCGTGAATCCTTACTCACCTGTCAAATCTGGCTCTAGTCATTCGAAGGACAGGATCATAAATATACATTGAAAGTAGTTTTGTTTGAATTTTTCTTTTGTACATGCTTAAAGAAAGTGTGTAACCTATGAGAAAATCATGGTGTCAACAAGTAAGACACACAAGTGATAACAGTTCAAGGGTGTTTATTGAACAATGAATTCTTTATGCGGGCTGGGAAAACGCATATTCTAAACCTATATCTGGGATGGAACCAAGCGTCGACCATCAAATGAAAAACAAGGCAGTCCTAGTGGTGTCATGACAAATCAAAAAGACCTATGCTAAGAAACATATTGCCAAACCTCACAGCTAATACAAAAAGGGGTGTGGGATAGTTCTCAAGAAAAGAAAGAAGTGTTCTCAAATAATGTCAGGATGTGGTAGCCTGGATGTCCCTTTGCCACGTTTTGGGCACAAGAGTAAGATGGAGGTTTGGAGCGCAGTACAGCCTCGAGCTTCTCCAGCACGAGACGACTGTTCCAATGGCAGTTCTCAGGACAGTCAATGGCCAAGTCTCTTCTCCTGTGGCAGTCATGCTTTCAAGGCCTGATGTGGTCAAATAACAAAAACAAAAGTTCCTTTAACAAATGAAGGTTAATTCCAATGTTCGCTGGGTGATGGGTTCACCCCTGGCTCCCCCTCTTCTGGGTGCTGACCCTTGTATCGTATTCCACAAATATATCAGAGTTTCTTTATCAATCAACTTTGGGTGATCTCTTCACCCCTGGATCTTCCTTGGTGGGGCTCGGAACACTCTTGACTTTAACAGTATTAAACTCCCTTGTTTTCTCAATGTTCACTTTCACTGTGGATTCACTTCCCTTTCTTTGACAGTGCTTTTAGATCAGTCTTTCGATTGTACAGGAATTTTGCTTGACCCTCTGTATGACCACTTTGACCTATTTCACGGGCCTTCCCACGGCCTTCTGGTACTTGTAGTTTTATCTCATATAGGGCTCGACTAGAGACTCTCGAGTTAGCACCTACGTGGTGCCGGTTTCCCTCTGCAGCTGGCCTCCCCTTCACACTTTTAACAGTTCATTCAAAGCTCATCAGCTTTGGTTCAACACTTGCCACTTTGCAATTCTCACTCATCACAGCCTGGTTCTTAACGGTTACCCCCTCAACTCTCCGGCTGTGACGAACAACTTGGCTTTTGGCTTCTCTGGAGTCAAGGCCGGTACCGCGGGATCTTCCCTCGCTATTGCTGATCGGCATAGGGATGCCCTGTGTACCATTGACATCTGCTGCAGGACACTTTTGCTGCTGTTCGTGGTTTTATGGTTTCTTCCACGAAGGTTCCGCAGCCTGGGGACAAAAAGGGCAAGGTTACTTCTCTCCTCGCCACCCTCTAGATTCCTGACGCCTTTCGCTTTCTCTTGGACTGCAGCGTCGTAACTCTTGTGCTGTCTGCTGTACTCTCCTTGCCCGTACTGCGCTCACTTGCTCCACCTTTTATCCCTGTGGGAAAAAGGAAGGGCTGTTAGGTGTGTGTGTGTGTGTGTCAAGTTAATCGCCTGACTTTGCCTGACCCTCTGGTTGGGACATGTAAGGTACACAAGCTTAACATTAGTATGTTTGTGTCGGGAAAGTTTGAATGTCACAGCATCCTACAGAGTCGGAAGGGAAAGAGGTGTTGTATGGGATCATATTCTTCGTATTTTAGGGTGCTCTCGGAAGGGTGGGTTTTGGAAGGTATGTTAAATGACAGAGAAATACCGGGGTGAAGAACAGAACATGGGGGATTGTGGGGATGGTCGTGTTACGTCGGAAGTTGGAATTCTGGAAGATGACAAATGGAGGGATGGGATTGGTAGGGTTTGCGGGGTAAGCAGGAATAGCTAGGGCCATGAAATAATCAAGAGGGATTGTGGGAAGTGTAGTAGTTTACCTGAGTAGGTTGGCAGTGCCGAAGATAGCAGTCCGAGGGACGGGAAGAACATTGACTGGAAGTTTTCAGATGGGGAACAGGAAAGCAAGGATTCTGAGAGGCGGTTTTAACCCTGATGGGGTTTGTGCTCCTAGGGTATGTATCGGATGTAAATGGACTGTTGGTTTTACCTTTTGGGTAAAGGAGATTCAATGGGTAGAAGAGATGAGTGGTAATAGTTTATAAAAGACTCAGGGACTTTGTTCCCCTCACCATCCTCCCTGTGATGGTACTGCGTCTCACCTGGGTAATTCCACCCCCCCCCCCCCAGGTTCTCTCTCAGGTGATCCTCCCCTACTAGTCCACCCTCAGGAACTGGATCCAACAGCGATGGCTGTGTCCCAACCACCTGACTAAGGGAACCCTGAGGTCCAATTGGGAGAATACCCTCAGATTTCTCGCAAACCTCAGCATGCACTTCAACAAGCACATATTGAGGATTAGGTAAAACAGCTGACATTTTCAATGTTTAAAATTTTGCTTATGAACTGTGAGAGGGTGTAAGAGACGGACACTTGGTATGTTGATTGGTAAAGAATTTTAGCAATAACAAAAACAGGGGGGAGTTGGAGGAAATCTTCCCTAACCTGATCTCTTGGAGGGGTTTCCCTGCCTGAACAAAACTAGCTAATGAAATTGTCTGTCAGAATGTCCAAAGTAAAGTTGCTGTCCTGTGTCCAATTCAAAACCTATCCATCACAAGCTGAACTTAAAAGGGGAAATGTTGAGTGGAGGCCACCAGGGGTCGCTTAGGCAATGGCAGCCTGAGTGCCGAGCGCTTGCTAAGCCGCGTCATTAAGGGAACTGAGCCACAACCCCTAGAGAATCCCCCAGGGAATTTAGAACGGAGCACCTGTGAGGTGAATGTCCACGGCATCTCCTGGAAGAAAGTCCGAAGTCTGGGGACCTCCGCGTCACGGAGAACGAGCCCTCAAGGTCGCCCATCACAGAGAGGGAACATACGTGGAACACGCAGCATGGTGCTCCAGGGATAGGCGCCGAGTAGGAGAGGCCGCGTCGTGTTGGGGGTGCGGTGTGCTGCCCAGGAGGCTTTCCACTCAGGAGAGGAGAGTTCCAGTGACCCTTCCCAGCCCCCCGCCCCATTCCACCTGGAGAGCGGAGACCCAGGGACTGGGGCGAACGGCCCGAGGCGCGTGTTCGGCGGACGTAAAGGAACTGTGGGCTGGCCCGTGCCCGGGAGACATCACCCCACTCCCCCCCCCCCCCGCGGGCATAGTACTAAAACATCAGGAAGCTGATGAGAGGGGCTGCAGGAGGCACGTGGAGGGCCAGGAGAGGGACCCGGGCGAACGCACTGCCAGGGGACCGTAAGAGGCGAGGATTGGGCACGTGTCTTCTGGGACCCCCACCCGAACCACGCACAAGGTGAGGAGTAGCGGGACATTTGGAACCAGTCCCAAGGGCCTGGACACGGCTCCTGGGACCAGGGGTGGGGGGAGGGAGAGATTGTGGTGTTTACGCAGGGTGGCGGGAAGAGGGCAGCAAGGAGAGAAGCTGCCGGGAAGCCACTCACCCCTCCCAACCAGTGCCGGGCTCAGGGTGTAGGCCAGAGACAGCCCCCAGGCCTGATGGAAGAAACCACAGACTGGGAGACTAACAGTTTCGGGGCATCCCTCAACAGGCACTGAATTCAAAAGCAGTGGGGAGTGCTCCTACACCACTCGGCTGATGGAGGGCAATAGCAATAGGACTGCAACAAACGGCCAGTACCGAAGAGACCCACAGACTGCTGAAGGGAGCTGGAAGGCATAGGGGAGGAGTTCTACCTGAGGAGTGAAGCGGGACTAGACCCGACAAGCGGACCAAAACTAGGGGAGAGGCTTTGGAGCCCTAAGTCACCCTGAGTGGTGGCCCCCGGGACCACACTCGTGGCGTGTGCCCGCCCAGGAATGACTTTCCATGAGAGGCGCCTAAAACAGGAAAAGGCACAACATTTGGACCAACTTGAGGCTATAAGCATCTGGGGGGGAAGGAGAGACCCTCCCCAACCCTGTACAAGCGGGTGCAGCGAGTACACCGGTACCTCCTTATGCTGAACTAATACACCAGGAGGTAGGAGTTCCCTGACGATAGTAGTGGGAAGTCGGGAAGAAACCGCAGATGCAGAAAGCCTCCGGATCCTGGACACTACTGGGTGGTGGTCCCCGGACCCGGCTCCGGGGCATGTGCCCGCCTAGTATACACATAGGAAATTCACGGCACTCTGCTCCTGACGTACTGGGAAAACCGGGGGTAAGGGGGGAGTGGGAGGGTGGAGTCCACATCGGGAGGGAGAAGAGATGATCCCTCCTACAACGCACAAACACCTCACAGGAGTCAATAAGGAGACTGACGCATCCAAGAATCTGAGAGCACGGAGTCTGGGCTAACCCCCATAATTGCACCTTGAACAACACCTCCCACATTCGCATAAGGAATGGGCCCCCAGCACAAGAGGCAGGGGTGTGGACCCTCTTGCAGGCCTAAACCAGGACAGGGTCCATGAAGCCGTAGCCTGAACTGGGTGGTGGCTCCCGAGACCACGTCCGGGGCATGTGCCCTCCCAGAGAGGCCTTGTGAAGGGAATTGGCCCACCGAGGAACAAATATCCCAAAGATTGAAATCGGCAGACACCATCTTAGGCACCCAACAGAGGGCCTAGGAGAGAAACATTAAATCCACTCGGACAGTGTTCACTTTGCTACCCCAGCATAAGGAGAGGCCCTATGAGCTGGAAGAAAGCCCTCTAAGAGTATCGATTTCAAGAGGCATCAAGGGGCCAGGTCAATTCGGACCTGGGAGGAGAGATGGCCCGGACCGAGGACACAACGGACCCGCCTCAGCAATGGAAAAAGACTTTGCATCTGTGTTGCAGGAAATAAGAGACCTGCGGTCTGATGTAGCCCAAAAACTGGAGAAATTGGACCAAAGGGTAGATAAAGTAGAGGACAGGCTGCTCCAGCTCGAAACTAATCAATCGACATCCACCATTCAGGAAGCTCAGAAGGAGATGAGACTGGCGGTACTGGAGAATAGAGACGAGGAGATAGCCTGACAAATGACCATTTTGAGAACAGGGAGAGGAGAAATAATCTCAGATTTTTCAGTGTCCGGTGGTGGGAAAGGGAGACGGAAAGAGACATGGTGAGAGAAGTGATCTGCCTCCTTTTTGGGAATGAGGCGACTACGGAAACCCACGATGGAGCACACAGGGCGGGAGGACACTGCTCCATTTTAGTCTGCTTTCACTACTACACAGAATAAAAACGAAGGTGCTAGATGAGGCCAGGAAAGCTCGATACATCACTTATAACAACGGAAGGAGAACAATCTTCCAGGACTTCTCTGCATATACTCTGGCTAAACTGAGCATGTGCCACTCCCTGACCCAATGCCTAAGGGAAAAGGGGGTAAGATACAGATGGGGGTATCTATTCTTCATGTTCTTTGAATACATGGGACAGTGAGCAACACTGGTTACGGAGGAGGACATTAGAGGAGCGATCCAAGATTATGTAGACAACCCAGATGCCCAGAGAAGGCCCTCTGGGATAGCAGCAGCAGGAGCAAGTGGAACAGGGAGGCTGAAGGACAGGAGGAAGATCCCAGGATCCAGAAAAATTAAGAAACTGAACAAGCCAGATGAGGAAGCCCTGAAGGTTGAGGGTCATCGAGGCCCGGCCCAGATAAGGGATCCGGGAAGGGGGAACAAGACAAGACGATGCTCCCTGAGAACAGCAAGTATGAGGGGTCCAGTTTGGGGGTGACCAAATCGCAGCGGGGGGGGGGGGACAAAGGGGGCTCAACGGAAGAAGTTAATTTAACAGCGGCCTGGCTGTGGCGGGCACGTTGCTGGTCCGGCCAAGCACCAGGTAGGGGACAGAGGAAGTGATGGCTGACTGAGTTGTTGGCAGGTTGGGGGGCAGTTGGGGACACGCTCTGCCTGGGGGGACGGTAGGCGGGGAGGGGTTTAAGTTCAATGCAGGGGGCAAGGGGGCAGGGGAGAAGAGGGGAGGGAACCAACAGTTCGTAGAGGATCTCTGGCGTTCGAAGGTTCACTAAGGAGGGACGACGACAATGGGGAATGGAACAGGCTGGTGCGCGGGGGGAAACGAATAAAGGAAACACTGACCACAATAATGGTTCAACTTCCTGTGCTGGAATGGGGCTCCCTGAATGTTAGACTGTTGAACACTCCCACTAAGAGATCCCTAATGTGTAGGGAGTTTCGAAGGGCGAGATTGGACCTCCTCTTCCTGCAGGAGACTCACTGGGCGAGAGAAAAAGAAACCAACATAAGAGGGGGAGGAATAAGGGAGGTCTTACACACCTCGCCCAAATCCAAGAAGAGAGGGGTGGCAATCTTGTTAGCGAGGGATAGAGGTTTTAAAACTGAGGGCTCACTCAAAGACCCGGAGGGTTGATACTTATTCATACAGGGCACACTCCAGGAAACCCAGTTTACCCTGGCAGTGGTTTACGGGCTTAACGAAGCCCAGGCACAGTTCTGGGAGCGGATGAGGGATAAACTCCAGCTCTTCACACAGGGTTTCTTGATAAAGGGAGGGGACTTCAACATGGTCCTGGACCCCTGGAGAGATCGAAAGAAGTTAATGCCCCGCACGCCCCAGGTGTCCGATGACCCAACCTCACAAAGGTTCTGCATGGTTAACCAGGAGCTGGGCCTGGAGGACACGGGTGACACACCATTCACATACTACTCAAAGATACACAAGTCTTTTTCCAGGATCGACTACATCCTGACAGATAACTCCCTGCTTCCCTATGTAACAGACCACAGGGTAGACCGGTTCCCTGGTCTGATCATGACCTGGTGAGAATTACCTTGTTGGGTCGACAAAGAAAGCGGAGGTAGAAGTGACAATGGGGAAGTTAGCCCACATACTCTGTGGGACGCATTTAAGGTGACTATACGGCTAGTCCTTAATAAAACGGGCGCACTAAAAAAAAGGCAAAGGGAGGCACAGGAAAAAACCTCCCCGGAGAAAATAGCGGAACTACTACCGGGATGCACCCCGGACAGTCACTTCTCCCCTGACCAGGTGAAAGCTCTTCAGCAATATAGAACCCAATTGAAAGAACTTCTCCTAAATGAAACGGAGAGGAGTCTTCAGCTACTTAAGCAAAAATATTATGAAAAGGGGGACAGAGCGGATAAAATCTTAGCGTGGAAATTTAGGGAGGCCCAGAAAAGCAAGATGGTGAGAGCTATGAAAACGGAGTCACTAAGTTACGATACCCCGACTATGGCACTAGCCTTTCAGAGGTACTATGAGAAATTGTATGAGATGGAATTTGAAGGTGAGGACGCCCAGGTAGAGGGCTTCCTTGATTCAATCCCAGTCCCAGGAATGGCGAGAGGGGTAGCCGAGACTTTAGAAGCCCCGATATCGGAGGAGGAGATAATTCTGGCAATCGAGGGAATGAAAGGAGGCACCTACCAAGGGGGAAGATATTTTTTTTTGTTGGTGAAATTCTATAACATGTTTCACTCCACACTAGCCCAATACCTGGCTAAAGTATTGAATGGGCGGGGGGGGGGTTCGGGGGGGGGGTGGGGGGGGGGGTTCGGGGGGTGGGGGTTGTGGGGGTTCGGGGGGGGGTGGGGGGGGGGTTCGGGCGGGGGGGGGGGGCGGCAATCATAGTAGTCACACCCAAAGAGGGAAAGACCCCACTGAATGTTCCTCCTACAGGCCTATCTCGTTGCTGAATATGGGTGTTAAAATCCTGGTGAAGGCACTCGGTAAAAGGATGGAGGGAATTATGGCATCACTAGCTCACGGCGATCAGGTGGCGTTCAAAAGGGGGAAACGTGGCTCGGATAATATCTGGAAGACAATAGATTTGATCCGCTATGCACAAGTCTCAGATCTCGATGTGAGCCTTCTCTCCATAGTTTCAGAGAAAGCTTTCGACAGTCGAATTGCAATATATGATGCGCCTCCTCCGAAAGATTGGATTTGGGGAACATATGAGAAAGTGGTTAGCAGCTTTGTATAGGGGCTCCCACAGCAAAGGTCCAGGTGAATGGAGAGCTCACGCCCTTGTTTAAGCTCTCAAGGGGAACAAGACAGGGGTTCCCCCTTCCTCATTTAATATATGCCCTTACAATGGAACCCTTCGCCATAGCAGTGAGAACACACCCGGGGATTAGGGGTATACAGAGGGGCGAGGTCGAATTCAAGCTCTCGTTGTTTGCTGCCGATATCCTGGGATATTTGGCACAGCCCCACCAATCGCTCTGCCCTGTCTCATTGATAGAAACATTTGGGAAATTTTCGGGGCTGAAAATCAATAAAGCAAAATCTATGCTGCTCCCTATCAGAGCTCAGGACCCAATACTAGACCCCTTTGACAAGTTTCTGGGGATTTCTGTAGAGAAAATCCTTGATCCGCTATCTGGGCATTCATCTTACTAGGGACCACACGAAAATGACATCTGCCAACTACGACCCTATAGTGGTGGAGGATAAGACGGACATGAAGCGGTGGAGCAACATGATTCTGTCATGGTACGGGCGCATGACGGTGGTGAAGATTAATATTCTGCCCTGGCTTCCCCATCTTGTCACGCCCTCTCCTCGAAGGTCCCTGACCAGACCTTTGCCGAGCTCTAGAAAGCAGTCCAAGTCTTTATCTGGCAGGGGAAAACTCGGAGGACAAAGAACGACCCTTACTCTCCCGAGGGAGGAAGGGGGCTTTGGTCTACCAGACTTCTTCCTCTACTACTGGGCAGCCCAATTACAGGTACTCCTTGAACACCTTAAAGATGGTAAAAACAAATATTGGACATACCTAGAGGACATACACACATCCTCTTAAGGTACAGGACCTTCTCTGGGCTCCATGAAAAACCATTGCGAGTAAACTATTATACCACCCAACCCTAGGGGTACTCTGGTCCATCTGGAAGGAGGGGAAACACACGGATCACCTCTCGTCATGGCCCGATAATCGGACTGGGAAACAAGGGGTTCAGAAAAGCGCGGTATTGGTCGGACAAAGGCATGGAGGGGGTGGACCAACTGTTCAGGGAAGGCGAGTTCCTGACATGAGGAAGTGGTAGAGGCACTGGGCCCGGGAATGATCTCCATATTTGAATATCTTCGTTTGAAGGGCATTTTATGCGACCAAAAATGGGAGCAAAAGCTTATGAGAACGTTAACCCCTTCCGAGAAAACATTAGACTCAACCGACTCTAGAAAGGGTATGGTGTCTAAATTATATAAAATACTGAACACTAACAATCTCAGAGGAGAGGATGCCGTCATTATTGGAATGAACTGGCAGTGAGGTCCTCTAGGAGGTGTGGAAGGTTTCTAAAATAGCCTTCCATGGAAACCTATTTATAGCAGACATCAAACACAATCTAAAAGTCCTGCAGTGTTGGCACTGGGACCTGCTAAAGTTATCGAAGATGTTTGTGGGGGCCTCGCCGAAGTGCCCGAGGGGATGCGGCCAAGTGGGTACTAGGGGTCACGTGGTGGCATTGTCCACAGATAACAAAGATACTGGAGGGACTTGAGGGGATAGATGGAAGAGGTCACCGGGGAACTACCCGCGCATGACCCAATAACCATGTTACTCGGCCTCCCACCAAGGGACTTGGATATATACAGATATACCAGGATGTGTGAAACTATGCTATGGGCGGGGAGGGTAATCTTGGCACAAAAATGGAAGAGCCCGGTGATCCCAAGTAAAAAGGAATGGCAGAACAAACTGAAACACATGTTCCTTATGGACAAATTAACGGTTATGGTCAACAATGATCTGGGCATGTTCCGAACGGCTTGGGATGGGGTAAGGCAATCATGGCGATGGGAAGTACATTGAAACCTGAAAACTAATCAAAGACCGAAGGCTGCGGTGGGGACCAGGGCGGAGGTTCAAGGAAGGTGGGGACACCAAGAGGGAGGGGAGAGACAATCCAGCACAAGTAAAACTACTTAAGTGCTCGTTTGAGAAACACCAGTATGCAAGGACCCAAGCACCAGACGAGATGATGGTGAACACTAAGCAACCTATTGCCTAAAGGCAAGCCCGGTCTATTCCAAGGCCCCAGATTCCTCAGAGTGTGAGACTTGAAGGGGGGGGGCAGGAAAGTGGGGAGGAGGGAGAAACATTTGAAGGTGCACTGGTCAGCCACAAGGCTGAGCCATTTGTTATTGTAAACATTTTTTGTAAAATGCCAATAAAAATGTAAGTAAAAAGAAAGGGGGAAATGTTGGACTGTTGACCTGCAACCCAGTTTTGTAGTTCAAAACAAACGTTCAGAAATGGTGTATTAAAGCAAGTAAAAGTTCCACAAGACTCAAGGGATTGGCTCCCTTTCCCCAGAGTCTTTCCACGTTGTTCAAACTTGTCTGTCTTTAATGGGTCAGATAAATCCTTGTCTTTGCTTGGCAGACCTGGCTCCCAGACCTTGCAACATAGAAAATGGCCTGGACACCTTTTTCAAGTTGTTCCGGGTCCAAGACCCCTTTGTGAGTAGACCAGATTCCTAGGTACTGTACCGAGGAAGAACAGCCTCACTCTCTCTCTCTCTCTCTCTCTCTCTCTCTCTCTCTCTCTCTCTCTCTCCCAGGCTCTGTTAAGGATGTTCTTTTAAATTGTCACAGGGTCTCTGACCCTGTTCCCAGTATCCCTCATCTTGGTCCACTATGCTGCCAAGTGGGGCACTCAATGCTCTTGCTTTCACAGATCACTTTCACCCACAGCCTGTTTTTAATCCCCTTCCAAGGTCAGCAAGTGCAACTTGTTTATGTAAAGTTTTTATCTCTTAACTGCTGTTTGAGATTTCTTCCCAATCTTGGTCCCAGGCCCTCTTCACTTGGTTTTATTCACAATTCTCCTTATTCACTTTTTCTTCATCCTACAGCCTTGGTGTACTTCCCCGCCAAGGCCTGTGAATATCTCTTGCATATGCAAAGTTTGTATCTGTCTCCCTTCACTTTGTTGGTTTACTCACCTTCATTTCTGGTGGGGGTATATCTTCCTCAGAAGGGTCCCAGGTTTACTCAACTTCATTTCTGGTGGGGGTATATCTTCCTCAGAAGGGTCCCAGACCCCTTAAAATCTGTTATTCTCAGTTATTTTGTTCTTCAATCCACAGCCTTGGTTTACTCTCCTGTCAAGGTCTGTGGGTTTCACTGATATCTGCAAAGTACTTATTCCTCTTGATTTCTGTTTGGGGTTTCATTCCCAAACATAGGTCCCAGACGTTACTGGTACCTCAGTCTCATGGAAAGGGATTTAAACAGGACTCTTCACCTATCTTCCTGCTTCCCCTGCCTCAAAGTCACGGGCGTGTTGGGCTAGTTAAGAAATAAACTAAACTTCGGTGCTCTTTGGCCCACGCCCATGCCCCACCTACCTCTGACCTATTCGCCCTGGTACGTGTGGGGACTTGGCTTTCGTCCTCCGGTTGGTCACAGGTTTCCTGGGAGTATGCCACCTCTGTGGAGCTATCTCAGTTTCTTCCGGTGTCTGGTCGCGTCCCCGGAGCTTGCTTCTGGATCCAACTGATCTGTCGCCGCTCAACTGCTTGCTTCTGCCGCGTGATGCTTCTGGTGCCCTCACCAGCCATCCTCCGGCATGTCCTGCCAAGACTGTATCCACCAGCTGCATCCAGCACCGAGCGTTCGCTGTGTTCCCTGTTCCTCGAGGGAGGAGCTCCTCCTTTGTTAGTCCTTCTTCCGTTTTTATACAAATTGTTTCAACCTGTTGGTAAGAGCCACTAGTATGTAGATGGGGGTTCTGGCAGGCATCCAGTATTACTCCATGGCTGGTGCTGCTCGTCATCCGAGTACTGAATGAGTTTGTACAATCTTCCTAGCAATCTTCCACGTCCCAGTATCCTCCACTTTTACTAGGTTATCAAAATGCATCTCGTATAATGGTAGGCTTGCAGAGTGAGGAGGTGAAGGTAAAGTGGGTTTCTGATAGAGAGGAGTTCTAGGGTCAAGTGATATGCAGGAATACCGCGTTCTTTCAGAGCCATTGTCACCAATCCTTTTTAGGGGATTCCCTCCCCCTGAGATCCGCCATCTGTGTATCCCCCCCCAGGGGGACTGGGTAGCGCCCTCGCTACCCTGGTCCCATGGAAAGGTGCCCCCTCCAATAAAAGCAGTGACGATACGCTGGGATTCATCACATATGGTGAAGTAGTAGGTAAAACAGAATATATCAGTATGATTGAAGACTACTTAGGAAAACAAATGGGGGAAAAACAGAATTACTTTTTGTACCTGTTGGAAAGTAAGATGGAACACAGTTATAAAAAAAGGTGTAAAAATATCAACCAAAGTTGAGGTTTAGACAGAAAGGGATTGTGTACCATTTGTAAATACCTTTTTCACACGGTTTTACGAATACAGCTCTTTCTTAAATGGCGGCCATTGTCACACATTTGGTGAAAAAACTCCTTGTGTATTTCTCGGGGTTAGATTCATAACAGTTATAATTTTCGTGGCTTTTCAAAATAATGAAGATCATTGTATTCAACATTGTCTAGTTAAAAATAAGTCCACCTTTTTTATAGAATTTACTGTTGGATCCTGCAAATGAATTTGCTATTTTATGTGCAATTAGACGATTCAATGTTTTAGGGAGAAACAGGTGGTGGAGTTGGGGGAGTAACTACACACAGATGCAAGTGTCTTACCTTTTTGTTCCAAAAGCAGGAGTTGGGTTAGTGGAAGATTACATTGGTGTGCTAGCATGGCAGATATGTGGTGTTGGTGGGGGGAGTAAGGCTCTCTATAGTGACTAGTGTGTTGCTCACTGTCCTGGTTTAAAATGCCTGTTGGGAACTATTAAAATAGAAATGGAATTCATTAAATCTCGGATCATTCCCCTCGAATCAGAATTCCATGTCATTTTGTTGTTTTTAAATGCCCAACAGAATACAAAATAAGATTAAGATGCATGTCTATATGTATTGCACACAACAATAATGCTAAAGAGTGCACTGTCCCGTCTAGGGACTTTGATCTTGGGCCGTAATTACTGTCCAAGGTAATATTTTAGATAACTTTTGGCCATAATGTTCATGGTTTGAAAACTATTCTTCCAGTAGAGGGACATTTGGTGTGCTGCTGGAAGGTGGTCTGTGTATCCCCCTTCTCTTCTAGGGGTAACCCCTGCCTTCTCCACGGTTGTTCTCCCATTTGCCATTGCAATATTAAGTTTGTCCAGCACATCTTTGCTTTTTTGCTCATGTGCCGTATTTTAAAGTGGAATCAAAGCAACTCAGCGAGCATCTGTGACCATATACAAACACGGTCTATTGCACTACAATGAAGTACGAAAATAAATTGAGGATTTTGTGCTGTTCTCAACCTCTTCAGTCTCCACCAGTGCACCCCAGGTTAGTGGTTTAATTTGCTCACTGTGCAGCAGCTTTTCTCGTTCCTTCAGGAGGATAACTAGCTGTTCACCCTAGATCCTAAAGCAACCTAGCTGCACACATCCATCTGACCCCAGCACAAGCCATTTCAGAGATTTCATGTGGGAGTTGTATATATTTCAGCCTATCTAGCAACTCATTACCAGTTATGCTGAGGTAGCACTTCATTACCGGTTTCCAGGGAAGTTACTTAGAACAGCTTTGCCAGTTGATATAATACAGATATCAAATTACTGTGTGTTCCTTAGTAGGTAATTGTCCTCAATAATTGCAAAAAAATGAGTGCTAGCTAATCTGATTAGATCTGAAACGGGGATTAGATTTATCTGGTTGAGATGTGGACCCCAGGCACCATCTTAAGCAAACGTCTCTAGTTCACCTGTTCGCGATAAGACTGGATAAACACTTGACAAAACACTGTTGGTGAACTATAGAGCACTTTTAACAAAGAGAGGGAAGATTAAGAATTGAACAAGACATTAACTATTGCATTAACAGCTATCCTGCAGCATCTGGTAAATTGGTATCAATATAAAGCCCAAATCTGAATGGATCCCAATGTGTCAAGTGTTGGGATTGATCATCTTGGGACCCCCCCTCCCCCTAACAACCCCCCCACGAGTGGAAGCTCACCAGCCCAACATTGGTACAATCTTCATGTAGAGGATAGACATTTATGTGGTTAGGATGTTCAGTTAGGCATTTCTGTCCCCCTCCCCTCCATAATTCTCAAACTTTGGAGCAAGATCTTGGTTGTTGGCTCCCAGCTGGATAAATCTGATCTGGTAATTCGACCTGCTCCAACTGTCCATAGCATGACAATTTCTACCAACACAGAGTGTGGACCGTCTGTTGCAATAGCAGTAACATGCTCCACTCCTTGCAAGTGGCTGTGTTTTTGCCACAGTCCGCTCGATGGTTTATGTAACCTACTTATTTGCTCCATAGTGGATGCTCGGTTTACGTTTCACCTGGCAAGCTCTGGCTAGCATTCTGGTGGAATTATTTACATACTGTCTGGTTTTGATTGGCTCCTACAAGAAGTTCCAAAAAAGTATTTTTCCATGCAGAATCTGACGACCAAACGTCCGTTTGGATGATTTTTGAAACTCTGCTTTAATGTGAAAAACGTACCTCTTTCTGACTCTAATATGGTGCTGGCATCTCTAGAGCTTAGGCCCTTTGAGCATATGTCTTGGTTATTTCTTCGGCAAGGCGAGTGAGCAAGCTCTAGCCCCGCTGCTGAGGAGCCATATCTGGTTCTTCATTAGGCTAAGGAGACTGCCATCCTTCCTGGCAAATATTTCTAGGTTCCCACACTTGTTGAATGTTTTTGCTATCTTTTATTTATTTTTTAACCAAATCCATCTTTGAAGCATTGAGGTGACTACATCTTATACACATAAGGCCATGAGAAGGACTCTGTATTTCTAAGTTGATGAGACCATGCCCTTGAAAGCCTCAGGTGGCCTTTGTAACTCATGGCTGCCTTTTTCCAACTATGCTTGCTACAAACGCTTTGTTGCTTTGCTGTAGAGTTAGTTTTATAGAAGCATCCCACACTCAGAAGATCTCTTACCCAGCTGCTATTCATTGACACTTTCTAGGGACAAAGTTGCAATTCCAATGACCTTTTGACTTTAGATGTCACCTGTAAAGTTAGTTGGGCTATGCCATATGCTTTCTGTCGGCTTTACTCTGGAGACTCCCGATCAAGGCCTGCTGATCATTTGGGCCAAGTCTTCTATATGCTTTTCTACACACAGTAGAGAAGCTGCCATGCTGCCTATTAGGACTACTCAGGTTTATTTATTTATCTCTGCAGTCTGGAGGAAGCGGGTAGGATGTTACTTTCTCATTGTAGTGACTCTTGGTCTTCAACCACACACATCGACCCTCATCCCCATACTTTGTTTTTCAGACATTTGTGGAGAGCGATGCACACTGCACTTTTGATTCCACTGTATGCGTAATGGGAGTGAAGGTTCCTCTGCCTGGGGGGAGTGACACCTATGTAAAAGTTTCCATTTTATTTTAGTTTTTTTCAAGAAAGGCCCCTCTCTTAATGCTCAGCGTATGGATTGGTCAGGAGTGTGTAGGAAGGGTTGCATAGCCTCACAGTACAAACATCTCTGCTGGGTTTATTTTGTATTTTGTAGCTTGTAGCATGTCTGATGCCTTCACCTGCTTGTATTTTGATGAACTGACAAGGCTTTGTGGCATCTTTGAGTTTGTTCAAATGTGCATCTCTTGACTGAAGAACGAACGGTGTCTGCAGTTTTTTCTCTCACCCAAAATGGGTTTCTTCGGAAAGTTGCTGGGTTCCATGTCTGGGTGGATAGCACACGAGTAAAGCACTGGCCTATGGCAAGTTAGAATTCTACGGCAGGCCCAGTTTAGCCTTTCATCCTTCTGGCTTGTTGAACCTACTACCAGTAAATTGGGTAAGAAATAGCACCCGTTATTACTTCGAAGCGGGAGGAATCCTATATGAAGAGTGTTAGAAGAAAACGATTATGAAAATACATAATCACTTCCCCTTTGCGTTAATGAACGGTGCAGTTGTGGTCAAATAGATACGATCATCAGGACCTGTACTGAAGTGGCAGTTGTTAATACACTCTAATATTGGGGCAGTTCATTTAAACGTGACAGCATCATAGATTCCCCTTTTTGCTTTGCCAGACGAGCAGGGGTACTGTTCCTCACAAGCTTCTGTACTAAAATTGTCAAGACAAACTTTCAGCCCAGTCTTCTACCCCACCTCCCAGACCCTAGTATTTCTTGCCTAAAGGAATTGCTCAGTATGGTGAATCCATTAAAGAAAGAATTGCTACCTTTTTAAAACATATATATATATTTCTGAGGCTTGTGGAATCTGCTTAGATCACATGCTGTGCATAGGCCGACATCTAGTGGAAGCTGCAGAGTATTACAGTTTTTCGAAACTCGAAAATGGGCGTCAACACAGGGCGTGCCAGTAATACTATCCCTAGTGTAACGTCCACTGAACCCATGATCCCTCACGCTTGTAGGACCCTCAGATTGTTTTGCCACGGTAGTTGCCGTGTAGTTATGGTTAAGTTGCTAATCCCATATTAAACACAACATTGGTCTGGATGTTCGCAAACAGTCCTGTGAAAGTTTGCGGACACCTCTGCATCGCTGGTTTGGTGAAAAGCAGTTCTTTGATGGCTTATAACTTTGGCGCCACTTAATGTAACTGGATGTAATTTTACAGTGTTATTCCTAACCTAATCCCGGATGAGTTTGCAAAGTTCGGTGGGATTCTGTCAAGAGGGGGCAAAATTAGAGGGGGGGGTCCCAAAATAATATAAAGGCTTATAAATGTGGTGACATTTGACAAATCTACACAAAGGTTTCCAACAAGATTATAGATCTAGATATAAATGTTTTCGTAAAGTTTGAATGGATTTTGTCAAGTGGGGCTAGGTTATATGACGATTGTATGTGCATCATTTGACACTTCTGAAAAAATAAAACATGGGTGGATTTCCAGCAAACTTGTGTAAGGAGCCACAAGAAGGACCTGAAAGCATGGTTTTGCAAATGTGCCCGTGTTTTATTTTTTGACAAGTGTCATAATGTAGGTACAAAAAATAGCAATATACCTTTGGTGACTGAGGTGTAGCCTGTGGCCATGGGCAGTGGCCAGATTGTCCAGTTCATGGAATAAGGTCATCCCTGGAACTGAGGATAAACGCCACAATATTGCCATTGGCATAACACAAAATGCAAATGGAAATGTTGAAAAATCCTATCGAATCTATGTACTTTACTGAGAAATATAAAGTAGATGGAGTCTATGCGTTTTTTTTTTCTAGTTCTATTGTTCAACTATGAAAGGTGGTTCCTAAAGGAACATTTCTTTTATTATTTTTGGATGCATTTTTTTTTGGGCAGGAGAGCTTGGAGCGAAACGTGGGGAGGGAAATGACATAAGAGTCACCAAACACTAATATGGAGGGTCAGGTGGACAGGGGAAAATGTTGCGCATGTTATTTCTAAGGTAGGGGGCAGTGTTTCTCATGCTCCTTGATTACAGCAGTGGTGGTGTCTCTTGGGGAGGAGGGATGACATTCGCTGATTCCATTTTAATATAAATAGCAGTTTTGCTAAAAGTATGCACTGTGTACTAGTTTGTTAATGGACGAGTAGGAATAGGTGTTGGAGCTGTGCAAGGGAAATGTTGAAGTTAAGTTCCTAGATCAGTAGATAATGCAGTTCCGAAATGTCCGCGAAGCACGGATCTTATCGTGAAGTGTGGACGGGTTCTCGCACACGTCATCATGTCGCGCCCAGCATAGGGTCATGTGGCACTGTCCGGAAGGTCCGCAATGAAGTCAGATGTTCGTAGACGTTCTGGTTAAGTTGCACTAATCAAAACCTATCAAATTCAGTGAAAAAGCTTTGTTAAAGGGACGTTATGGTTAAAAGTAAAACCGAAAAACCCCTGAAATTCGCCAGTTATGTTAAGCTAAACAACCATAACTCGCGCCACCACTGTGCACTGCTAAGAATAACACCCATGACATCAAAGATGACATTACAGATATGATTGATTGACATCACTGATGACATCACATGTCTAGCCCCTTCTTTTTTTGTTCACTGACATATCTAGGCCAGGTGAGTTTATTCACTGACAGTCAAAAACTTAAAATTCAAAAGGTGTTACATTTGTAGACGTTGCAATTCTCAGTTGTTACAGTACTTTCCTTAGAATTCAATCGCATCTTATGATGCACATACATGGGGGGAAAAAGCAGGCCTGAAACACAGCAGTCATTTCTATGCGTAAAGATAATCATGTTGGTTATACACAGTGGCTCATGATACTGCCTCTTGTTTACTTACTTTACTCTCCCTGTATAAGCCCCACATTTGTATACATTGTGGTCTCTTAATGTTGTGTGTAGTAGTACAAGCATGTAGTAAGTGATGCATTATTACCCACTTAGTATATGTTTCACAGTATGCAAAAGTGTGATACAGAAGCATTCACCGTTTTACTATCCAACATGGGAAAATTAGAAATGACATCTCTATGGTGTATGCTGCAACCAATGCCTGTTTCTGTATGAGCAGGTTCCTGTTCTAGAAACAACGCTGCAGTGGAATCTTCTTTGGAGCAATACATTGCCTAATCAAGTATGTAGTTCATCAGACATCTCCAGATGACCACTGACAATTTTTTGCCAACATTACATTCACAACCCCTTGTAGGGACTTGCTTTGAAAATTAAATGCACATGTGATATCGGTGATGTCATCAATCATATTTGCGATGTCATCTTTGTCATGGGTGTTATTCTTAGCAGTGCACGGTGGTGGCGCGAGCTATGGTTGCTTAGCTTACCATAACTGTTTTTTTTTTTTCGGTTTTACTTGTAACCATAACATGCCTTTATCAAGGTTTTTTTCACTGAATTTGATTAGGTTTTTAGTAGCACAACTTAACCATAATGCCCCTTTAACAAAGTGTTTTCATTTTATATATATATATATATTTATTTATATTCATATTTAAATATTTGTAAGGTCCCTATGATACAAATAGTGTTTCCAGGCGCCACAAGACAAGAGGGGAGGGAACAGGGGAGCAAATAAACTATAGCATAACCTAAAAAACATTCGGAATGTGCAAGTGCAGTGACAGAGGTGCAGGGGAGAATGAAGGGAGGAGGGAACAAGGTACGGGGAAGTGCTAGTGGGAGCCTAGTAGGGAAAGTGCCAAGGGAGGAGGCCACTGGCTAAGTGCTAGGATGGAGCAGTCCCATGGAGGGGGGATGCAGAGCCGCACACTGGGGGCCCAGAGGGCAGTGCTGAGGGGGTGGGTGCTGGTGGCAACTGGGCTGAAGGCCTGGTAACCTGTAAGACTCGGACACCAGTCTCAGCGGCACAGAGGAGGGAAAGACGTAGAGAAAAGAAGAGTTATGAGACGTTTCCGAAACTTAAGGCGGTCTGGCTCAAGTCTGAGACTGGCAGGGAGGCTGTTCAGATGGGAGGCACCAGCTGAAGATGGAGACCTACATCCCACTCTGCTTGGAGAAGCGTTTGATCAGCAGAGAGTTGGAGCTAGAAGAGCAGAGGGCTCTAGCAGGAGGTATTTGGGGAGCGAATGTTGGAGATAGTGGGTTCCCAGGTCCCAGAAAGCCTTGTGGATGATTCAGAGGGTCTTGAATTTGGTCCTTGCGGCCACCGGGAGCGAATGGAGGGATTCTAGAGCTGGAGCGATACAGTCCCTGGGCTTGAGGCCAAGGATAAGTCTTGCAGCCCTATTCTAGGTCAGTTGAATGGGGTGGAGGGGGTTGAAGGGAGGAAAGGGGAATATGAGGAAGAGGCTTTAGCAGTAGTCCAGCCTAGAGAGGACCAGGGCTCTGGCTCATGGCAGAGTCCTCATTTACACGGTGTCATTTCCCATTATAATGGTGCACCATTTATTGAACATGGAAGAGTAAAATGTTTGATATGGGCAGCCTCCACCTCTATCCAGCTGGTTGAACATGGATGTTCAGGGCATGAGCTTACCTTGGTTAACTATCTTACTACAGTGCAGGAGGTTCTATTGTGCATGTGGTTTGTGTACTTTTGTTCCCATCTCAGGATTGAAGTTTTTTTGTCCTGAAACCCACGGGCCAGGAAACCAAACCATATCAGTTGATTAAAGGAACATAGGCTTGATTACTAGACTTATATAAATGTAGGGGACAAATATCTTTAAGAAAATACAGCTGTTAAGTCGCATCATTCAACTCATTCTAATGTCTGAATAGGTTGCACAACTATCCTAGGCACTGCGCTCTCCATGTCTGGATAGTGATGTGTCAGGAACCGGATTTGTTTAGTCACAGCCTCTAGCTCGCTCTTTGGCTGGGTAGTTGATGCGTGTTTTCAGATGCTAGAAAAAATTGAACACTTAAAACGGGTATCCCATACAATGGATTACTCTGGCTGATAGTTGGCACCTGTATTACTAGACTACTCTGAGTAATTGGCGCATGCATTACGTGCTGATAGTCGGTAGTATTGTAGCCTTAGGATTACATCATACGTTCATGCTTGCCACATGTATGACAGCGGTTGTTTACCCTATGGCTGGGTAATTGGCACTTGTATCACAGTAACAGGCTGGCGCCATGGCTGTATAACTGACCCTCGTTTTAGGAATTCTAATGTTCTATTAGGGGAACTACCAGAGGTGACCTATGACTTGTTTACCAGAAGGGCTGGGGGCAGTGGAGCTGGTTCATGAGGCTGATCACAAGAACGGATATCCCTATATAATGTCTTTGGATTGCCAATCAAGATGTTTTGGCTATGACATTCCTCATGCCATAATTGATTTCATTCATCTTAGATGCTGCACATATCTGTGGTGGTCCTTTTTGCAGTCACGCAATGCCATGGTGTATGCTTAAACTATTTTGATGAAACATACAAGTCTGTGGGTTACTTTCTTTGGTATCCCTGGACACTATCATGGAATTGTTTTTTAAAATATATTTTGATGCTTATAAACATGAATTCACAATCCGTATCATGCGATCTTGTTTAGCTTATTGCACAAATAGTCTGTCTGGGATATAAAACTGAAAAACGTACACTCAATGGTTTTGTTCCGTCAGCAAGACCCTTAACGTCTCTATTGTGAAACAGCCCTTTTAATTCACTGCTCAGTTTGCTTAACCAGTATGCCCCCTCTTATTTTACAGACCCTCATTTAGACCCAACTTTTACCACAGGTTCACCAACATTCTCCAGCATGGGGTCTGGCATGGATTCACATGCTCATGAATATTCCCTGTCGTCCGGCTGGGAATCCTCGGTAACAGTATCAGTTTCGTTTCTGATCTGTCTTTCTTAGTAACCAATCACTCGTCTGTGGGTCTTACTGCCCCCAGTGAATGACTGCCCTCTCCCTAAGCCCCTCCCCTGACAGCCATCCTCAGATTTCGTAGCACATAAAGTGGCAGTAGGACCAAGTGAAGAGCTGCAGAGGGGAAAGAGGGAGGGTTTGCATGGCAATCCATGCCAGACCCATGCTGGAGAACAGTTACAGGTAAGTAACTTGTTCCTTCTCCAGCATGTGGTCTGGCATGGATACACATGCTCATGAATATAGGAATACATAGCCGTACACACATGCACAACCACGGAGGTGGCAAGGCTCAACATTAAGCATTACATCAACTCAACATTAAGCATCTCTTACCTCCTCACCAGGCCCACCTTCAGGCGAACAGGTTGCGCAGCACTGCTTGGCCAAGCCTGGCCTCCTCCCTATCAAGGATCTTAATGTCGAGGAAAATATCAGTCGTCCAATCTAAATGAATGGCATTGCTGTATTATGATGTTATAGGCACTTGGACACGATCATTCATTTATTTTCTGACATTTTGCACTGTGAGGGAAATTTATAGTTTTTGAGCCCCCTTTATCATTTGATGGCAGGATGCTACTTTATTGCAAGCAGAACATGTCATTAGCATGTGTGGAAAAAGGGTCTGGATGCTCTTTAAAAAAGGACTCTTTAAAAAAGGACTCTTCGCCCAATGCCATAGTATGCTCTTAGCAGATCTCGAGTGTTTGCAGCACGGAATCGTTAGTTGGCTTAAGATGTTTAATGAGTCACTCTCTGCATAACCAGGGCTGTCATTTATGTGGATACAGTGCTATTGTACCCTATTATATTAACTATACACACTGTAACAACACATCATCTGCCCTTCCCTAGAAGAGAACGATGACGGCACATACAACATAACTTCTAGTGGAAAATTATTCAGGCGAGTGTTTATTCTAGATATACTACAAAGATAAACACAAACTGATGAGCAGATGTTTTCATATGGTTTGGCAAAAACAACCACCTACTTCTTCGATAAATATTTACACAATGTTTGCCCTGTCCTTCAAAGCCAACCTCCAATAAACCTGGTCCCGCTTTCGAGCCTTACCTGGGCTTTTCTCTGACTCCAGCTAATGGCTTGGGCCAATCGGCCTGCCACAGATGCTAACTGTAAAGTGCTCTACCACACCATTCACCTCAAACACAGGTCCAGCCCTCAATCAGACAGACAAACCCTGTCTTTTTAAACCTGATGGGTGAATGGGATCTGCCCCATTATGGAAATGTTAGTTTGGTTTTGGTGCTGCTGAGCTATGCTTATGTTCACAAGGAGGGCCGTTTGCTCCCCAATGGATGAATGTCTAAGCAATGTGCTCCCCATGAGCATAACCCTTTTTTTAAACTTCCAGCAAACTGCTGAACCTCTAGCTTGCTTGAGTGACTTTGGCTCCCACCCAACCTTCTCGTAAATGACCATTTACTTTTCACAGTGTTATGACTGGTTCCTGGATCTAATTGTACTAGCCTCTTGGTTTGATTTCCAGTCTCTGAAATTCCCTAGCTGCCTCCTTTTTATGGATGTATGCTGAACAGTCCTCATTCCAACCTCCTGTATTCTCTGCTCATATTTGTTACTTATCATCTATAATGGCTTTAGTCTATTTCCAGTTCTTGTTCTCCTCCCTGGCCCATTTCCTTTTTGCTCCTTATCCTCCTTAGCATTCTTAATTGGGTCAATCCCCAACTGTTCAATTTCCCGTAGTGAGAATCTATCAGCTCCTTATTCCATATTCTCTTTCGTTGCCAAACCACTAATTAGAGTCCTAGAAGGAATGCAGTGAAAGGCGTGATGAGATCAACAGAAGCCTGGGATTTCTTCCAAGATCATTCTGTGGAGAGAAGACCTAAGGGAGAAGTGAGGGCGATGAGCAAGGTTGGCAGGGGGGTTTTGAGGGGAGAAGGGGGACGAGAGGGGCATTAAGAATCAGGAGTGGAAAAAGATTATAGCGTAAAATACAGGCTGCTTGGTCAGAAGAGTGGAGAATTGTGCAATAGGAGGTAAAAGAGAAAAGAGGAAGAAAAACAGCACAGGTCACGACTGAGAAATGAGGGGGGCGAGGAGGAGCGGGACTAAGATTTAGTAAAGGAGAGAATTAAAGGAGAAGATGGTAAGAAGGGTAAATTCGGTCAGAGCAAAACATAAGGTCAAAGGAAGAGCCAGAGACATGGGAGGGGCAGAGAAGGGGGCGAGGGAAGGTGAGTAAGAGAAAAAGAATATAGATAGAAGAGGTAGAATGAATAGTGGAAAGACGGAGATTGACATCACAGAGAAGTAAAAAGACTGAACAACAAGGAAGAAGAAAATAGAGAGGAGTCCAGATCATCACAGAAGCTAAAGAAAAGAGGTCTACATATAAGTAAAGCAAGCGAGAAAGATCTAGATTAGGAGGAAGTGATATTCAAAAGAAACGAAGTAGGAAGATTGAGCGTAGGATGAGAAGCAGCAGTCCAAGAAGAATGATGAATACCAAAGCCCCACCCTTGCCACTAGGCCAAAGAGTGAGAAAATGTTGAAATAGGAGAGGCAAATGCTGGGGTAGAGATATTGGAGTAGTAATCCAAGTCTTGGTAAGAGCAAGGAATTGAAAGTTAAGATGAGGGAAGAGGTCAAGTGTAGAGAGAGATTTCTTCCAGATAAAGGCAGTATTTTGCAGGTCGCTAGAAACAGGCAGAGGAGAGGAAGAATTAATGGAATAAATAAGAAGGCATTCGTTGTGAAAAGGAGAAGAGGACAATGATCTGATAAAGCGAAGAACTGGGATAGAAGGTGGCATATGAAAGGGGAGAAAATCCACAAGTGGATAGACTGATGAGGGCATGTGGGGGGGGGGGGTCCAATAGCATAGGACTACAACACATTGTCGGAGCAGAGAAATGATGGCTAAGGGTAGTTTATAGAGATGAGCAGTGCAAAACATGAGACCAGGCAACTCTTGGTGGGCATTTCGGACCTTTTTGGTGCTGTGCACCCTCTTCCTTCCCCAGCTTGAGCTAGCCTAATTTGGACTCCCACCGACTTTCCCCTCGTCCTCCGCCTGGTTAACTGCTGGCCCCCCTAGTGGTGAACTTTGGTGGCTTTGCCATCTTCTCAACTTGTTGTGGATTATCCTAATGGCTGGATTGTCCCAGCACTGAGTTGATGGCAATGCATACTTCTTGTTTGGAAAAACCTGAAAATGTGGAATGCTTCGCATCCAGTTGTGTGTGCAATGACACAGAGACTGCAGTCCTCTATCTGGGGAGCGGTAGACGGCGTGTTCTCTGAAAAAGGTGCGGATTAGTTTAAGCTTGGTGTAAACTGACATGCTCTGAAAGCTGCATTCACAGAGCAAATATGCATTGTGGTTCTGCAAATTGAAATGCCAGATTGAAACTGTTCCACTGCCCCCAAGAGATGGGCAGATCTGGCTCTCCCAGAATCATCTGACACAGCCTCCGCGCAACTCTGCTGATTTTTATAAAATAGTATTTCGTTTCTTATTCATTCCGTGCTGCCTTTGTGCTCCATCAAACAATTAGATTAAGGGAAGATAACCTGCAAATCCAGTTGCCCGTTTGATGTATTTTTCCCACGTTTCCCATTGTGAATCGATCTTTCTCTGATAAGAGCTTCGATCTTGTAACCTTTGTGCAGTTAAGGCGATTCCCAACAGCATGGACTATTAAAAGCGTCCAGTAGGTTTGTACTGTAACAGAGATTTGGGGAGTTTTTCATTATATTTAAGGTTCATCTGTCATGGTAGGTTGAAGAAAGAGTAAGAAGTGACAACTTGGACAAGAGTCTGCAGCAGCATATGGAGTACCCGAAATCCGGTCTAGAATGCTCAGTTGGCGCAAGAACGGCAGCACCTGCTTTTCAATTGCTTTTTAGTCATCAAATGGAACCAGATTGCTTTAAGCGTCTACAAAATCAGTGCAACATAGCCCCTTTTCCAAACAATGCCAATATTAAAAAATGTGCCAGTCTCTCTTAAACCCTTAATGTTTCAAATATATCAAACTCATTCCTTTTATATCAAAAGACACAGTAGTGTTTGAAGATGAGACAAAGTATGCCAAGGCAGGGAATAGTCGTTGCCCAATAACGACACATTAAAATGCATCCTCCTCGCACTACCCTCTGGATAACCGTGGAGGGGAGTCATAATGCACCAAAGCATCTGTGCTTTGAATCTACTAGGGTGGTGAATTGATGCGACATGTAGAAAAGAGGTCTAACGTAACCTCTTGCATAGAATTCTTTAAATGTCAACCCCATGCCTTCCGGTGCATGTCTAGCTGATCTCTTTGGTTTTACAAGCATTTTTTGCATTTAGGTTTTACTTTTGGATTTCTACAAGATTAGAATGTTTCTTTTAATCAATGGCACTCTCAGAATCCACTTCTGGTAGTGCTGCTTTGCACCTCTTTATCCACAGTAGTAGTAGGTTTCATATCCCAAGCACGATTGCTATGATACTCCTACAAAAAACGCAGAAGCTGCCTTTCAGTGTGTCTGGATCGTTAAAAAGAAAAGTTATGACATGCCCATTAATTGGGTATCTGACAACAAGTGGTGTCCAAAACTCATGCACACCTATTAAACTGAGAATAACTTCAGTCAAGATTTTTTAGGTACATTGGTTATAGTTATAGGTTATCATTTCGATAAGTACAGTGAACATTTCTATTTGACGGTATGAATAGATTAATAAAATCTTATGTTAAACAAGTAATCGTGCAAGTTTGTAACACAAATGAAAGACAATTTTAAAGTGAGCTCTACGCGTTTCGAGATGGGTATCTCGAAACGTGTAAGCGCACTTTATAAATCTTTTCATTTTTCGTTTCTTGTAAACTTTTTATGAAAGTATGTTATTTTATTCATACTGTCAAATAATAAAATACTGGTTAGCTCAAGAAATACCCACTGTAAGTATCATTGAAATGATAACCTGTAACTATAACCAATGTACCTAAAAATTCTTGACTGAAGTTATTCTCAGTTTAGTAGGACGGGAGTGTCCTTGAGTTTTGGACACTTGGTTGCCATTTTCGAGTGGGACTTCCTATGCCAGTCACATTGTTCTCCTGTGCACCCTTAATCTTCTCTACTTACTCCCAACTAGCATCTAAAGTTGTGTGATATAACCATCCTTTTTAATTAAGGTGTGCTTGCCATACCCCAGCCTAGTCTACTTACGGTTTCTGGTCAACCCGTGGCATTGACTGTAGGCTGGATTGCTCGGGTGATGAAAACATGAGCGCTCGGTTCAGCCTAGATTCAGTGTACATCGATCGAGTTCAGGGTAGACACTGTAAAGGAAGCAGATCAATATAATGGGCAGATAACACCGAAGGTAGGCAACAGGGTTGTACACATCGGCCCACAATTGCAAATGGCAATTTACTTTTTTTGACTGAGATGGGTTCAAGCATCCGCACGGGGAGTTTGCGCTCGCCTGGTCTTTTTTTTTTTAATGATATTTTTAGAAAATGTAATGATGGGAGATCAACCTCCGAAAATGTGTGAGGCTAATATGCACACATTTTCTAATGCTCTCCGCACAACACACACAGTCCAGTGTACTCTGGGAGACACAGCCTACAGGCATAGTCCTCCCTGTCACATTTATATGACGGCTGATAGCCAGGGGTGCACAAAAACATACAGAGAAGGGCAACACCTTCCTCCTCCCATGGCTAGCCTAATTAAATATCAAAGGCTCCATGGATCCGCTTTGTTCTATTGTCTAAGTTCTGTGTGGTGGCAGTGCATACTGATGAGTTAATTGAAGCACGCCTGCAAATAGGTCTGGTCACAGAAATTAACAATGGGCAGGGAAACTAACACCTCTTTGATATGCAATTTGTCACCTTAAAACTAGCTCCAACCCCTCTGTATGAAGGACAGTGAATGGCATGTCTGGTTCCACAAGTTGCCGTAGGCAACCCCTGCAGAGCGGACCCCCTTCAGAGGGACGAAGTATGTGATTTGAGGGAGACATAAGTCTGTTCTCAACACAAACTTCAATGGAGACCTGTGCTTTGATCAAGAGCCACAGAGGGCTCAGTTAACCAGAGAGACACTTTAATCTGCAATAGACAGGAAGATGGGTGGGACTTAGGAGTACATGTTGTCACCTCTTACCTTTCCTGTTGCGAAGCACTCTAGTCCTGACATGATGCATAACGGAACCCCGGATTGGTTCCTTAAGGTAGGCTTAGCCTGCACCAATTACTGGGGCCCATTTGGCTTTTAAAGAGGGCTGAGCCCCTCACTTGGATCTAAAGGCTTCACCAGAAGTAGGAAAGAAGAACTTAGACTGTACCTTCAGCCAGGGTCCAATGCTATCTTACAGCTTCCGCCAGTGAAGGAAGGCCAGGATTTCCAAGAGAAAAGCAAAACTCCTCCCCTGAACATCTCCCAGGGAACAGAGGGTGATACCAGACTCAAGGGCCCTTCCAGCAGCTCCAGAACCGGTACCCAGCCAGCACACAGCATGACCTTTTAGATTCTGCCAGCAAACTTCCTAGGTGGGAAGTGCCAGTGAGTCTCTGGACAAAGGACAAGGCAGTTGCCTGCAAACACTTTCCTCAGCCTTTGGCCGTCCGCTTTGAAAGGACACCACAAGCCCTGCAAAGAAGCTAGGAGGAGTGCAACACAAGCATCAATCAGCGTCCATCTTTTAGGGACATTTTCGAGGCAATCGAGCCCTCTAACCGCAACCGACTGCACCACTGACTGTTTTCACGCCTTGACCAGCATTCCATATCCGCCAACCAGCACAGAGACAAGGATTCTAGACCCTGAGCCGCTGTGTAGGCCAGCCTGCAGCCGCCTGTCCAGGCTCACTTGCCGAACTGCCTACCGCCTGATTCCCGCAGCGGTCTCCCGTTGCAGGAGCTGCAAAGCGGCCTGTAATCGACTTGACGCTGTCGAGCATCAAGAACATCTCAAGCACCCAGTACATTGTGGTTCTGCCCCCGTGGTCCTTCTGCGAAAGCCCCTATTGACATTTACAACCCCTTTCTCCCTTGGTGCAGAAACCAAATTACCTTGAACAGTTCAGACTAATTGATTTACCGACTACCCTCCTGTCAGGATCCGGAGTGCATCCCTTTCCTTTGTGAAACTCTGTCCTCTGTGTTCCTTTACAGTGTGGGTTGTATTTTGTAGTGCACTAGAACTGTCTTAATAATAATAAAGTAGAGATTTTTATAACCTTGACTGGACAGCCCCTTTTATCATTGGGTAATAATTGTATTTTTGCTGTGTTGCAACTAACCAACGATCCACGACCATGCAGAGATAAGCCTGCCGTTCTGTCCACATTACCAAAATTGTACAAGGTGGTTTATAATTGACTTGTGTTGCAATCTGTTCGGATCCCTTCTGGTGTAGTAGGGCTTATTGATGGTTTATAAACCGATATTCATCCCTATACCACTGGTGCCCCGGAAGTTAACTTGTCACAATGACACTGTTTGAGAACTAACCAAAGGGGGACTTTGGGTCGCATCTTTTGGAAATAGTGCATTTTAAAAGCATATTTAGTGAGTAACATTGGTCGAAATGTGTAGTGATTAATCAAGTGTTCTGCTTTGGCCACAAGACTACTGTGCTTAAACCAAAACAATCTGGCTCATACTGACTTGTAGTTGGCCCTTCGGACATTTCCGTAAGCCAACCCGTGCACAGGTGATGCACACATGCGTCTTATAATTTACATTTATCTCAAGAGTGCCAGTTTGGTTTTAGTTTTTACGTTTGTATGGCGTTAAAATCTTAGAATGAAGTTGCTTGTAAAGCAGGATACACTCCAATATTACTTTCAAACCATCAAAGAGATGTTCGTCTCTCTAGGTTGTTTCGTCTGTATACCATTGCAGCTGGCAGGTAATTTATGATGTTACCTGGATTCCCAAAATGAGCGGTAGGAAGCTTTCCTGACACTTAGAGGGCTTATCGATTAGAGTACAATAAAGCCGTCCTGTAGGAAATGTTTTAACGACATTTGTAACTAAAAATATGAAATGTACAGGAATCACTCAGCCATAATTGAATGAGACTTGCTCTAAATGGATTGCCTTCATTTCAAAGAAAGGAGGCAAACAAGTTTGTGTAATGTGGATCCAGACAGTGCCATTTGTCTGTGGTCCCTTTTCACTGTGATCGTGAAGTTCTTAATTGCAGAAGACATATCGGCCTTGGGCAGTGTGAAACTGTACAGCTGCCACCCCTATTGTAACGGACAATGCAGCAGTTCCAGGTGGAAATCCTGTGCCTTCATCACCTGAAGCCTGCCCGGGTGACGTTTTTTCGAATTGACCTGTTTTTGCTTCCCATCTGCAGACGGCTAGGCTTCCATGGCTCCCCGTCGGACGGCAGCAATTGGGCTTTGACCTGTTAACGCTTACAGGGTGAGTCTGTAAACAGACAAGATAGTCCTGGGGAGCAGGTCTCCTGCAGTAAGCAAAACCAATTAATGTGGTTAGTACGTGTGTGCTTTTCCACGTAATGTTCCAATTAGCTGACCATGGCGTTCTCGCACTTTGATGAACTTCGCGTGTGCAATTAGCACCAAGCATGCTGGTGGTGAACCTTGTGTTGATAAATTGTTTTCAAAATAGGGCACAGAGACGGTTCCTGGACGTTGGTATATTATGATGCTTCCAGTGCAGTTAGTGTCCTAATGCATTTGACCCAACCATTATCGATTAGCCAAGTAATCGATCACTAATGTTCTAATAAGGCACTTTCTTTCAGTTGAAGACTCAAAGAGGGAGGGTCGATGTTGCTATTGGTGCAAAATAGCAGAGGAAAGGGATTATTTGTATTTCAAATCCCTGCTCGCAAGGGCGTCTGTGTAACCTGTTGGCCGAAGGACGGAGGTGCATGAAGGCTGAATGAGTTTGTGTTGGTTTTCTGTAAAGGCTATTTTGCTTCTCGTGAATTTCTTTCATGAATGATGGATCACCTGCTGGTATGAAGGGTGATGGTAATTCAAGGTTTCTTTTGACTATGTCCTGTAGAACCCAAGCTCTTATGTGTATTGGGGTCTGTTTGAAAGATCCTGCATTCAGCTGTGGTTTCTATTCGAATTAATGGTATATTTTTCACTACCCCAAATATTTCCACCCAAAGCGTCCTCTATTCTGGCACTGAACTGTTGAAAATATGTAGTGGGTCATTGGGGGGTGGGGAGGGAGAATGGTGCAGCTGGAGAGGCTCTACCATGTTTTGTACAGATGGCTCTGGGTAGCAGCGGCTGGCTTTCTAATAATGTGGCAGATGCAGAGTATTTACTGGGCAGTAGTTTTAAGTGAAGCCTTTGTGCGTGGGGTGATGCAGGAAATTGTTCCATCTTAAATAAGGGAGGCAAACTTGGAAACGCAAAGCAACGTGGACTGACAGTTCGGTTGTTACCTCTGTGGTCTTCCCCAATTAAGTAGAAAGTGATTGCTGAACGCATTGGGAAATGTAACTCGAAAGAATTCAGAGGGGATTCATTTATTTTTACATTTTTAGTAGCGCACAAAACCCAGAGGCATCTTGGCTCTAGTTAGTTACAAGAGGTTACAAAATACATGGTTGTAGGACGAGTATAAAAGGAGGATCAAAATCAGCTACTGTGCAATACAAGATAATGCGAGAAAAGCCTACGCCTGCCGGAAAAACCAAACCCAGAGGCACCAGGTGCAAAATCAGTTGTGCGAGACGTTGGGTGTAGTTCAGAGCTACTAGTTACAGGATGAATATAATAGGAGAGAGCACAGCCTGTTCCAGCCGGAAAGGCCTCACCCAGAAGGACTGGGGGGGGGGGGGGGGGGGGGGCAGATCAGCAAAATGAGATGCAGTTAAGAGTCAAAAGCTACGGTGATGAGAAAGTTGTAGTTCCTTTTGCTAGCAAGAAAGATAGCGTTGCAGGTGAGTGAATCCAGGGATAATGAATGGGAATGTTAGGCTGTTGTAGCAATGAGGGTGAATCTTGCAATGGGGAGTGGGAATTAGCACGTACCTTAGATGACGTACGTAGGGGGCATTTACCTAGGCCTGACTGACCCAGACAGAATTATCCTCAACCCTTAGTGGTGGACCTTTGTGTTGAGCCGGCTTCGCCTGCCGGCTCACTATCAGAGCGTCGTCATAAGGGAAAAATATTTTCCAATCCGCCACTCGCGGGGGAGGGAACAAGCGCACACAGGCCGCCCGGCGGCACTGTGAAAGCAACAGCAACCATTTCGGAAGGGAGCAGATGCTCCTGCAATGATGGATCTAGCCCTGAGGGGCTTACCTTAAAAGCACCATCGCCATGTGCAGCAGGGACATCTGAGTATACTGGGAGTGCTGAGGAAAGGGCTGTTGCTTGTTGGGAGATTCGGACAGGAGTAGCCTTCACCCTTAGTCGTGGCCCCTTGATATCCTACAAGAATCACTTTCGTCTCGTGGAGCGCATACATCTTTCCGGTCCAGGACTGATAGTTTGAGAATATTCTGCAAGGTATACCTAATGTAGATTCCCCTTCGGGTATTGTTGATGGGTATGGAAGTTATCTCGGGGCTTTTAATCATGGATTTTCTCTTTCAAGATGATGATAAACCATAGTTATTTGATACTTTTTCTTAGGAGCAAAGCCCTGCTGTCTGCATGGGATAATGGGCAAGTCTGATGAAGTGATGTGCTAGGACACTTGGCATATTGGCAGAATAGGTTGGATCTTGGCCTATACTTTCAGTTCCAGGTGTGTTTGAAATTGCTCTCACCTTAGCTCCAATGTGCAGTCTTTCCAAAGGTGCTGCAAGGTGCCCTGGGGGTATGAGCCCCTTCTGAATTTGGCCTCAGTCTTTGTTGAAAGCAGCATGCAGAAATGGTGAAGCATTTCATGTCCGAGGACACACCATGTTTACTTACCAATAACCATTAACTAGTCATAATTGACTCATGGCGAGTAAGAAATGTGTGCTATGTGTATGTGAAGATTTAAGATGGCGAACCACTCTTTATGCTTGATTAGTAGCTATAACTTTGCACGTTTAGCCCTGTTATGTTCCAATGGTATACCGAAATACTGGCTGGGCAGCAAGCCTCTTTGGGAGAAATGGCTGCTACTCAACGTGTTTGGCATCACACAGATATTGACTTTAGAATGGGTTATGAAACCTTCGAAGGGGCTTCTAACACAGCTGTGTGGCACAAGCAGGTGTAGTGTCTCAGTAAAACAGAATGGTTATGGTTCATCTGCCAGCCTTGTACTTTCACATTGGTCAGCAGGGGGATCAGCTGTCTGCTGCTGCGCTCATTCAAGATTCTAAATTATTTCAGTGGATGTTTCTGCCCATGCCTTTTATATAGTGATGCTCTACAAATCCTCTACAGAGGCTAAGATGGCCGCCACTGGATTTGCCTGACCACCAGCAACTAGAAGCCAGATGCTGAATGCGGATTTGCTGCTCCAGTGCCTTTAGCCAATCCAGCAATGCCGGCAGGCGAGCGCCGGCCCACTACCTAAGGCACATGACCCAAGGCCGGCTCCTGTCCCAAGCCTGTTGGAGCCAGGAGGGCCAAAGGGCTGCTTAGGCTCACACCCTTGTACCCCTCGCCTTGTCCCAGCAATCTGATTTGTTCATAAACTGCTGCCCCTCACAGGCCCCTAACTACAGGAAAGCAATTCATCTACACGTGCTTTAATAACTTGTCTGTCTGCCTTGTAAACCATCGTACTATGATTCCAAATCGCAACTCCAATGTCTGCAGCCACAGTCGGCACCTGCCACTAACTTTAACGGCATGCCTGGGCTGTTGATCTACTGCTCGTTGTGCTCTCGCATTGAAAATACTCCGATCCTCGTCACACTATACCCTCCACACTACATATCCTATCCAATGTGCACATTGCTGAACGTGCTACCAATTTGCATTTAGTAATACTGTAACGGCTAACCTACCCTTACTACCATCCCTTTGCATCTTATATCTGATTACCTTGTTGCTCCACCTGCATTGCATTGACTTACTGTGTTGCCCCCAGAGCTACGCCGCAATGTACTAATTTATGGGACTGCTCCCAGTGTTACACCTGTATTGAATTGATTTACTATGTTGCTCATAGCACTATACCGTATAGTATTGGCTTATCTTGCTGCTCCTATTGCTCTACCTGCGCTGACCTATTGTGCTATTCTCAGTGCCACACCTGTATTGTATTGGCTGTAAGAGGATTCAATTCAACACTACAGCTAAGTCAATGCCTAGTCTGGGATACTGAATGGAAACCCTTATTGATATATCTTTATGTCCAGTTCATGAGTTCTGGATGACTACCCCTATATAACACCCCTCTCTTAGAATCCCCCTGACCCCACTGAGCCAAGAAGTAGTTCTGTTTTGCAAGTTTAAAAGGTTTATTTGAAAAGAAAATTAACAGTATATATATATATATATATATATATATATCACACTTTCATAATGAATTAATAATTAATATCACACTTAAAACATGAGCAGTGATGAACAGTGAATAATGTCCTACTAGTAAACTGATTTGGTTACCCAGGAGTAGTATAAGGATGAGGTAGCACACTTGTGAATAGGAACAGAAGAATAAGGTGGTAGAGAATGCTTTATATAAGTTCAGATGGATGCAATGTTGAATGAAAATGCAGTACAGAAAATACTCAATATGATTTCAACAAAACAATGTAATCACTTTTCTCTGGCAATCCGCTCCCCCCCCCCCTTATGCAATGTAAGGAAATGAAGAGTAGCACACAGTTCTCAGACATGCAATCAAATGTAATTCAGTTCACCCCAGCAAGCTTAGACTACGGATAGAAGTTGAAACACAGGCCCAAAATGCTTTTATATGTGCTGGCAATGAAGTGAGGAATATGCTGAAAATGGTTTTAATTCCCTTTAGGAGGTTCAGGGTGAGTGAAAGATACTTGGGATGAGCTCAGGCTCCCTTTAACAATGCTCTAGGAGTAACTAGCAGGTTAAATGAATTTTTGGCAAAGGAAAGCAAGGAAGTTGCTGTTTTCACACATGGCTGGATTTTTAACCAAATGGCGAATAGTGGCAAAATTCGCGAATGCGTGAATCACGATTACGGCAAAATTATAAGGAGTTCTAGGTTCGTTGAAAAGCTAAGATTCTAAGCTTTCAGAGGAAAGTTAAGCCAAGTTTCTAGCCCAAACAGTTCCAAAGATATGAACGATTTTGTAAAGGTCGTTTTTCGAATTTAAAGTAACTCAAATTGACAGGTGACAGCTTTTAAAAATGACAGGTGACACCTATGCGGCTGCAGAATTGACAAGTGACAGTTAGGAGGAAGTTCTACTTAGATTAAATAGATTGAATTATATCACTGGAAACTAAGATTTGGTTTCACACCATCCTAGCTGTACTCACAATGTATTTGGAAGGTCTAGGTCTCACGGATCGGGTCAAGATGGCTTCGGTTCTGGTTTCGCCCCGGACGGTCTCTGCGCACAGTGTCTGGTCTCTGCTCTGCTGGTCTGGTCTGACACTGCTCCTGGCCCGGCTCCTGGATCTCTGGGTACAGCGTCTGTGCACAGCTCCTGGATCTTTCTGCACAGTTTTCTCTGGACACAGCGCTGATCTGCACGGCTCCTGGATGCTGCTACCGCTGTTAGGTTGGCTGGATGCTGAGGCCTGCTGAGAAGAATTCTCAGTTTGTGGGTTTAGGCCCTTGCTTTGAGTTCTGAATCAAGTTCTTTGGAGTTTTAAAGTCTAAGTGTTGGATCTGGTATCTTCTGGATGTTGTGTGTTCCGGCAGAGCGCGTTGCAGCAACTGGATTTGAATGTCTCTACCTGTCCCAGCAGTCTCTTTTTATGTGTTTTGAAAGTGGGTGTGTGCCTGGGCCTAGCTAAGCCTGCCCCTTTCTACTTGTCATTGGCCCAATTCTCCCCTCTCCCATGATTAGGGGAAGGAAATGTGAGTCAGAGTGATGCTGTAGGTTTTATGGGTCAGAGGATCCTCCCCTGGTCAGTTTGCCCACAAATCTATATTTGATTCAAATACATATTGCACAGATACACAGTTGTTTAAAATTACATGCACCCATCACATATCACATGAGGTATACTCTGTTCAAACTCTGCTCTTCCTGGGGGCTTGCATTCAGAAATGGCAACATTTTGAACTTTTTGACTGGTTTTGCAATATCGGACATTTACCCAAATTTACACACATGTGCGCAAGGAGTATGGACATTAATTGATGAAGTGTTAGATTTTTAAAATGCAGACATTGGTAGTGAAACCCTATTTTCCGCTAGCAACCCCCCAGATCATACCACCAGGTCCTAAAACCTCTTAAAATGTGGGCAGAAAAATCACAAGAATTATGGTATCATTTAGCTAATTTTGACAAGTCCACACCATGAGTTATACATCTTTCTTAAAATCATATTCTGGCCAACAGGGGTGTGTCTTTTCAGGTCACATGGTGTAGAAACCAGTTTATCCAGTTTCTGCCAAGCTCAGCGACCCTGCCCCTCCCAGCTTCTGCCAAGAGGAAGCTATTTTACACCCCCCCCCCCCCCCATAAACCAGCTGCCTGAGTCAAGGAAGGGCTTTGTTCAACCTCCTTCAGTCTGTAGGTGCTCCACCCCTAATCCAATTATCAGAGAGATGGCATATCCTTTTAGTGTGGGCAGCAGAAGGCAGCTAGGCCTGGGAACTGCTGTGGATCCAGTTTCACTCCAGTTGGGGGAAGTTGTCAGGCAGAATTCAGTTCCTTTAAGACAGAATTTAGCTAACATGTCACTTTTTGTTCCCAGTTTAAATCAAACATGCAATTTTTACACATGCAGCTAAAACACTGATTCTAAGTTCTAAACTATGACATTTCAACAGTGACAAACTATGTGACACTCAAAAGTAGGTCACTCAGTTAATTTAAACATTTTCGATTTTTGGTAGTTTTAAATCCAGTTTCAGTTAGGCTGCTGCAGACCTGCAGAGCTCAGCCAGTCTTATGAACATTGTTTTGGGGCTCTTCAACTTCCCAGATTTTGTATGCACACATACTTCATTCTGCCAGATGTCTGCTGGTGTTCATTGAGATTTTTGGATATGTTGCAATGTTTGAAATAGGCATTTTGAGTTGGCATTCAGGGAAACAAAAGGTGATTTTAAAGTGCGGTTTTTCCTTTGGCACACATTTCACTCATGGCACCCCGGCCCATCCTGCTCGCACTGGTGGGTGGCAAGTTAGGCAACCATTTTAGTGTGCACAAACTGTGTGGTTCTCCTGGATTTTGGCACACGTGGGCTTTTTGGCCATCTTGGATTTTCTAAGCCCACAGCACCAAATGTTGCAGCATGATAGCTCAAACGTGGGTCAGGACACCCAACAAGGCTCATCTGCTGCTCTGAGTGCTCTACCTGCATTGCATTGCTCTACCCACATTGAGATATGAGAATCTGCTTATATCACGGACATGCCACATCGTGTTACCTCCCGTAGTGTATCCTGAGCTTATAGGTATTCTACACTAAAGGTGTTTTCTGCCTTAAATAACGCCGTTTACCATCAGCTGATTTAGCCATGCAGGCACTGCACCAAGCACTGACCATCCTCTTTAATTGCCTTGCTTGTTTGAACTTGCTTACAGTAGTACTCCTTACAGCCAGCCGCCGTTTGATACCTATGGACACCACCACCAATCCCATGCCCATCATTCGCTTATCAATGACATCTAGCCTCCCACCTTCAGCCCATATACCACCACCCAGTTTTTTACCTCCATGTCTCCTCTATGCGTCCCACCCACAAAGAATACCAGCATCAGGATTACACACCAAACCCAAAGCTCTGTATTTGACTAAGGCCTCTCCTCACAACAGTAGAACACCTGCACATGCCATCGACCTTCACTGCATTACTAAAGACCGACTACACCAAGTATCCACACCGACTTCACTATCTACTTTGCCATGCTACACACTATACAGAGACCATAGACTTGGCTCTAGGTTTCTGCGACAACACCTCGCCCCCATCATCCTTGACACCACCGCAGCAGCCATCATAGCTGACCCTACTACCTCACATGTATCTGAACACAGTCAGGGATCACCCAAAGGCAAACGGAACAAGACCTCACCTCCTATAAAAGCTGGCTTCATCAATGCCAGATCCTTACCAGCACACACGTTAGATATCGTGGACCTTATACACAACCTTAATTTCATTGCTATTACAGAAACTTGGCTTCACACAGCCTCAGGTCCCTCTCTTGCCCTTGCAATCCCCCAGACAACTACTCTATCATCCAAACGGATATAGATGCCAACATCTCCAAAGGAGGAGGCAATGCATTTATATACAAAACATCACTAGGCATAAGAAAAGTCAACAATCTACCCTTGCCCTCAGCAGATCTTCTATCTGTGAAACTTCCCTCCTCTCCCACATCTGCAATCACAATCCATCGCCCACCAGGTCCTTTCACATCTATCTACCAATACTAAAAAATAACTCGCAAGTCATCCTGGGAGATTTCAATCTAGGCCTTCATGACTCAAGACCAGAAAGCTTGCGCTCATAAGGACACAATGACTGCACTAGGGTTCTCACAACGCATATCCGAACCTACTCATAATAAATGGAGAATCCTAGATTGGATAGCCGACTTAAATTGCAATATTGACTTCCTATCTAATACTCCATGCGTCTGGGCCGACTACCACCTCTTCTCGTTCTGCGACATCTACCTCACAACCTCAAGCACTAGCCACGATGACTAGGAACAAATTTAATCTAACCTTAAAGAAACTTATATCACTACTGCAACCGATCATTAACCCTACCACAATGACCTCAGACCCCACAGCCTTAGTCGACTTGTACAATCACATTATTCTTAAGGCTATCGACACACTAGCGCCCCTGAAACTGCACAAAGCTAAACCTCTTGCCCACCTCAACACCTGGTACACTCCACACCTCAAGGCTCTTAGGAAAATCAAAAGATCCTCTGAGGCACTATGGAAGAGCACCCCCACATTGGCAAATAAGGACAACTTCATTGCAGCCTCCTTTAACCTTTAATTATAGATCGCTATAATTCAAGCAAAAAAGATAACTACAATGACTGCATAGCCAAAGCTGAGTCCAATACCAAGGAACTCTTTAACATTTTGAAAGAGTTAGAATCTCCTATCCCACTCCCTGATACTTGCACCAAAGACGCCCTATGGTGCACCAATATTCTGAATGCACTCGAAGACAAAATCACCATGCTCCAAAACAAAATAGAAACGAAGAAATCTCTTATTACTAATGCTGATCCCACCCTGAACCCAACTTCCCCGACTAGGAGCGCACAGCCCCAATTTAACTTTACACCACTCTCCATCCAAGAGGTTGAAATCCTAATCCGGAACCCCGCACCCTCAAATTGTCAGGGAGATGCATGCCCTGCTTCCCTTATTAAGAAGGCCCCGAAGGAAACGGCCCCCTTCATCATTTCAGTCATTAACACGTCCTTCAAATCTAGCATAATACCCAACAACCTGAAAGACGCTTGGGTACTCCCGCTCTTAAAAAAAAAACCTTCATAAGACCCTAACAACCCAGCTAACTACAGACCCATCACAACTGTTCCATTTCTGCAAAAATACTGGACCAAGCTGCCTATCTGCAGATACAGCAACACCTTGAAACCAACAACCTACTAAGTCTGAGACAGTTTGGATTCAGACCTAGACACGGAACAGAAACTGCTTTAATCGACCTCCAGACTCAAATCCAAACTGGCCTTGCTTCTCCTACTCGACCTATCAGCGGCATTCAATCTGGTAAACCATAAAATCTTATGTAAACGCCTCTCATCGGCCGCGCTCTTCTCGGACCAAGCGAATGCTTGGATCGAGTCGTTCATCAATAACAGATCCATGAGGGTCTTTGCACCCTCAGCCTATGCTACTCCCACCCCAGTTATCTGCGGGGTTCCCCAAGGATCTTTCATGTCTCCTACTCTCTACAGTGTATTCACCAAGCCACTTTTTGATGAGCTTGACTATCTGGGTGTCGCATATACCAACTACACGGATGACAGATACTCCTCCCCATCACTGGTGACTACACTGTGGACAGTAGAACTCCACAATATTTACCTTATACAAGCCTTGGCTGCTTCCTCCGCCTATACTTGCAAGCTTATCACAGCCTGTCGACCCTACAGCCAAGTGCATCTTAATAGCAAGAGCCCTAGCAATTTCTAAGCTCGATTATTGTAATGCGCTCTATCTTGGCACCTCAGAACAGAAGCTTAACAAAATGCAAGTTATGCAAAATAACGCCGTTCGAGCAGCCTTAAATATCCCAAGGAATCTTCACATCTCAGAAACCAGACATTTTTTTTTTTAATTCAATTTTTATTGGTTTCAAGAACAAAAAAACAAGCTTATGCATATAGTATACATTGGCCGCACACCCATAACGACTTCAGAATATAACGGAGTCATAAGGCTTTAATGCTTTCATCCCCCCACCCCCCATTCTCGGGACTCGGTGACCGCATTTTTAAGACTCTTCTCTTTGGGCAGCACCAGCTGGGCCCGTGGCCAACTATATACAATGGACTCCCCTGATTCGCATGCAAAGGGGTCCATACAAGAGGTAGTTTCGGGCCGGGTGGAGAAGTTCGGTTACCCTCAAGACTTGTCCTTTGTGTTGACAAACGCCTCCATGAATTGCAGCCAGTCGGTTTCAATCTGCGCACTGTACTGCAGGCGTTAGTTTATTCATAAAGTAGATGTCCTTGGCAACTGCCACCCATTCCCTCTTTGTTGGAAGGGCTGGTCTGTTCCAGCTTCTGGCCCGTGCCACTCTAGCTGCCAGCAATGGCGAGTGTGTCACGTCTGGTAACTTTTCCCAGTGCTCATCTGTGTTGCAGGCCGAAAATCACCAGTTTGGGGTCCAACGAGTAGTCCCCCCTCCCCCGCCTCCCTAATCCAACTAAGCACCTCCGACCAGTAGGCCTGGACCTTGTGACACGTCCACCACATGTGCCTACTAGTCTGCTTTTTCCCCGGATCCATGCCAACCCACTGGGACTACGTCTGGGAACATCCTAGAAAGAGTGATCGGGTCGTACTGCCACCTGTGGAGGAGCTTGACGGTGTGGGACTTGTATTGGCATGAAATCGACATCTTGAAGGCCCTACTACAGAGTTTCCCCCAGAGACCATCCCCGATGGTGCAGCCTAGATCCCTTTTCCGTTTTCTTCTGAGGGTCCTGGTGGTTCCCTCACGGGGGGGGTCAGAAGAGCAATGTACAGGAGGGAGAAGAGGCCCTTCATTTCCGTGTGGTAGTCCAATATTTTTTCCACCGGGGTGAGCTTCCTCTGTATGCATTCGTTCAGGTTTGGGTTCATTAGGATTCCCTTAAGTCTAAAGTATTGGAGTGGTGAAAGTCTGCCGATACCTAGAGCCTCCTCTAGTTCCTGGATAGGTATGAAGGAGTCCACCCTCACCAGTTGGTCAACCCTACAGAGCCCCGCTTCGAACCAGGACTGGTAATGCTCGTGTCCTGGGATCTCTTCCAGAACTGGTGTAGACCATATGTGACTGAGTGGGGAGGGCCATGTGGTGACTCTTTCCTGGTGTCCCTTCCCTGCTAGTGCCTTCCACATAGTTCCCATAATCGGGTGGTCCCTAATCCTTCTCGGGAGCTTTTTTAGTGGGACCCACAACCATTCACCTACAGTAACTGGGCTTAAGGAGTTCTCAATGTAGACCCACTGTTTGTTGGGGTCTTTAAGTTGAGGGCCGAGAACCCTGAGCTGGGCGGCCCTATGATAAGTATCGAGATCTGGGAGGGCAACACCTCTTTCTTTGGGAAGGGTGAGGGTCTCGAACCCTATTCTGGGTTTCTGGCCTTGCCATATAAACTTCACTATCCGCCTCCTGGCTTCTCCGAGGTATGCCTCAGGGGCCTCCAGTGGAAGCATCTGGAAGAGGTAGAGCACTCTGGGGAGCAGGTTCATCTTTATAGCATTTATTCCACCCATCCATGAAATTTGCCCTTTACCCCAGCCCTCCATTTCCCTGAACAATTTCTCAAACAGGGGGGGATAGTTTGCCAGGCTCAGGTCTTCATTAGGTCTTACAATGTTGATCCCCAAGTATTTCATCCCACCCAGGCAGACCCGGAGGCCCAGAGGGGGCAATTCAGCTATGCACCTATCAGCGTCTGAAGCAAATGGGAAGATCGACTTGCCTACATTAACCTTGAAGCCTGAGAAACGGCCAAACTGGTTGATTATCTGAAGGGCCGCTGGGACTGAGCGCGTGGGTTCCCTCAGGTAGAGCAGGATGTAGTTTGCGTACAGGCCGAGTTTAAAGGTGCGGTCTCCCATCACTATGCCCCGCACCATGGGGGAACCTCTGAGGTATTCTGCAAGAATCTCCATGGTCATGGCGAAGAAAAGGGGGGGGAAGAGGGCAACCCTGCCTCGTCCCCCTCTGGAGGCCAAAAATACATGACAGGCGACCATTGACTATCACTCTGGCAGATGGTGACACATATAGGGCTTTGATGGCTTGTCTTATCCCTAATCCAAACCCCAACTTTTCTAGGACCCCATGTAGGAACTCCCAGTCGACCCGATCAAACGCTTTCTCGGCGTCGATGGTCACTAAGACTGGGTTCTCACCCATCGGAGATGCGATCTGCATGAGGTGAAGAGTTTTACAAAGGGTGTCGGCCCCCTGTCTCCCCCGTATAAACCCCACCTGATATGAGTGTATTAGGGTCAGCATATGGCCGTCCAGCCTCGTTGCAATAATCCTCGTGAATAGCTTTGCGTCCACGTTGAGGAGGGAGATAGGTCTATAAGAGCGGCAGTCTGCTGGGTCCTTCCCCCTCCTTCGGAATCGTTAGTCTGTTATGGGGGCATCGAGGGCTGCAGACTCCTGCATTCCAAGGGTCGGGAGAGAGACCCCCTCGAGGTATACCTCCCGCGCCTCCCTCTCCACTTCTCCCTCCCTCCCATATAGGGTCTCATAGAAACTAGCAAATTTCTCTGTTATGTCTTCCGGGTCTGTACTCTCCCCCTCTGCATCATTCCCAATTCATTGGACCCACCTGTCCGCTCTCTGGCCTCGGAGTTTGGCCACCAGCATGGCATCGGCCTTGTCCCCTTTTTCGTAGTACCCCTGACGCAGGTGTTGGTGTCCCGCTACTATTTTGCCCAATTCTAGGGCCCTGAGATCATGTCTTTTCTCTCTAGGTCTCTCTTTCTCTCCTTCCCCCTTCCCCTCAGATCTTTCTAGGGAGAGTATATCTGACCTTAACCTGTGAGCAAGGAGGGTCCTTACCCTTTTTTTGGAGGCTCCTTCACTTATCAGCCTACCCCTCCAGGTTGCCTTCGCCGCCTCCCATACAGTTTCCTGATCCACTTTGCCCGTGTCATTTAGCTCGAAAAATTCTGATTGCTGATGACATTTCTTCTCTAAAGACCGTGTCCCTCAATAGGAAATCGTTAGATTTCCACAAAGATTCCCTGGCCCTTAAACCGGAGATTCCTAGTGGTCTGACCAACTGACAGGATGAATATCACACGCATCTATTTTACTCATGAACTGGTGACCAGTGAAGAGGAGATCTATTCTTGTCCTAGTTCCGTGGGCTGCTGAGTAAAATGTGTACCCCTTTGCCCTTGGGTGGTGGTCCCTCCAAATGTCCACCAGTCCCTTTTCCCACATCAGGTCCCTGGGGCCCCATTCCAGACCTCCCCCCACGCTGCCTGGTCGAGTGACCCCTCCACTATGGTCTAAAACCCAGTCAGCCCATATGTTGAGGTCCCCACCCAGTATCCGGAGACCTTCTGCCCTGGACATCACCTCTCCCATAACCTCTTGAATAAATTCCTTCTCACATACGTTGGGGCAGTACATGGATACTAGGGAGACCCTGGTGTTGCGGAGATTACCGGACACTACCAGAACCCTCCCATCCTCCCCATCCTCCCTCTCCCAATGAGAAACCTCAGTTAGTTTTTGGTGCCTGTGGAGCAGGATCCCGACCCCGGCTTTCTTGGTGGTGCTGGACGCCCAGAATACCTGGCCCACATTCGACCCGGAGATGGCCCTCTCCTCGCCCCTCACCCATCTGGTCTCCTGCACGAAGAGGACATTTGCCCCTGCGTTCATTTCTCGCCCCAGAAGGGAGCGCTTGGTTGGGGAGTTAAGCCCTATGACGTTGAGTGAACCATGTCTGATCGTCTCGACCCGGCCCTTTCTTTCATTGTCTGCCATTACCTCTATGCATGGTGTTAATTAGTTTCCTGATTTGGCGGGGGCTGCCATGTCCCCCATTGAAGCTGGATCCGAGAAGAGCCCGAGAATTCCTCCCTCCCCCACCCCCAACCTCCCGTCCCTCCCCTGTTTGTGACGCCTGCCAACAGGCAAGCCGTCAGGGCAAAGGCATAATTGTGCACCGCAGTTCTCCTAGTTGAAAATCATGTCTCCGGCCGGGGTTGTGTCGCTAGAGTTCTGGTGCATCCCAGCAACTCATTCTCGTTCCGTCAGTCTCCTCCAGCTTCGGACGGTGGGGTGTTAGGTTTTTTAAAATTTTCTCCTGCCCTTCGTTTTCTTCTTTGTCGACCAGGGGCCCACCGGTCCCCTCAGTTTATGTTCTAGGCTGGGTTCCCGCTCCTTCTCGCTCCTCCGGAGGGTCTCCCTTGAGCACCTGTAAGACTTGTGTAGCCTCCTTACCACTAATCACCCTGTAGTCCACCCCCGCTAGTTCGAATGATAGGGCGAATGGGAAGGACCATCTGTATCTCATGTCCTGGCTTGTTAGCCACTGTGTGAGTGGGCGGCATTCTCTCCTGCAGGTGAGCGTAAGGGTAGATGGCTCTTGATATATCTTAATGGTGTCACCTTCAAAGACGAAGCTCCCCAGCCTTGTTGCCTTCTCCAATACTTCCATTTCTCCCTGTAGTGGAGAAACCTCACCACGATGGACCTTGGGCTACCCCCCGCGCCTCCTCCACCTCGGTGTGCCCTTTCTAGCTGGACCTCTTTGCCCCCCTTCCTAGTGCGAAGAGTTGATTGATCAGGCCCTGAACTTTTCTCCCCACATCCGCAGGCGTCTCCCCTCTATCCTGAGACACCCCCATGATACACAGGTTGTTTCGACGTTCCCTGTTCTCTAAATCGTCCATCTTGAGAATCATGTCCTCCTCTCTCATTTCCAAGTCTGTTAACCTGGCCTCATATTTCATATCTAGGAGGTCCGCCTGGAGATGGTTGTTTTCCATCCCGTCCATTTTGTCTTCCAGGGTATCCACTCTCCCCTTGAGGTCTACAATGGAGGCTTGTATGTCTGTGCGGATCGCCTTGATCTCTTGGAGGATATCTTTGAGGTCGTCCTTGGTAAGTGGGGTCAGGGATGGGTCCCCTAGGGCAGGCATAATAGCTCTGGGGGCCTCGGACTGGGGTGGGGGCCGACGGCGAAACCGCTGCAGAGAACTGATCGCTCCGGAGAGTGGGGTCTGCTGCAGGATCAAGGCCAGGCCGGGCACCTGGGAGGCGGTGCCTCTGTGCCGGTTCCCTCTGTAAAGTTCTAAAAGCTCAGGTCGGGGCTCCTGCTCCCTTCTTATAAGTTTCCCTCTGCTTTAGGTGGTATTATCTCCGGGACACCAAGGGAATTCTGTGACCAGGGCCGGGGCTTTCTTATCAGGCTGGGCCCCTGGTGTGGTGCCAAAGCCTGGGCGTCCTATATTACACTTCTCCCCTGCCGCCTACACTTTCGCGTTCCCTTGCTGTCTCCCCACCGGGCCTCACCTCCATGCGCCGTGTAGATCTGACCGGTTGGGTTGAGGGTGGAGGGGGGGGGGAATCAAGCCACCACGACCACGCCAACTCGCTCCCCCCCCTCAAGCTCCTCACCTTATATTGGCAGCTGTTGTTGGGTCGGGCCCCTCCGTGAGGCCGGGGTCAGCTGGAGCGGGTCCCCTCACGTGTGCGGCCCTCCGGGACCTGCTTTCTCTGGGTCCTCTGTGGTCCGGGCACCTGGGTGCTCACGCGGGGCACGGACGAGGAGCGCCCGGAACGGTGCGGGGCAGGCTCATCCTCTCTGGCCAGGGGAGTCGGTCCCCGCTGTGGGTCTGGGACGGCCTCGTCTTTTCTCCCCGCATCGCGGGGTCCTGCGTACTGGTCGCTGGCACCGGGTATCTCACTCCAGGCTACAGAAGTGGGGGTGCCTCCCCCAACACCCAGCTACCTCGGTATTTTGGTGGGTGCAGGGGGTGGTGATTCCTGCCCCGCTGGCGGCTCCTGTGGACCTTGGAGAGCCCGCTCAGCAAAGGCGCAAAGGTGTCTCCCTAGCCTTGGAGACCGGTCGCGTTAGGCGGGCTGTCTCTTTCCCACTCACAGCGACTCTCTCTGGGGTTGCGCCGGGGGAGGCTGGCTTCTCGGGCTGCTGGGCGGGTGGGGCTTGGTCAGAGGACTGGGGTCTCCTCCGGGGCCGCTTTGAAATCCCAGCCGGGGATCCTGAAAGCTCACTAGGCCCTGCGGAGCAGACGGAGCACAAGCTCGCAGGTCCGTCATGCTCCGCGCCCCCTGGCGGTCTCCCAGACATGTATTAAAATGGCTTAACATTAAGCAAAGAATAG